>NC_083330.1:35709519-36038408 GCF_963455315.2 Globicephala melas
CCAGCAATCCCATTTCTGGGTATATATCCAAAAGAATTGAGATCATGATTTGGAAGAGATACATGCAATCCATGTTCATTGCAGCATTATTCCCAATAGTCAAGATATGGAAAGAGCCTAAATGTCTATCGACAGTTGAACGGATAAAAACTTGGCATATACATACAAGTAATAAAGTTCATCCTTAAAAATGAAGGAAATCCTGCCATATGCAACAACATAGATGAATCTGGGGGAATTCATGTTATGTTATGTGAAATAAGCCAATCGCAGAAGGACAAGTACTTCATGATTCCACTTACATGCTGGACCTAAAATAGTTAGACTCAAAGAAACAGAAAGTAGAATGGGAGCTGCCAGGGAGCTAGAGGGAGGAGGAAATAGGGAGTTGCTACAATGGGTATAAAGTTTCAGTTATGCAAGATAAATAACTCTAGAGATCTGCTGTGCAACATTGTGCCTATAGTCTACGATACTGTATTGTGCACTTAAAAACTTATTGAGGGTAAATCTCAAGTTAAGTATTCTTAACATAATAAAAAAAATCATAAAAAAGTTTCTGGGGCTTCCCTGGTGGCGCAGCGGTTGAGAGTCTGCCTGCTGATGCAGGGGACACGGATTTGTGCCCCAGTCCAGGAAGATCCCACATGCCACGGAGCTGCTGGACCCGTGAGCCATGGCCACTGAGCCTGCACGCCCGGAGCCTGTGCTCCACAACGAGAGAGGCCACAGCAGTAAGAGGCCTGTGTACTGCAAAAAAAAAAAAAGAAAAGAAAAGAAAAGTTTCTGGTACTGTGCTACTGAAGCCCTAGCAAACTAAGACAGAGATATAAAAATGTAAACAACACTGTCAGTCAACTTCATCTAATTGACATCTGTAGAACACACCACCCAACAATAACAGAATACACATTTCTTTTAATTGAAAATAGAATATTTACTAAGATAGATCATATTCTGGGCCATAAAACCAATGACACAGGTAATACAAAGTGTGTTCTCTGACCACAATAGAATTAAACCAGGAATCAATAAAAGCAAGTTACTCTTTTTTCTTTTTGATACATAAATTGAATTTGTTTCCGTACTTGTATGTATTGTGGAATGTGACATTCAGATTATCCTCCCACTGATTTAAAATTATTACAATTAAGAATTTGGAAGAGGACAAGAAAGAGTCTTCCATTTTAACCAGGTAGGTACTGGACAAAAGCCTTTGTAAAGTGCATATGGTTCCAACCAGGAAATTTGGGATTAAATTATACAAATATTCAAAGGAATATGCATTCAAATATATTTTATTGCTTTATTTAAAACCAAAAAATAGAAACAATGTAAGTATTAATATTAATCATTTTAGTAACAAAAGAAAAATGAAACTGAAAAGGAAAATGTTACTATATTGCTCAGTTACCAGTACTATTATTTAAGTCCATCAGTGATTTACATTGTATTTCAGGAAATTCTACATTAATTTAAAAGCAACCCAAAATGTTGAATGTTAAAATCCCAAACCATCAATTTTTAGAGAAACTATAAAGTCAATAAAGCATTTAATAATCCCTTTAAACCATAATAATAGTAAGAAAGCAACTGTCATTTTATATTTACATAGGAATTCCAATTTACAAAGTGGTTTCTTATGTATTACCTCAACAAAGTATCAACATGTCTATAAAATAAACAGGAGGTGATTATGCTCAGTTTTCAGAGGAAGAAATTAAGACACAGAAATATTAAGAAAATATAAAATTCTGAGCTAGGAACCAGTTCTTCTAATGCCTAAACTCAACTATATATGATTTACAATGAACTATTTTTTTCTTTTTTTGTCACACTGTTTGCAGGATCTTAGTTTCCCAACCAGGGACTAAATGAGGGGCATGGCAGTGAAAGTGCCAAATCCTAATCACTGGACCACCAGGAACTCCCTGCAATGAATATTTTTCTTTATCTTGAAGTTTTACATATGAAAGTAGATTCATTTATCAACATATTTTAAACCTATAGTAAAAATGTGTCAAATAAAAACATTCTTCCAAATTATATTTGGAAAACATATAATCTATGTTGCTTATCATGGTCTCAAAATAAATGACTTACAAAGCTCAAAACAAAAATCACAGTGTCTGGGAGGGCTCATGTCAAGGAGTACTTCCCAGAAATGCTGCTGCCAGTGTCCTTGTCCCTACAGTGAGCCACAGCCACCCCCGGCCTCTGCAGGAGACCCTCCAACATTAACAGAGACTTATGACATGTATTTAGCTCCTGAGATCATCTCCAGTGAGTATCCAGATAAACCTACACATACTCAGCTACTCCAGCTGAAGGAGACAGAAGTTGTCTAGCAAAACAGCATATTTCTAACAGAATTCTTCAGGAGCGCTGATCCTCGCTGGAACACCAAGGACAATCCATCTCAAATTGCAATTTTCAGGATGTTCTCACAGAGAATTGCTCTGTAAGTTGGTGTGTCCATGGGAGAAGGAAGTTGAGCAGAAGCAAGAAGAACTAGAATCCTGCAGCCTGTGGGATAAAAACCACATTCACAGAAAGACAGACAAGATGAAAAGGCAGAGGGCTAGGTACCAGATGAAGGAAAAAGATAAAACCCCAGAAAAACAACTAAATGAAGTGGAGATAGGCAACCTTCCAGAAAAAAATTGAGAATAATGATAGTGAAGATGATCCAGGACCTCAGAAAAAGAATGGAGGCAAAGATCGAGAAGATGCAAGAAATGTTTAACAAAGACCTAGAAGAATTAAAGAGCAAACAAACAGAGATGAACAATACAATAACTGAAATGAACACTACACTAGAAGGAATCAATAGCAGAATAACTGAGGCAGAAGAACAGATAAGTCACCTGGGAGACAGAATGGTGGAATTCACTGCTGTGGAACAGAATAAAGAAAAAAGAATGAAAAGAAATGAAGACAGCCTGAGAGACCTCTGGGACAACATTAAACACAACAACATTCTCATTATAGGGGTCCCAGAAGGAGAAGAGAGAGAGAAAGGACCAGAGAAAATATTTGTAGAGATTATAGTCGAAAATTTCCCTAACATGGGAAAGGACACGGCAATCCAAGTCCAGGAAGCACAGAGAGTCCCATACAGGATAAACCCAAGGAGCAACATGCCGAGACATATAGTAATAACTATCAAAAATTACATACAAAGAAAAATCACTGAAAGCAGCAAGGGAAAATGGCAAACTACAGGGAACTCCATAAGGTTAACAGTTGATTTCTGACCAGAAACTCTATAAGCCAGAAGGAAGTGGCATTATATACTGAAAGTGATGAAAGGGAAGTACCTACAACCAAGATTACTCTACTGGGCAGGGATCTCATTCAGATTCAATGCAAGAATCAAAAGCTTTACAAATAAGCAAAAGCTAAGAGAATTCAGCACAACAAAACCAGCTCTACAACAAATGCTAAAGGAACTTCTTTAAGTGGGAAACACAAGAGAAGAAAAAGACCTACAAAAACAAACCCAAAATAATTAAGAAAATGGTCATAGGAATATACATATTGATAATTACCTCAAACATGAATTGATTAAATGCTCCAACCAAAGGACACAGGCATGCTGAATGGATACAAAAACAAGACCCATATATATGCTGTCTAAAAGAGATCCACTTCAGACCTAGAGACACATACAGACTGAAAGTGAGGGAATGGAAAAAGATATTCCATGCAAATGGAAAATAAAGGAAAGCTGGAGTAGCAATACTCATATCAGATAAAATAGACTTTAACATAAAGAATGTTATAAGAGACAAGGAAGGACACTATATAATGATCAAGGGATCAATCCAAGAAGAACATGTAACAATTATAACTATATGTACACCCAACAGAGGAGCACCTCAATATATAAGGCAATTGCTAACAGCTATAAAAGAGGAAATTGACACTAACAAAATAATAGTGGGGGACTTTAACACCTCACTTACACCAATGGACAGATCATCCAAAATGAAAATAAATAAGGAAAGAAAAGCTGTAAATGACACAACAGACCAGATACATTTAATTGATATTTATAGGACATTCCATTCAAAAACAGCAGATAACACTTTCTTCTCAAGTGCACAGGGAACATTCTCCAGGATAGATCACATCTGGGTCAAAAAATCAAGCCTCAGTAAATTTAAGAAAATTGAAATTATATCAAGCATCTTTTCTCACCACAACACTATGAGGTTAGAAATGAACTACAGGAAAAAAAACGTAAAAAACAAACACACATGGAGGCTAAACAATACGTTACTAAATAACCAAGTGATCACTGAAGAAATCAAAGAGGAAATCAAAAAATACCTAGAGAAAAATGACAATGAAAACACGACGATCCAAAACCTATGGGATGCAGCAAAAGCAGTTCTAAGACGTAAGTTTATAGCTACAAAAGCCTACCTCAAGAAACAAGAAAAATCTCAAATAAAAAATATAACTTTACACCTAAAAGAACTAGAGAACAAAGAACAAACAAAACCCAAAGTTAGCAGAAGGAAAGAAATCATAAAGATCAGAACAGAAATAAAAGAAATAGAAACAAAGAAAACTATAACAAAGATCAATAAAACTAAAAGCTGGTTCTTTAATAAGATAAACAAAATTGATAAATCATTAGCCAGACTCATAAAGAAAAAGAGGAAGAGGACTCAAATCAATAAAATTAGAACTGAAAAAAGAGAAGTTAAAAAAGACACCAAAGAAATACAAAGCATCCTAAGAGAATGCTACAAGAAACTCTATGTCAAAATAATGGACAACCTGGAAGATATGGACACATTCTTAGAAAGGTATAACATTCCAAGACTGAACCAGGAAGAAATAGAAAATACGAACAGACCAATCACAAGTAAAGAAATTGAAACTGTGTTTAAAAAATCTTCCAACAAACAAAAGTCCAGGACCAGATGGCTTCACAGGTGAATTCTATCAAACATTTAGAGAAGAGCTAACACCCATCCTTCTCAAACTCTTCCAAAAAATTGCAGAGGAAGGAACACTCCCAAACTCATTCTATGAGACCACCATCACCCTGATACCAAAACCAGATAAAGATACTACAAAAAATGAAAATTACAGGCAAATATCACTGATGAATATAGATGCAAAAATCCTCAACAAAATACAAGTAAAGAGAATCCAACAACACATTAAAAGGATCACACACCATGATCAAGTGGGATTTATCCCACAGATGCAAGGATTCTTCAATATACGTAAATCAATCAGTGTGATACACCATATAAACAAATTGAAAAATAAAACCCATATGATCATCTCACTGAATGAAGAAAAAGCTTTTGACAAAATTCAACACTTATTTATGATTAAAAGTCTCCAGAAAGTAGCCATAGGGGGAACCTACCTTAACATAGTAAAGGCCATATATGACAAACCCACAGCAAACATCATTCTCAATGGTGAAAAACTGAAAGCATTTCCTCTAAGATCAAGAACAAGACAAGGATGTCCACTCTCACCACTATTATTCATCATAGTTTTGGAAGTCCTAGTCACAGCAATCAGAGAAGAAATAGAAATAACAGGAATACAAATTGGAAAAGAAGAAGTAAAACTGTCACTCTGTGCAGATGACATGATACTATACATAGAGAATCCTAAAGGTGCCTCCAGAAAACTACGAGAGGTAATCAGTGAATTTGGTAATGTTGCACGATACAAAATTAATGCACAGAAATCTCTTGCATTCCTATACACTAATGGTGAAAAATCTGAAAGACAAATTAAGGAAACACTCCCATTTACCACTGCAACAAAAAGAATAAAATTCTAAGAATAAACTTACATAGGGAGACAAAAGACCTGTATGCAGAAAACTATAAGACACTGATGAAAGAAATTAAAGATGATACCAACAGATGGAGAGATATACCATGTTCTTGGATTGGAAGAATCAATATTGTGAAAAAGACTATACTACACAAAGCAATCTACAGATTCAATGCAAACCCTATCAAATTACCAATGGCATTTTTTATGGAACTAGAACAAAAAATCATAAAATTTGTATGGAGACACAAAAGACCCAAATAGAAAAAGCAGTCTTGAGGGAAAATAATGGAGCTGGAGGAATCAGACTCCCTAACTTCAGACTATACTACAAAGCTATAGTAATCAAGGAAATATGGTACTGACACAAAAACAGAAACATAGATCAATGGAAAAAGATAGAAAGCTCAGAGATAAACCCACACACCTATGGTCAACTAATCTATGACAAAAGAGGCAAGGATATACAATGGAGAAAAGACAGTCTCTTCAATAAGTGGTAATGGGAAAACTGGACAGCTACATGTAAAGGAATGAAATTAGAACACTCCCTAACACCATACACAAAAATAAACTCAAAATGGATTCAAGACCTGAATGTAAGTCCAGACACTATAAATCTCTTAGAGGAAAACATAGTAAGAACACTCTTTGACATAACTCACAGCAAGATATTTTTTTATCCACCTCCTAGAGTAATGGAAATAAAAACAAAAATAAACAAAGGGGACCTAATGAAACTTCAAATCTTTTGCACAGCAAAGGAAACCATAAATAAGACCAAAAGACAAACCTCAGAATGGGAGAAAATATTTGCAAATGAATCAACGGAAAAAGGATTAATCTCCAAAATATATAAAGAACTCATGCAGCTCAATATTAAAGAAACAAACAACCCAATCAAAAAACGGGCAGAAGACCTAAATAGACATTTCTCCAAAAAAGACATACAAGTTGCCAAGAAACACATGAAAAGCTGCTCAACGTCACTAATTATTAACAACATTCAAATCAAAGCTACAATGAGGTATCACCTCACACCAGTTAAAATGGGCATCATCAGAAAACCTACAAACAACAAATGCTGGAGAGGGTGTGGAGAAAAGGGAACCCTTTTGCACTGTTGGTGGGAATGTAAATTGATACAGTCACTATGGAGAACAGTATGAAGATTCCTTAAAAAACTAAAAATAGAATTACCATATGATCCAGCAATCCCGCCACTGGGTATATACCCAAAGAAAACCACAATTCAAAAAGACACACTCCAATGTTCATTGCAGCACTATTTACAATAGCCAGTTCATGGACGCAACCTATATGCCCATTGACAGATGAATGGATAAAGAAGATGTGGAACATATATACAATGGAATATTACTCAGCCATGAAAAGGAATGAAATTGAGTCATTTGTTGAGACGTGGATGGATCTAGAGACTGCCATACAGAGTGAAGTAAGTTAGAAAGAGAAAAACAAATATTGTATATTAACACATGTATGTGGAACATAGAAAAATGGTACAGATGAACCGGTTTGCAGGGCAGAAGTTGAGACACAGATGTAGAGAACAAACTTATGGACACCAAGGGGGGGAAGCCATGGGGGTTGGGGATGGTAGTTTGCTGAATTGGGCAATTGGGATTGACATGTATACACCGATGTGTATAAAATTGATGACTAATAAGAACCTGCTGTATAAAAAAATAAATTAAATTAAATTCAAAACTTCAAGAAAAAAAACTAATACTAAACTTTCTTTGGGTCATTTGTATGGAAATATGTTAATATAAATGATTCAGACATTACATGAAATTCCTAAAAATCTTATGTGTTCTGGTATAATGTTACGAGTCATAATTCTAGTTATTACTTTAAAATTGTTTATCTCTGAAATAACTAAATTTCCTTTTCAGTTGCATCATTATGAACTTTCATCAATTCTATAACTGTGGTCATTTTTAAGTCTTTTGTCCTTTACAAACAGTTCTGAGTGTACTCTGATGCTTTTCCAAAAATGTTCCTACAAAAGGGTTTCATCTTCAAGGAATTCATGGAAAACACTCTGACAAGTACAGTTTTCTGGTAAATGACTATAATGCTGAACTGAATGAATAAGTATTTTCAGAACTCTAATGGAAAATTGATGAATTCATAAAAGTGCTAACAAAAGATCAAGATAAAAAAGAATTAATTACATGGGACTGAGTGAACTGATGAGGATGATTATAATTTTTGTGGGAAGATGGCAGAAGAGTAAGATGTGGAGATCACCTTCCTCCCCACAAATACATCAGAAATACATCTACAAGTGGAACTGCTCCTATAGACCACCTACTGAATGCTGGCAGAAGACTTCAGACCTCCCAAAAGGCAAGAAACTCCCCACGTACCTGGGTAGGGCAAAAGAAAAAAGAAAAAACAGAGACAAAAGAATAGGATCGTGACCTGCACCAGTGGGAGGGAGCTGTGAAGGAGGAAAGGTTTCCACACACTAGGAAGCCCCTTTGTGGGCAGAGACTGTGGGTGGTGGAGGGGGGAAGCTTCAGAGCCATGGAGGACAGCACAGCAGCAGGGGTGCGGAAGGCAAAGCAGAGAGATTCCCGCACAGAAGATTGGTGCGGACCAGCACTCACCAGCCTGAGAGGTTTATCTGCTTACCTGCCGGGGTGGGCGGGGCTGAGGCTTGGGCCTTTGGTCGGATCACAGGGAGAGGACTGGCAGCGTGAACACAGCCTGAAGGGGTTAGTGCACCACAGCTAGCCGGGAGGGAATCTGGGAAAAAGTCTGGACCTCCCGAAGAGGCAAGAGACATTTTCTTCCCTCTTTGCTTCCTGGTGCGTGAGGAGAGGGGATTAAAAGCGCTGCTTAAAGGAGCTCCAGAGACGGGCACGAGCTGTGGCTAACAGTGAGGACCCCAGAGACGGGAATGAGACACTAAGTCTGCTGCTGCAGCCACCAAGAAGCCTGTGTGCAAGCGCAGGTCACTATCCACACCTCCCCTCCGGGGAGCCTCTGCAGCCCGCCACTGCCAGGGTAATGTGATCCAGGGACAACTTCCCCAAGAGAACTCATGGTGCACCTCAAGCTGGTTCAATGTCACGCTGGCCTCTGCCGATGCAGGCTCACTCCGCCTCCGTAGCCCTCCCTCACACCCTGCCTGAGTGAGCAGAGCCCCCGAATCAGTGGCTCCTTTAACCCTCTCCTATCTGAACAAAGAACAGACGCCCTCAGGCGACCTACACATGGAGGTGGGGCCAAATCCAAAGCTGAACCCTGGGAGCTGTGCAAACAAAGAAGAGAAAGGGAAATTTCTCACAGCAGCCTTAGGAGCAGCGGGTTAAATCTCCACAATCAACCTGATGTACCCTGCATCTGTGGAATACCTGAATAGACAATGAATCATCCAAAATTGAGGAGGTGGACTTTGAGAATAAGATACATAATTTTTCCCCTTTTCTTCTTTTTGTGACTGTGTATGTGTATGCTTCTGTGTGAGATTTTGTCTGTATCGCTTTGCTTTCACCATTTGTGCTAGGGTTGTGTCCATCAGTTTTTGTTTTCTTTTTTTACTTAAAATTATTTTTCTTAATAATTAATTTGTATTTTAATATTTTATTTTTTATCTTACTTTATTTTATTTTATGCTCTTTCTGTCTACTTTTTCTCCCTTTCATTCTGAACCGTGTTGGTGAAAGGCTCTTGGTGCTACAGCCAGGAGTCAGTGACCTCCCATCTCCACATAATATCAAATGGTGAAAATCTCTCACAGGTCTCCATCTCAAAGCCAAGACTCAGCTTCACTCAATGACCAGCAAGATACAGAGCTGGACACCCTATGCCAAACAACTAGTAAGACAGGAACACAGCCCCATTCATTAGTAGAGAGGCTGTCTAAAATCATAATAAGTCCACAGACACCCCAAATCACATCACCAGGCGTGGACCTGCCCACCAGAAAGACAAGATCCACCCTCATCCACCAGAGCACACACAATAGTCCCCTACACCAGGAAGTCTACACAACCCACTGAACCACACTTAGCCACTGGGGAGAGACACCAAAAACAACTGGAACTACAAACTTGCAACCTGCAAAAATAAGACCCCAAACACAGTAAGATAAGCAAAATGAGAAGACAGAAAAACATACAGCAGATGAAGGAGCAAGGTAAAAACCCACCACACCTAACAAATGAAGAGGAAATAGGGAGTCTACTTGAAAAAGAATTCAGAATAATGATAATAAAAATGATACAAAATGTTGGAAATAGACTAGAGAAAATGCAAGAAACATTGAACAAGGACCTAGAAAACTAATGGGAAACAAGCAATGATGAACAACACAATAAATGAAATTAAAAATACCCTAGAATGGATCAGTAGCAGAATACATGAGGCAGAAGAATGGATAAGTGACCTGGAAGATAAAATAGTGTAATAGCTACTGCAGAACAAAATAAAGAAAAAAGAATGAAGAGAACTGAGGACAGTCTCAGAGACTGCATTAAATGCACCAACATTCGAATTATAGGGGTCCCAGAAGAAGAAAGCAAAAGAAAGGGACTGAGAAAATATTTGAAGAAATGATAGATGAAAACTTCCCTAACATGGAAAAGGAAATAGTTAATCAAGTCCAGGAAGCACAGAGAGTCCCATACAGGATAAATCCAGGAGAAACACGTCAAGACACATATTAATCAAACTATCAAAAATTAAATACAAAGAAAATACATTAAAAGCAGCAAGGGAAAAACAACAAATAACACACAAGGGAATCCCCATAAGGTTAACAGCTGACCTTTCAGCAGAAACTCTGCAAGCCAGAAGGGACTGGAAGGACATATTTAAAGTGATGAAGGAGAAAAGCCTACAACCAAGATTACTTGACCCAGCAAGGATCTCATTCAGATTTGATGGAGAAATTAAAACCTTTACAGACAAGTAAAAGCTGAGAGAGTTCAGCACCACCAAACCAGCTTTACAACAAATGCTAAAGGAACTTCTCTAGGCAAGAAACACAGAGAAGGAAAAGACCTATGATAAAAAAACCCAAAACATTTAAGAAAATGGGAATAGGAAAACACATATCAATAACTGCCTTAAATGTAAATGGATTAAATGTTCTCACCAAAAGACACAGACCAGCTGAATGGATACAAAAACAAGACCCATATACATGCTGTCCATAAGAGACCCACTTCAGACTAGGGACACATACAAACTGAAGGTGAGGGGATCGAAAAAGATATTCCATGCAAATGGAAATCAAAAGAAAGCTAGAGTAGCAATTCTCTTATCAGACAAAATAGACTTTAAAATAAAGACTATTACAAGAGACAAATAAGGACACTACATAATGATCAAGTGATTGATCCAAGCAGAAGATACAATAATTGTAAATATTTATGCACCCAACATAGGAGCACCTCAATACATAAGGCAAATACTAACAGCCATAAAAGGGAAAATCGACAGTAACACATTCACAGTAGGGGAATTTAACACCCCACTTTCACCAATAGACAGATCATCCAAAATGAAAATAAATAAGGAAATAAAAGCTTTAAATGATACATTAAACAAGATGGATTTGATATTTATAGGACATTCCATCCAAAAACAACAGAATACACATTTTTCTCAAGTGCTCATGGAACATTCTCCAAGATAGATCATATCTTGGGTCAAAAATCACGCCTTGGTAAATTTAAGAAAATTGTATCAAGTATCTTTTCCAACCACAACGCTATGAGACTAGACATCAATTACAGGAAAAGATCTGTAAAAAATACAAACACATGGAGGCTAAACAATACACTACTTAATAATGAAGTGATCACTACAGAAATCAAAGAGGAAATCAAAAAATACCTAGAAACAAATGACAGTGGAGACACGATGACCCAAAACCTATGGGATGCAGCAAAAGCAGTTCTAAGAGAGATGTTTATAGCAATACAAGCCTACCTTAAGAAACAGGAAACATCTCAAATAAACAACTGAACCTTGCACCTAAAGCAATTAGAAAAAGAACAGAAAAGCCCCAAAGTTAGCAGAAGGAAAGAAATCATAAAGATCAGATCAGAAATACATGAAAAACAAATGAAGAAAACAATAGCAAAGATCAATAAAACTAAAAGGTTGTTCTTTGAGGAGATAAACAAAATTGATAAACCATTAGACAGACTCATCAAGAAAGAAAGGGAGAAGACTCAAATCAATAGAATTAGAAATGAAAACGGAGAAGTAACAACTGACACTGCAGAAATACAAAAGATCATGAGAGATTATTACAAGCAACTCTATGCTAATAAAATGGACAACCATGAAGAAATGGACAAATTCTTAGAAATGCACAACTGCCAAGACTGAATCAGGAAGAAATAGAAAATATGAACAGACCAATCACAAGCACTGAAACTGAAATTGTGATTAAAAATCTTCCAACAAACAAAAGCCCAGGACCAAATGGCTTCACAGGCGAATTCTATCAAACATTCAGAGAAGAGCTAACACCTATCCTTCTCAAACTCTTCCAAAATATAGCAGAGGGAGGAACACTCCCAAAGTCTTTCTACAAGGCCACCATCACCTTGAAACCAAAACCAGACAAAGATGTCACAAAGAAAGAAAACTACAGAGCAATAACCCTGATGAACATAGATGCAAAAATCCTCAACAAAATACTAGCAAACAGAATCCAACAGCACATGAAAAGAATCATACACCATGATCAAGTGGAATCCTTGCAAGTAATGCAAGGATTCATAAACATATGCAAATCAATCAACATGATACACCATATTAACAAATTTAAGGAGAAAACCATATGATCATCTCAATAGATGCAGAGAAAGCTTTTGACAAAATTCAACACCCATTTATGATAAAAACCCTGCAGCAAGTAGGCAGAGAGGGAACTTTCTTCAACACAATAAAGGCCACATACGACAAACCCACAGCCAACATTGGCCTCAATGGTAAAAACTGAAAGCATTTCCACTGAGATCAAAAACAAGACAAGGTTGCCCACTCTCACCACTCTTATTTAATATAGTTTTGGAAGTTTTAGCCACAGCAATTAGATAAGAAAAGGAAATAAAAGGAATCCAAATTGGAAAAGAAGAAGTAAAGCTGTCACTGTTTACAGATGAACTGATACTATACATAGAGAATCCTAAAGGTGCTACCAGAAAACTACTAGAGCTAATCAATGAATTTGGTAACGTAGCAGGATACAAAATTAAAGCACAGAAATCTCTTGCATTCCTCTATACTACTGATAAAAATCTGAAAGTGAAATCAAGAAAACACTCCCATTTACCATTGCAACAAAAAGAATAATATATCTAGAATAAACCTACCTAAGGAGACAAAAGACCTGTATGCAGAAAATTATAAGACACTGATGAAAGAAATTAAAGATGATACAAATAGATGGAGAGATATACCATGTTCTTGGATCGGAAGAATCAACATTGTGAAAATGACTCTACTACCCAAAGCAATCTGTAGATTCAATGCAATCCCTATCAAACTACCACTGGCATTTTTCACAGAAGTAGAACAAAAAATTTCACAATTTGCATGGAAACACAAAAGACCCCGAGTAGCCAAAGCAATCTTGAGAATGAAAAATGGAGCTGGAGGAATCAGACTCCCTGACTTCAGACTATACTACAAAGCTACAGTAATCTAGACAGTATGGTACTGACATAAAATCAGAAATATATATCAATGAAACAGTATAGAAAGCCCAGAGATAAACCCATGCACATATGGTCACCTTATGTTTGATAAAGGAGTCAGATATGTACAGTGGAGAAAGGACAGCCTCTTCAATAATTGGTGCTGGGAAAACTGGACAGGTACATGTAAATGTATGAGATTAGATCACTCCCTAACACCATACAGAAAAATAAGCTCAAAATGGATTAAAGACCTAAATGTAAGGCCAGAAACTATCAAACTCTTAGAGGAAAACATAGGCAGAACACTCTATGCCATAAATCACAGCAAGGTCCTTTGTGACCAACCTCCTAGAGAAATGGAAATAAAAACAAAAATAAACAAATGGGACCTAATGAAACCTAAAAGCTTTTGCACAGCAAAGGAAAGCATAAATAAGACCAAAAGACAACCCTCAGAATAGGAGAAAATACTTGCAAATGAAGCAACCGACAAAGGATTAATCTCCAAAATTTACAATCAGCTCATGCAGCTCAATAACAAAAAAAACTAACAACCCAATCCAAAAGTGTGCAGAATACCTAAATAGACATATCTCCAAAGAAGATATACAGATTGCCAACAAACACATGAAAGAATGCTCAACATCAATAATCATCAGAGAAATGCAAATCAAAACTACAATGAGATATCATCTCACACCAGTCAGAATGGCCATCATCAAAATATCTAGAAACAATAAATGCTGGAAAGGGTGTGGAGAAAAGGAACACTCTTGCACTGCTGGTGGGAATGTGAATTGGAACAGCCACTATGGAGAACAGTACGGAGGTTCCTTAAAAAACTACAAATAGAACTACCATATGACTCAGCAATCCCACTGCTGGGCATATACCCTGAGAGAACCATAATTCAGAAAGAGTCCTGTACCAAAATGCTCATTTCAGCTCTATTTAG
Organism: Globicephala melas; assembly: GCF_963455315.2. Classification (NCBI taxonomy): domain Eukaryota; kingdom Metazoa; phylum Chordata; class Mammalia; order Artiodactyla; family Delphinidae; genus Globicephala; species Globicephala melas. The sequence goes on from NC_083330.1 coordinate 35,723,989, forward strand.
AATAGCCAGGAAGTGGAAGCAACCTAAGTGTCCATTATTGGATGAATGCATAAAGAAGATGTGGCACATATATGCAATGGAATATTACTCAGCCATAAAAATAAACGAAATTGAGTTATTTGTAGTTACGTGGATGGACCTAGAGTCTTTCTTACAGAGTGAAGTAAGTCAGAAAGATAAAGACAAATACCGTATGCTAACACATATATATGGAATCTAAGACCAAACAAAATGTCATGAGGAACCTAGGGGTAAGACAGGAATAAAGACACAGACCTACTAGAGAATGGACTTGAGGATATGGAGAGGGGAAAGAGTAAGCTGTGAAAAAGTGAGAGAGTGGCATGGACATATATACACTACCAAATGTAAATTAGATAACTAGTGGGAAGCAGCCGCATAGCACGGGGAGGTCAGCTAGGTGCTTTGTGACCACCTAGAGGGGTGGGATAAGGAGGATGGGAGGGAGGAAGATGCAAGAGGGAAGTGATATGGGAACATATGTATATGTATAACTGATTCACTTAGTTATAAAGCAGAAACTATCACACAATTTTAAAGCAATTATACTCCAATAAAGATGTTAAAAAAAAAAAAAGGTTCTGGGATTTCCCTGGTGGTGCAGTGGTTAAGAGTCCACCTTCCAATGCAGGCGACACGGGTTCTAGCCCTGGTCCGGGAAGATCCCACATGCCGCGGAGCACCTAAGCCCATGTGCCACAACTACTGATCCCACATGCCACAACTACTGAAGCCTGCATGACTAGAACCCATGCGCCACAACAAGAGAAGCCACCTCAATGAGAAGCCCGTGCACTACAAGAGTAGCCTCTGCTCGCCGAAGCTAGAGAAAGTCCATGGGCAGCAACTGAGACCCAACGCAGCGAAAAATAAATTACTTAATTACTTTTAAAAAAGTGCTCCTGTGAAAAGTTTTATACATGAACATAGCCCACCAAATTGTTTACTGGTAATTAGTATATTCACATTCATGATGTACGTGTTCCAGTTTTTCACCTTTTTTCCTTTTTATTGGGTTATCTGTCTTTTTAGACTGATGAATAGGAGTTGTTATAGATCCTGAACATGAGTCCTTCATTAGACATATACACTGCAAGTAACTTCTCTTATTCCATGGTTTGACAACTTTCTTTTGAAAATCAGTATATTCCTTGTCCTCCTCTTATGGTTATAGGCTTTGTGATCTTGGGACATTCATCTATTTTCTCTTTCAAAGTTTTCTCATCAGTAAAATGACAATTTGATTTCTTGATTTTTAATTTTCTCTTGATCCTGTATTACATACATCCTTTTGCAAGATTGAGTAATGTTCTAAATGAAAATTTTGCTCTTCCCTCGTCCAGCTGGCTCACACTGGACGAGGGAAGAGCAAAGGAGCCACAGGCGGCAGCATCGCAGAACATGCCAGCCTGTGCTCCCTCCTCCTCTAAATTTCTAGCCATTTAGGAAGTAACTTTGAGAGTTCTATACTAGAGACGGAATTCCTGTTAGAGAAAATTTACTTCATTTCCAAGTTCTGCTCCACTGGAGTCTTGCTTCTTAAACATTTTACCGCGTGGCTTTGGCTATTTCCTGCTTGACTTGAAGAAGTGGACTGCTGCCATCTTGTCGCCAAAATAAGCATATACAACAGATTGACACCTGCTTAATATATTATTTTAAAAAGGGCAAAGAAGATCCTGAGCAAAAAGTGAAATTTGAGTGGTGATTGTGGTAGAATATTTGTGTGGAATTGTGCTTACTTAATTTCGCTGGTCTCATGTTGACCTTCTGAGAGTATTATTCATGTTTCTTCATGAAGATACCCAAGGAATCAGTATAAGTTGACAAAAATCATATAGAGGCTGGAGTGAGACAGGACTGGTTTTAAATATTAATTCCTGATCAAGTTATATGACTTCTCTGGGCCATACTTTTCCTGTCTGTCAAATAGAGATACCTTCAATCTTTTGGGTGGTTTTGAATATTATGGACCCGTACTGCCCAACAGAACAGCCAGTAGCACCCGTGGCTCATCGAAACTGAGATATGCTGTAAGCTGAACTGATGTATTGGATTATAAAGACTTGGTACAATTGATTTCATGTGGATTACTGTGGAGAACATACTATTTTGTATATCTTGGGTTAAATAAAATTACTAAATTTCATCTCAAAAATAATAATAATAATAATTTTTGTGACTTTCTGTTTGAATAAAAAAATGTGATGTAATAAAAAAAATCACAGTATCTGGTCAAAATGCAAGACAAATGGCCCATTAATTTTTTTGCATACGTACCTATCCTATTTCTCTTTCATTGTTTAAGTTCCTGGATTCCATTACAGTGCAATCAATGTAATGAATGCAGGAATAAGTGAATAAAAGACAGCACAATTTAATATAGAGTTGTGAGATTTTAAGCATCTTTTCTGGTACTGAAAAAATAATAAATGAACCTATACTACTTGAGATAAAAATAGAGTGAAAAGAGTTTTCTTCAGACATGACCAGGCAGCCTCGTGGTATCATAGCAGTTACCTCATCATCAAAAGGCAAAAAAAAAAAAAAAAAAAAAAGCACACTTATCTACACACAGGTTTAGCTTTTTTAGTTTAGTATCCATAAGATGAAATGTTTACAAATAACTTTGATAGCATTCCCTGACTGTTAGGTTTTGTGTCATATGTTGAACACAGGAAGTACCAGTACCTTAATAAAAACATAGCCTTTGATTTATGAAAATATGAGCAAATTTGCTGATACAATTTCATTCTTTATCATATTTCCTTCCACTGCTATATTTTCTCACTCAAATGTGACAAACAATGCAATTTATTGAACGTCTATGAGCTTTTTACAGTCATACTCTGTAACTTCATTTCAGATTCAAACCATATTAAAAGGTAGGTATAGAATCACCAATTCACTTTTGTTATCACAATGTCAATAAAGAACTGTGACCTAAGAGAGCCATCATAGAGTATCCATTGAGAGACTATGTGGTGTGGAAGCATTCATCTTTTAAATATCAGAAGACATGGTATAGACCTTGACAGCATTATGCTAAGAGAAAAAAGTCAGAGAAAGACAAATACTGTATGATCTCATTTATATGAGGAATTTAAAAACAAACTGAAAAACAAAAAAACGTAACTCACAGAAAAAGAGATAAGACTTGTGGTAATCAGAGGCAGAGGATCGAGTGAAGGAGAATTGAAAGAAAGTGGTCAAAATGTTAAAGCTTCCAGTTACAAGATAAATAAGTACTAGGGACTTAATGTACAACATAGTGACTATATGTTGTATGATACATAGGGAAGTTGTTGTGAGTAAATTCTAAGAATTCTCATCTCAAGGAGAAGATTTTTCTTTTTTCTTTTCTTCTTTGTTTTCCTTGTATTGTATCTATATGAGACGATGAATGTTAGCTGAACCTGATGTGACAAACATTTCACAACATATGTAAATCAAACCATCATGCTGTATACTTTGAACTTATACAGTGATGCATGTCAATTATTTCTCAGTAAAACTTTTAAAAAAATCATTAAAAAGAAAATGTGAATTCTAGCACATAGAAAAGTATTAATGGGATGAATGAATAAATAAGTAAATTATTTAATTTCTGATCTCATGATTCAATAAGTGAATAATATTTCATCAGTCATCTCAAAACTTCAGACATGAATTATAATAGTCTTACTTTACAGGATTGTGGTAAGTTCTAAAGAAAATGAAGTACATGAGAGTGCTTTATAGATAATTATATGTTATATAAATATGGTATCTTATGGAAGATATGGAACATTTGTTTTCATATTAAAATAATAGGATGTTATTTCAACCACTATGGATAAAATTCACAATGTATCCTTTTTCAGATACATTACAGTCCTATTTATTTAACATATGTCCATTTTCCCAAAAAACACAGTACAGTATTAACCATTTGACTATATTTATCAAAAAGAACCAGTTTTGTGTTTCCTAACAATTGGTGTCTAAATTTGCACATTAAGATGAATTTAAATATAAAGTCATGTCACTAGATATCTAATACATTATACTGGATCATGTGAGTTCTTTTCTTTTTCTTTAGTTCCTTTAATTGGCAGTGATTGATTTATAGTTTGTATGTGTTTCTGGCATCTGGGAAGTTCTCCTGTGTGCTACTCCATTGAGAGTAAGGCTTCATAAGCTGAAATTTGAATGAAGTTAAAGCAGTTGCTAAGAGATGGAAAACATTATGTCCTTAATTATGTTTCCACACCTGCATTTATGAATTCCATTTTGGGAGAGAGAAGAAGATATGCAGACAATTAAAGAAGTTGCTGCATGGACCCTATTGGCGATGAGTCACTACAGAGTTCACAGGGCCATAATAGTATTGAAGGAAATCCAAGTGCCTTGAGAGATAGAGCAAAGCACCAAGTACTTAATTACTTGTTGTGGAGGTTAGAGTTAAAATGAATTCATGGCGTTAATAAAATCCACATTCATATTGCCATTGATGGACCCATTCCTATGTTTGAAAAACTACATAAAGAAATGAACACAATTTCATTAGTTTTAAAATAGTAATCTTGGTTTCTGCTAAGTACATTATAAAATGGTGTAAAGACTATAGGAGGTTGTTTTTCAAAAGTGAGCTTTTTTAATTAGACTTCATATTTCACCAATATTTTTCTTAGTTCAGTCAGCAAATACTCAAGCAACTTATATGTGCTGAGGGCCAACTGTGCTATGATCAGTGTGGTGCTGGTTAACACTTTATCCTAGAAAGATAGTTTCTTCATTCAGGCACTTGCTCTACTATTGAAATAACTGAGAAACCAATCTGCCTCTGACTCCTGGCTCCTATTACATGTTCCTAGAACGGATGCCAGCTTGCAGTGTAACATTGTTTGAACAAAGGTTGTTTAGCACTAGGCCTGCTAAGTCCCTAGGGCTCTGGTCCACATAGCAATGAATGAATTTCAGGTAAAATAAAAAGAATGTTGGGATTATTTTGTGAAAGAATGATTCTTTCTCTCAGTATTGGTTAAGTACATTTTTGGTAGTGCTTACCAAAACAAGACATGTTGAGAGCAGAGGAAAAGACCATCAGCAGTATCCTCTTCCCCATCTGAATTAGACTAAAGATGCATATTTATGTGAACATGCATATTCTGGACATGGAGCCATCCTATTAAAAATGCATGGAATACAAAGTTCTACTTTCCACATCTTAAATATTGTCATATAGGACATTGTTATTTTTCTTTCATTACAAAAATTAGTGATAGGAAATACTATAAGACAGATGGTTAGGTCCCACTTTGATGTCATTAAAAGAAAATAACACATATTTTGCTTGCTGCAATAATATGAGAGATAATTTAGTGAAAAGCACATTTACTAAATAAATATTTTCTGTGGAATGTGTTTGGGCATAAATACTTTCATTGTAATTGAATTTCTCTGCTATTTATGGTGCTTGTATTTTTAAAAACCAACTAGCTTACCTTGGACTAGGTGGCTTTCATTTTTGTTAAAATTGCTATAATGCTTAAGATAACAGTTTTACTGGTTCCAATCATCAGTCACAAATTTCTTCTCAATGCACTTGACCCTTTCCAGGATCTTAAGAAATTATACCTCATGTTTCTTTTAATGACCATCACTCTCAAATTTGCAAAAACTCATATATGTGGTTATTTTTGAATTAACTCTTAATTAAAATTTATGGTTTCATTGGTTTATGTTTAAGGAAAGGTTAAAATATTCACAATTATTTATAACACTTTAGATCATTGTAAACTGGACAATTATTAGTTGGACTAAACTGGACTTATTAGTGGAGAATTTCTCTTGGAGTTCCTGTTACTATCAGACTGTGACCATGTTGGCTAAATTCGTATCTCTTTCTTTCCCAGTGCACATTCTGGTTGCTTTTGCTTTTGTTTTTAGAACTTACTTCATAAGTTGGTGATAAGAATTAAATGAAACAATCCATATCCAATGCTTAGCAAAGTGCCTGACACATTGTAAACTCTCAATAAATGCTATTTTAACACACACACACACACACACACACACACACACAATATGGTGATGCTGTTTGGCTTCAGATAGACAAGGCCCTCCCAAAGGGATTATAGAAGGCTGTGAATTGCTTACCAGGCAAAGCACACTGACATCAGTTCTTTACTTTTCAGTTCTTCCTGACCCATCAATCAAATATTTGTTGACTCCCTACAATGTGTACAGAACTTAGAAAGATACCAAGTGGTATAAAATAATTTGTTTCTGGGTGCTTAGAAAGATACCAAGTGGTATAAAATAATTTGTTTCTTTCAAGAAGTTACATCTTAACCACAGAAACTATGTCACTGAAGAAAAAGTATTACTTCAGACCAATTTCAATTACTTTCAATTTCTTAAATCCTCAATTATAAGAACTGAAGCCCTATGTTCTCAATCATCACCAAAGAATTTAATCACAGCTCCCAAATTCTGAAAACTTTCATCTATTGATTCTGATTTCAAAAACCTTTGGAGAGGAGTCAAGATGGTGGAGTAGTAGGAAGACATGAAGTTCATCTCTCCCCATAAATGCATCAAGAATACATTTACAAATAAAAACAATTCTCACAGAGTACCGGCTGAACATGAGCAGAGGATCTTGGACACCTAAAAGGACAAGAAAGATTCCCACATAACCAGAAAGGACTAAAAAGAAGGGAAAAGGAAGAGGAGAGGAAGTGGGACGGGACCTGTGCCTCTGGTGGGGAGCTGAGGGAGAGGAGAGGTTCTTGCACCTGGGGAAACCCCCTCACAGGCAGCGATATCAGTTGGGACAGAAGGGAAACTTCAGGGGCTATTGAAGGAGAGTGCAGCAACCAGTCTGTGGCAGACAGGACAAAGTGAGACCTACACAGATGGTCCGAGCCACAGTCCTGCCTGCCCCAACCTGAGATGTGTGCCCCCCAGTGCAGACAGGGGCTTTTGAAGACCAAACCCAAGCAGAGGAACACTGTTAGCTGCGAGGACACAGCCTGAAGGGACGGGAGTGAGGAAATCTGCAACTGGGAATGCTTTTGGAGGAAACTTGGACCGCCAAAGAAACAAAGCAGCATTGTTGAGTGATGTGCGGGGGCGGGTGGGTACCATTGCAGCCTCTCTTCCCACACACTGACCCCTGACTCCCTGCACATTAGGAAGACCTCTCACCTGGGTGGGTGCTACCATGACACTGGTGCCTGCCACCTCCTCTTCCATGCCTTATCTCCTCCATGGCAGGTACTCTCACGGCCCCAGCCACTGCTGACTCCACTCTCCCTTCTTAATGGGGCAGACTCGTGTGCTCTGGGGCAGTCTCAGGAGCAGACCCCCTGTGGGTGTCCCACACACAGAGGTGGAGCTGAAACTGAGCCCCAGTGGCCATGCAACTAAGGAAGAAAAGATGAAGTCTCTCCTCGCAACTGGCCAAACTGTAAATTGACACCCCCATGACTGGCTTTATACACTCAGCACTTACGTAACATCTGAACAAACAACGAGTGCTCTCATAGCCAAAATGGGTCTACCTTTAGCAGCTGTAGACTTTGTGGGCATGTACCTGTGGGGGTTGGGTCAGGCCAGAGTCTGAGCTGTCCCCACAGCACCCACAGTGGGTTCATTTCCATGATTACTGTAATGTTGGGACCTGATTTCAGTGGACCTATGCTGATGGCCTGTTGAAAACATCTCCTGAGAGACACCAGGGACAATTGCCAGCATAACCACAGTTATGGTGGGGCTGAGAGCAGTGACAAAAACAGTGTAATTTGAGAGCTCACACAATGGTTGAAAGGTGACACAACAGAGCATACCCACAGGTGAACACCTCCAGAGGAGGAATACTCAGTGGCTTCTCTCCCAATGGGAGTGCTCCAATCCAGCCTACCTCACATTGCAGATCAGAAACACAACTAAGAAACAGAGGTGGGGGACTCTCCTCCAACAGTGAGGGAGCAGACCCCAATCATGACAGGGCAGTCACAGCCACAGAGCAAAGTGGAGGCTCTGCTCAATATCCAGAGCAGGCTCTGGTCACCACAAGATCAGTCACACCTACTATCAAGGAGATAATGGCCAGCATACACTGAGGAAAAAGCTGACAGACATCTATACTAAAAACACTCCTTACACCAAAACATATTAAACCCTCTCAGGTTACACAGGGAAGTTCCCACATAAAAATAGCCCTCCAAGAGAATCTAAGTGTCTGGTATCAGGAAGAAACTCCAGAGCATTTAGCCTTGAAGGCCAGTGGGGCTTGAGTGTAGGAGGTCCACAGGACTGTGGGAAACAGAGACTCTACTGTGGGGGCAAGACACTGGTAGCAGAAACCCCAGGGAATATTGAGTGGAGTGAGCTCTCCTGGAGGTCCCCATTTAAACACCAAGACCTGGCACTACCCAAAAGCCTGTAGACTCCAGTGTTGGCAAGCCTCAGACCAAACAACCAACAGGACAGGAACACAGACCAACCCATCAGAAGACAGGCTGCCTAAAGTTTTACTGAGCTCAGCCACCTCAAAACACATCCCTTGACATGGCCCTGCCCATATCAAGGCCGAGGCCCTGTCCCTGCTAGGGATAAGATGCAGTTCCACCCACCAGAGGGCAGGCACCAGTCCCTCTCACCAGGAAGCCTGCACAATGCCCTGGATCAATCTCACACAATGGGGGCAGACACCAGAAGCAAGAGGAATTATAATCCAGCAGCCTGTGGAAATGAGACCTCAAACACAGAAAGCTGGACAAAATAAGATGACAGAGAAATATGTTACAGATGAAGAAACAAGATAAAAACCCATAAGAAGAACTAAATGAAGGGGAGATAGGCAATCTCCTTGAAAAAGAATTCAGAGTAATGTTAGGAGAGATGATCAAAAATCTCAGAAAAAGAATGGAGGCACAGGTAAAGAAGATACAAGAAATGTTTAACAAGGAGCTAGAAGATTTAAAGAACAGAGATGGATGATACAATAACTGAAATAAAAAATACACTAGAAGAAATCAATAGAATAACTGAGGCAAAAGAACAAATAAGTGAGCTGGAACACAAAGTGGTGGAAATCACTGCCACAGAACAGAATAAAGAAAACTAAAAAAGAAAAGAAGTGAAGACAGTTTCATAGACATCTGGGACAACATTAAAAGTAACAACATTCACATTATAAGGGTCCCAGAAGGAGAAGAGAAAGAGAAAGGGCCTGAGAAAATATTTGAAGGTATTATAGATGAAAACTTTCCTAACATGAGAAAGGAAACACTCACTTAAGTCAAGGAAGCACAGAGAGTCCCATACAGGATAATTCCATGGAGGAACACACTAAGACACAAATTCGTCAACTGACAAAATTGAAGACAAATAAAAAAATTAAAAGCAATGAGGGAAAAGCAACAAATAACATACAAAGGAATCCCCATGAGGTTATCAGCTGATTTTTCATCAGAAATGTTGCAGGCCAGAAGGGAATGGCAGGACATATTTAAAGTGATGAAAGGGGAAAAACGTAAAACCAAGATTACTCTACCCAGCAAGGCTCTCATTCAGATTTGACAGAGAAATCAAAAGCTTTGCAGACAAGTAAAAGCTAAGAAAATTCCTGCATCACCAAAACAGCTTTACAACAAATGCTAAAGGAACTTCTCTAGGCAGGAAAGAAACCAACAAATTAAAACAACCTTGTACATATATGGACTGCTCTATCAACCTCATGGGAACAGCAAACACAAAAACTACAACAGATACACACACAATAGAGAAAAAATAACCCAAACACAACACTAAAGATGGTTATCAAACTGCAAGAGAACAAAAGACAAAGGGAAGATAAAAGACCTACTAAACCAAACCCAAAACAATTAAGAAAATGGCAATAGAACATACGTATTAATAATTACCTTAAATGTAAATGGATTAATGCTCCAACCAAAAGACATAAACTGGCTGAATGGATACAAAAACAAGAGCCATATATATGCTGTCTACAAGAGACCCTCTTCAGACCTAGGGACACATACACACTGAAAATGAGGAGATGAAAAAAGATATTTCATGCAAATGGAAATCAAAAGAAAGCTAAAGTAGCAATACTCATATCAGACAAAATAGACTTTAAAATACTGTTACAAGGGACAAAGAAGGACACTACATAATGATCAAGGGATCAATCCAAGAAGAAGATATACAATCTTAAATATATATGCACCGAACATAGGAGCATTTCAATACATAAGGCAAAAGCTAACAGCCATAAAAGTGGAAATCAACTGTAACACAATAATAGTGGTGGATTTTAACACCTGATTCACAGCAATGGACAGATCATGAAGACAGAAAGTCAATAAGGAAACATAAGTCTTAAATGACACATTAGACCAGATAGACTTAATTGATATCTATAGGACATTCTATCCTAAAGCAGCAGAATACACTTTATTCTTAAGTGCACATGGAATATTCTCCAGGATACAGCACATCTTTGGCCACAAATCAAGCTTTGAAAAATTTAAGAAAACATGTCATATCAAGTATGTTTTCCAACCACAACACTATGAGATTAGAAATCAATTACAGGAAAAACTGTAAAAAACACAAACACATGGAAGCTAAACAATATTTTACTAAATAACCAATGGATCACTGAAGAAATCAAAGAGGAAATCAAAAAATACCTAGAAACATGGGCTTCTCTGGTGTCACAGTGGTTGAAAGTCTGCCTGCCGATGCAGGGGACACGGGTTCATGCCCCAGTCCAGGAAGATCCCACATGCTGCGGAGCGGCTGGGCCCGTGACCCATGGTCGCTGAGCCTGTGCGCCTGGAGCCTGAGCTCCGCAACGGGAGAGGCCACAACAGTGAGAGGCCCATGTACCGCAAAAAAAAAAAAAAAAAAAACCTAGAAACAAATGCCAATGAAAACACGATGATCCAAAACCTATGGGATGCAGCAAAAGTAGTTCTAAGAGGGAAGTTTATAGAAATACAATCTTACCTCAGGAAACAAGAAAAATCACAAAAAGACAAACTAACCTTACATGTAAAGCAGCTAGAGAAAGAAGAACAAACAAAACTCAAAGTTAGTAGAAGGAAATAAATTATAAAGATCAGAGCAGAAATAAATGAAATAGAAACAAAGAAAACAATAGCAAATATCAATGAAACTAAAAGCTGGTTCTTTGAGAAGATAAACAAAATTGTTAAACCCTTAGCCAGACTCATCAAGAAAAAAGGGAGATTACTCAAATCAATAAAATTAGAAATGAAAAAGAGAAGTTATAATGGACACCACAGAAATACAAAGGATCATAAGAGATTACTACAAGTAACTATATAAAAATAAAATGGACAACATTGAAGAACTCAACAAATTCTTAGAAAGGTACATCCTTCCAAGACGTAACCAGGGAAAAACAGAAAATATGAACAGACCAATCACAAGTACTGAAATTGAACTGTGGTTGATAAACTTCCAATAACCAAAAGTCCAGAACCAGATGGCTTCACAGGCGAATTCTATCAAACATTTAGAGAAGAGTTAATACCTACCATTCTCAAACTACTCCAACAAATTACAGAAGATCCAACTCTCCCAAGCTCATTCTATGAGGCCACCACCACCCTGATATCAAAACTAGACAAAGACAGCACACAAAATAGAAAACTATAGGTCAATATCACTGATGAACATAGACCCAAAAATCCTGGACAAAATGCTAGCAAATTGAATCCAACAACACATTTAAAAGATCATACACTATGATCAAGTGGAATTTATCCCAGGAATGCAAGGATTCTTCATCAATTCATCTTCATTCAATCAAAGTGATACACCAAGTTAACAAACTGAAGAATAAGAAGAATATGATCATCTCAGTAGATGCAGACACAGCTTTTGACAAAATTTGACACCCATTTATGATAAAAACTCTCCAAATAATGGGCATAGAAGGATCATACCTCAACATAATAAAGACCATATATGACAAACCCACAGCAAACATCATTATCAACAATTAAAAATTGAAAGATTTCCTCTAAGATCAGGAACAAGACCAGGATGTCCACTCTTGCCTCTTTTATTCCACATAAATGTGAAGTCCTAGCCACAGCAATCAGAGAAGAAAAGGAAATAAAAGGAATCCAAATTGGAAAAGAAGAAGTAAAGCTGTCACTGTTTGCAGATGACATGATACTCTACATAGAGAATCCTAAAGATGTTACCAGAAAACTACTAGAGCTAATCAATGAATTTGGTAAAGTAGGAGGATACAAAATTAATGCAGAGAAATCTCTTGCATTCCTATGCACTAATGATGAAAATCTGAAATAGATATTAAGGAAACACTCCCATTTACCCTTGCAACAAAAAGAATAAAATACCTAGGAATAAACCTACTTAAGGAGGCAAAAGACCTGTATGCAGAAAACTGTAAGATACTGATGAGAGAAATCAAAGATGACACAAACAGATGGAGAGATATACCATGTTCTTCTGTTGGAAGAATCAATAATGCAAAAATGACTATACTACCCAAATTAATCTACAAATTCAGCGCAATCCCTATCAAATTACTGGTAAGATTTTTCACAGAATTAGAACAAAAATCTTGCAGTTTGTATTGAAACACAAAAGATCACAAATAGCCCAAGCAATCCTGTGAAATAAAAACAGAGCTGGAGGAATCAGCCTCCCTGACTTCAGACTACACTACAAAGCTACAGTCATGGTACTGGAAAAAAATCACAAATATAGATAAGTGTAACAGGATAGAAAGTCCAGAGATAAACCCATGCACCTATGGTCACCTAATCTATGACAAAGAGGCAAGAATTTACAATGGAGAAAAGACAGTCTCTTCAAATAAGTAGTGCTGTGAAAATTAGACAGCTACATATAAAAGAATGAAACTAGAACATTCTCTAACACCATACACAAAAATAAACTCAAAATGTATTAAAGACCTAAATGTAAGACTGGATACTTTAGAACTCTTAGAGGAAAACATAGGCAGAACACTCTCTGACATAAATCACAGCAAGATCTTTTTTGATCCACCTCCTAGAGTAATGAAAATAAAACAAAAATAAACAAATGGAACCTAATTAAACTTAAAAGTTTTTTCACAACAAAGGAAACCACAAACTAAACAAAAAGACAACCTATATATAGTAGGAGAAAATATTTGCAAATGTAGCAACTGACCAGGGATTAAGCTCCAAAATATATATATTATTTATTCCTATATATTAAGCTCTAATATATATTTTCTCATCATAAGTCTTATATCTTTTAGGCAATTTAGAAGAAACATTTCATGAAGCGTGTGGAGAAAACAGAATCCTCTACACTGTTGGTGGGAATGTAAATTGGTACAGCCACTATGGAGAAGAGTATGGAGGTTCCTTAGAAAACTAAAAATAAAGCTATCATATGTTCTAGCAATCTCACTCCTGGGCATATATCCAGAGTAAGCTATAATTCAAACAGATACATGCACCCCAATTTTCATTGCAGAACTATTTACAATAGGCAGGGTAGGGAAGCAACCTAAATGCCCACCTATGGATGAATGGATAAAGATGTGGTAGTTATATACAATAGAATATTACTCAACCATAAAAAGAAGAACGAAATAATGTCATTTGCAGAAACATGGATGGACCTAGAGATTACCATAGTAAGTGAAGTATGTCAGACAGAGAAACAAATATCATATGATATCACCTATGTGTGGAATCTAAAAAAAAAGAAAAAAAGGTATGAATGAACTCATTTACAAAACAGAAATAGAGTCACAGATGTAGAAAACAAATTTATGGTTTCAGGGGGGAAAGTGGTGGGAGGGATAAACTGCAAGATTGGGACTGACTCATATTCACACTACTGTATACAAAGTAGATAACTAATAAGGGCCTACTGTATAGCACAGGGAACTCTACTTAATACTCTGTAATGACCTATAAGGGAAAATAATCTAAAAAAGAGTGGACATATGTATATGTATAACTGATTTACTTTGCTGTACATCAGACAATAACACAACATTGTAAATCAACTATACTCCAATGAAAATTCATTTTAAAAAAATTAAAAAACACAACAAACAAAAACCTTAATGAATGTTTTCCCTATTAGTGATCAAGTTTCAGAACTCCTCAGTTCCTTATTGTGTTAACATCATACGGAGGAGATAGTGAACTAAACTTGGGAAATCTTGAATCAGTTGTTGCCAGAGCCACTATCCAGCTCTGTGGCCATGAATAATGTATTTCACTTTTCTAAACCTCAGGTCTTACTTTTTAAATTCAAGAGACCACACATACACACAAACACACACACTCACACAGAGACACTCAGCTCTTTAGCAGCTGTAGCAGGTGATGGCAACTTTGCTGCTTAGGATGGAATGATGTTCCGTGACAAATTTATCTCCATCTTTATTATATGGTCCCCAACCTTCTTGATTTCTCAGCAGCATATACCCAAAGACTATCCTTCTATGTTAAACATAATCTACAGGGGCTTCCCTGGTGGTACAGTGGTTAATAATCCACCTGCTAATGCAGGGGACACAGGTTCCTGCCCTGGTCTGGGAAGATCCCATATGCCATGGATCAACAAAGCCTGTGTGCCACAACGACTGAACCTGTGCTCTAGAGCCTGTGAGCCACAACTACTTAAGCCCATGCACATAGAACCCATGCTCCACAACAAGAGAAGCCACCAGTACGAGAAGCCTACACACCACAATGAAGAGCAGCTCCCACTCTCTGCAACTAAAGAAAGCCCATGCACAGTAATGAGAACCCAATGCAGCAATAAATAAATAAATAAATTTATAAAAAACATTATCTACAGAAATTATACTTGGAGATTTCTTGGCTATGTTGGAAAAACCATGAGTTTTTTTTTGTGTGTTTGTTTGTTTGTTTAATTGAAGCAGACAGTAGGTAGAGTATGGGTAGTGCTTCAGTAGATGCACATATTTTCTATTTTCACCATTGGAGACTTCCTATGTTTGGGGAAATTGAGACAAATAAATATAAATATATCCTATAAATGTTTAAGTGAAAATATGAGTGCATCATTCTTAAAAGTTTTCTATACAACCTTATAAATATTAGAAGCTATTTTCCTAAAGAATATAAACATAGGGAAAACTAGCAATCTTTAAAGGTCTTGATGAAGAACTAATAAATTTTTTCTCCATGAGTGCCTTGAAAAGATTATTTGGATCACAAAATAGTAAAAGTTTCATCTCCCACTGTCTTACATTAATTCAATGCGAAGATAATTATACAATATTATCTCAAGAAAAACCAGCCAGCTACTTTTATTCATGCATACATTTCTCTAGAAAACTTCAGTCACATTTTTCAATTAATTTTTACTGTATTGGTTGCCTTTGGATCTAAATTTTAAAAAGTTTTAAGAAGGGAGCATTGCTACCTGGGCTCTTTGGTAGGGCCAATGACAGAAACTGAGAGGGCTCACACCAAGGAGCATCCCCAGAACTTCCACCGCCAGTGTCCACATCCCCACATTGAGCCATAGCCACCCCCTGCCTCTGCAGGTGACCCTCCAACACTAGTAGTGTTTTAGAAAGAATGCATTTATCCTCAAAAAATTTTTAAGAAATTGAAAAGAAAACCCGTATGGATGAAAGGCTCTTGTTGCTGCAGCCAGGAGTCAGTGCTGTGCCTCTGAGGTGGAAGAGCCAACTTCAGGACACTGGTCCACAAGAGACCTCCCATCTCCACAAAATATCAAATGGCAAAAATCTCTCAGAGATCTCCGTCTCAACACCAGCACCCAGCTTCAATCAACGACCAGCAAGCTACAGTGCTGGACACCCTATGACAAACAACTAACAAGACAGGAACACAACCCCAACCATTAGCAGAGAGGCTGCCTAAAATCATAATAAGGCCACAGACACCCCAAAACACACCACCAGACGTGGACCTGCTCAGCAGAAAGTCAAAATCCAGCCTCATCCACCAGAACACAGGCGCTAGTCCCCTCCACCAGGAAACCTACACAACTCACTGAACCAACTTTAGCCACTGGGGACAGACACCAAAAACAACAGGAACTACGAACCTACAGCCTGCAAAAAAGAGACCCCAAACACAGTAAGATAAGCAAAATGAGAAGACAGAAAAACACACAGCAGATGAAGGAACAAGATAAAAAACCCACCAGACCTAACAAATGAAGAGGATATAGGCAGTCTACTTGAAAAATAATTCAGAATAATGATAATAAAGATGATCCAAAATCTTGGAAATAGAATAGGGAAAATGCAAGAAACATTGAAAAAAGGAATTAGAAGAACTAAAGAGGAAACAAGCAATGATGAACAACACAACAAATGAAATTAAAAAGATTCTAGATGGTATCAATAGCAGAATAACTGAGGCAGAAGAACGGATAAGTGACCTGGAAGATAAAATAGTGGAAATCAATATGGCAGAGCAGAAAAAAGAAAAAAGAATGAAAAGAACTGAGGACAGCCTCAGAGACCTCTAGGACAGCATTAAACGCAACAACATTCAAATTATAGGGGTTCCAGAAGAAGAAGAGGAAAAGAAAGGGACTGAGAAAATATTTGAAGTGATTATAATTGAAAACTTCCCCAATATGGGAAAGGAAATAGTTAATCAAGTCCAGGAAGCAGAGAAAATCCCATACAGGATAAATATAAGGAGAAACACGCCAAGACACATATTAATAAAACTGTCAAAAATTAACTACAAAGAAAACATATTAAAAGCAGCAAGAGAAAAACAACAAATAACACACAAGGGAATCTCCATAAGGTTAAGAGCTGACCTTTCATCAGAAACTCTGCAAGCCAGAAGGGACTGGAAGGACATATTTAAAGTGATGAAGGAGAAAAGCCTACAACCAAGATTACTTGACCCAGCAAGGATCTCATTCAGATTTGATGGAGAAATTAAAACCTTTACAGACAAGTAAAAGCTGAGAGAGTTCAGCACCACCAAACCAGCTTTACAACAAATGCTAAAGGAACTTCTCTAGGCAAGAAACACAAGAGAAGGAAAAGACCTACAATAACAAACCCAAAACAATTAAGAAAATGGGAATAGGAACATACATATTGATAATTACCTTAAATGTAAATGGATTAAATGCTCCCACCAAAAGACAAAAACTGGCTAAATGGATACAAAAACAAGACCCATATATATGCTGTCTACAAGAGACCCACTTCAGACCTAGGGACATATACAGACTGAAAGTAAGGGGTTGGAAAAAGATATTCCATGCAAATGGAAATCAAAAGAAAGCTGGAGTAGCAATTTTCATATATAAAAAATAGACTTTAAAATAAAGACTATTAGAAGAGACAAAGAAGGACACTACATAATGATCAAGGGATCGATCCAAGAAGAAGATATAACAATTGTAAATATTTATGCACCCAACATAGGAGCACTTCAATACATAAGGCAAATACTAACAGCCATAAAAGGGGAAATCGACAGTAACACATTCATAGTAGGGGACTTTAACACCCCACTTTCACCGATGGACAGATCATGCAAAATGAAAATAAATAAGGAAACACAAACTTTAAATGATACATTAAACAAGATGGATTTAATTTATATTTATAGGACATTCCATCCAAAAACAACAGAATACACATTTTTCTCAAGTGCTCATGGAACATTCTCCAAGATAGATCATATCTTGGGTCAAATTCAAACCTTGGTAAATTTAAGAAAATTGAAATTGTATCAAGTATCTTTTCCAACCACAACGCTATGAGACTAGACATCAATTACAGGAAAAGATCTGTAAAAAATACAAACACATGGAAGCTAAACAATACACTATTTAATAATGAAGTGATCACTACAGAAATCAAAAAGGAAATCAAAAAATACCTAGAAACAAATGACAGTGGAGACACGATGACCCAAATCCTATGGGATGCAGCAAAAGCAGTTCTTAGAGGGAAGTTTATAGCAATACAATCCTATCTTAAGAAACAGGAAACATCTTGAATAAACAACCTAACCTTGCACCTAAAGCAATTAGAGAAAGAACAAAAAAACCCCAAAGTTAGCAGAAGGAAAGAAATCATAAAGATCAGATAAGAAATAAATGAAAAATAAATGAAGGAAATGATAGCAATGATCAATAAAAGTAAAAGCTGCTTCCTTGAGAAATGAAAATGATAATGATAAACCATTAGCTAGACTCATCAGGAAAAAAGGGAGAAGACTCAAATCAACAGAATTAGAAATGAATGAGAAGTAACAACTAACACAGCAGAAATACAAAGGATCATGAGAGATTACTACAAACAACTATATGCCAAAACATGGGCAACCTGGAAGAAATGGACAAATTCTTAGAAAAGTACAACCTTCCAAGACTGAACCAGGAAGGAAAAAAAACAGACCAATCACAAGCACTGAAATTGAAAGTGTGATTTAACATCTTCCAACAAACAAAAGCCCAAGACCAGATAGCTTCACAGGCAAATCCTATCAAACATTTAGAGAAGAGGTAACAACCATCCTTCTCAACCTCTTCCAAAATATAGCAGAGGGAGGAACACTCCCAAAGTCATTCTAAGAGGCCACCATCACCCTGATACCAAAACCAAACAAGGATGTCACAAAGAAAGAAAACTACAGGCCAATATCACTGATGAACATAGATGAAAAAACCCTCAAAAAAATACTAGCAAAAAGTGGGCTTCCCTGGTGCCGCAGTGGTTGAGAGACTGCCTGACAATGCAGGTGATGTGGGTTCGTGTCCCGGCCTGGGAGGATACCACATGCCACAGAGCAGCTGGGCCCATAAGCCATGGCCGCTGAGCCTGCACGTCTGGAGCCTGAGCTCTGCAACGGGAGTGGCCACAAAAGTGAGAGGCCCACGTACTGCAAAAAAAAACCCGAACAAACAAAAAAACAAAAAACTAGGAAAAAGAAATGAACAGCACATTAAAAGGATCATACACCATGATCAAGTGGGATTTATTCCAGGAATGCAAGGATTCTTCAATATATGCAAATCAATCAGTGTGATACACCATATTAAAAACTGAAGGATAGAAACCATATGATCATCTCAGTAGATGCAGGAAAATCTTTTGACAAAATTCAACACTCATTTATGATAAAAACCCTGCAGGAAGTAGGCATAGGGGGAACTTTCCTCAACATAATAAAGGCCATATATGACAAACCCACAGCCAACATCGTCCTCAATGGTGAAAAACTGAAACCTTTTCCACTAAGATCAGAAACAAGACAAAATTGCCCACTCTCACCACTATTATTCAACATTGTTTTGGAAGTTTTAGCCACAGCAATCAGATAAGAAATAGAAATAAAAGGAATCCAAATTGGAAAAGAAGTAAAGCTGTCACTGTTTGCAGATGACATGATACTATACATAGAGTATCCTAAAGATGCTACCAGAAAACTACTAGAGCTAATCAATGAATTTGGTAAAGTAGCAGGATACAAAATTAATGCACAGAAATCTCTTGCATTCCTATTCACTCATGATGAAAACTCTGAAAGAGAAATTAAGGAAACATTCCCATTTACCACTGCAATAAAAATAATAAAATACCTAGGAATAAACCTACTTAAGGAAATAAAAGACCTGTATGCAAAACACTATAAGACACTGATGAAAGAAATTAAAGATGAAACAAACAGATGGAGAGATATACCATGTTCTTAGACTGGAAGAATCAATGTTGTGAAAATGACTATACCACCCAAAGCAACCTACATGTTCAATGGAATCCGTATCAAACTACCAATTACATTTTTCACAGAACTAGAACAAAAAATTCCGCAATTTCTATGGAAACACAAAAGACCCTGAATAGCCAAAGCAATCTTGAGAATGAAACACGGAGCTGGAGGAATCAGTCTCCCACACTTCTGACTATACTACAAAGCTTCAGTAATCAAGACAGTATGGTACTGACACGAAAAGAGAAATATAGATCAATGGAACAGGATAGAAAGCCCAGAGATAAAGCCACACTCATATGGTCACATTATCTTTGATAAAGGAATCAAGAATATACAATGGAGAAATGACTGCCACTTCAATAAGTGGTGCTGAGAAAACTAGAGAGCTTCATTTAAAAGAATGAAATTAGAACACTGTTTAACACCATTCACAAAAATAAACTCAGTATGGGTTAAAAACCTAAATGTAATGGCAGACACTATAAAACTCTTAGAGGAAAACATGGGCAGAACATTCTATGATATAAATCACAGCAAGATCCTTTTTGACCCACCTCCTAGAGAAATGGAATTAAAAATAAACAAATGGGACCTAATGAAACTTAAAAGCTTTTGTACAACAAACAAAACCATAAATAAGACTAAAAGACAACCCTCAGAATGGGAGAAAATATGTGCAAATGAAGCAACTGACAAAGGATTAATCTCCAAAAGTTGCAAGCAGCTCATTCAGCTCAATATCAAAAAAACACACCACCCAATCCCAAAATGGGCAGAAGACATAAACAAACATTTCTCCAAAGACGATATACAGATTGCCTACAAACACATGGAAGGATGCTCAACATTACTAATCATTAGGGAAATGCAAATCAAAACTACAATGCTGTAACTCCTCACACCAGTCAGAATGGCCATCATCAAAACAATAAATGTTGGAAAGGGTGTGGAGAAAAGGGAACTCTCTTGCACTGTTAGTGGGAATGTAAATTGATACAGCCACTTTGGAGAACAATATGGAGGTTCATTAAAAACCTAAAAGTAGAACTACCATATGACCCAGCAATCCCACTACTGGGCGTATACCCTGAGAAAACCATAGTTCAGAAAGAGTCATGTATCACAATGTTCATTGCAGCACTACTTACAATATCCAGGACATGGAAGCAACCTAAGTGTCCCTCAACAGATAAATGGATAAAGAAGATGTGGCACATATATATAATGGAATATTACTCAGCCATAAAAAGAAACAAAACTGAGGTATTTTTAGTGAGGTGGATGGACCTAGAGTCTGTCATACAGAGTGAAGTAAGTCAGAAAGAGAAAAACAAATACCATCTGCTAATGCATATATATGGAATCTACAAAAAAAAAAAAAAGGTTTTGACAAACCTAGCTGCAGGACACGAATAAAGATGCAGATGTAGAGAATGGACTTCAGGACACAGGGAGGGGGAATGGTAAGCTTGGAGGAAGTGAGAGAGTGGCATTGACATATGTTCACTACCAAATGTAAAATAGATAGCTAGTGGGAAGCAGCCGCATAGCACAGGGAGATCAGCTCCTTGCTTTGTGATACCTAGAGCGGTGGGATAGGGACAGTGGAAGGGAGACACAAGAGGGAGGTGATATGGGGATATATGTATGCATATAGCTGATTCACTTTGTTGTACAACAGAAACTAACACATTTTAAAGCAATTATACTACAATAAAGATTTTAAGAAAAAAAAAGATAACGAGTGACTATATCTTAGACCCTGTGCTTAATATGCCACATACATTAAAGCATTTCAAATTAGAACAATCCTATAGGGATATATGTTATCCCAAATTTGCCAGTGGTTATATGTCTGGGATAGTGGCATTGGGTAGGTAGGATTAGGGATGAAGAGATTTTTTTTAAATGCTTCAGGTTAAAACTGAAAGAAAAACTTAGTAGATGAGTTTTGTCTGACAACTGGCTAATGTCCAAGAGCAATCAGCAAATTAGTAAATCTTTCCCACGTCAACCAACTTAATGTGTGTTCACAGGGGAATGATTTACACATTTCGTTGAGGATGTCTTTATCAGAGCCAACTGCTACACTGTAACACTCTTCACTATACCTTAATATTGAGGAACCACTGCCAAGTCTGCACAATGGTGACTCCTGGAGGACAGTGACTATGAATTGCTTACATTTATGTATCTCTTGGTGCTTTAAGTCAAGGCTAATTCAGGGCAACTTCAGTTAGATTTTTGGAACATCCTGTCTCGGGGTTTAACACATGCCATAAAAGACCCTGAACTATCCATTAGCATCAAGGCTGATAAAATCAGGACGGCTCAAGTCCCAAATTTGAAAAGTTGGGGTATCTGTGACTAAGACTTAATGAAATTACAAATTTATGATTCAGTTAACTCAATTTATTTTCACAGTATGGAGAGCTGACTTTCTGCCAAGAAAGATATATTTTGTAGATGTGTTATAATAGAAAGTCAAATATGAGTTTTTATGAAGGTGAATATTTACTGGAAATTACTAGAGATTATCTTTCACATCACCAGAATTACTGTGACTTCTGGCTTCTGGTTGAAGAAGGTCTATGAAAAGCACCATTAGGAGAACAGTGGTTGAAGAAGAGTGAGGGTTGGTATTTGTTCATTTGCCTCTCTCCCTGAAAGGCTGGCTTGGGCCAACCTATGTCCTGTGACTGAAGGTCTCTGTCCTTCCAGGTTCAGGCTACTGACTCCTTTCCTTCATTTCTTCAGGCCTAGTAATGATAATAGTCATCTCCAAGCTACTCTACGTTCATACCCTTTTAAACAACCCATTATAAAGAAACCCAAACTGAATTATCTGTTTTGAATGCACTATCCGTTTTCTGTTGGACAGAAACATCAACCCCTCAGGCATAAAACAGCCCTAGATTTATCATGTATGCCTTCTCCATCATCCGTTTTTAGAGTTTTTTTTTTTAATCCCCATGTTAAACCTCCTGATCTTTACCTTTCTGCCTTCAACTTTCTCTCACCTTTCAAAAGGCTGTGATCCCCTCCCTTGTTATCCATTTGTTAGCTTTTTTTTTTAGCTTTGAACCACATTATTCCTGTTCTGGCCATAATCATAATTTAGTTTTCTGAAGGTAAAAATCTACTGCAGCCAAATGGATTACAAAGACTCAAAATTCCCTGTGAATATAAACTAAAATGACATAAACAACTTTTGCTATTTGAAAGTGGCTTGATAACACATGTAGTGCTATATGCAAATGAGTGCTGATGTGAAAGTGGCTTTGTCACTTGAGACTAATGTGTGTTTTTTTTTACACCTTTATTAGAGTATAATTGCTTTACAATGGTGTGTTAGTTTCTGCTTTATAACAAAGTGAATCAGTTATACATATACTATGTTCCCATATCTCTTCCCTCTTGCATCTCCCTCCCTCCCACCCTCCCTATCCCACCCCTCCAGGCAGTCACAAAGCACCGAGCTGATCTCCCTGTACCATGCGGCTGCTTCCCACTAGCTATCTACCTTACATTTGGTAGTGTATATATGTCCATGACTCTCTCTCGCTTTGTCACAGCTTACCCTTCCCCCTCCCCATATCCTCAAATCCATTCTCTAGTAGGTCTGTGTCTTTATTCCTGTCTTACCCCTAGGTTCTTCATGACTAATGTGTTTTAGGTGAAAAAAGTTTCATGGTACAGAGATTTCTTTTTTTTTTAAAACATCTTTATTGGAGTATAATTGTTTTACAATGTTGTGTTAGTTTCTGCTACATAACAATGTGAATCAGCTATATGTATACATATATCCCTACTGATAATTCTTACCTATGTCAGTTGCTTTGAATCTCTTAACTGACCCTGGAATACTTATGGCAATAGCTTTTGCAACTACAGAATATAAAAACAACTCTTCAAAGTTAAACAAAATCATTTTTCTATTGATTCACTTGTCAAACATGTAATCACTGTCTACTGTATGTCAGGCAGTATGTTTAGTTTACAGATTTCAAAAATGAGTAGGATACAATCTCTGCCTTCAAGAAACTCACAGCCAGTGGTGGAGGCAGAAACATAAGCAGAAAGAAGAATACAATGTATAAGAGAAATAGAGAAACAAATAAAATATTTTCGAAGCATAAAGGAGTAACCAAATTACACTGGGTAATTATAGAATATTTTCCAGAGGAGACAATTCCTGAACTAAATCAACAGGAGTGGACATGTACAACTGCCTGTAAACATATCCTACTGAATGTCCTATAGAAACTTCAAACTCAACAAGGGCCAAAGTAACACATCATCACTTACCTTAAATATTCTTCTTCTGTATTCTCTCTATTCTTAGGTTTCATTCAGTCACCTACATTACAAACCAGGGCAGCAACCATATCCAATCAATTATTTATAAAGTTCTGTCCATTTAACTCCTTCAAAGGAATGGAAAGAGAGAGCTGACCAAGCATGAGTCAGAACTGATAAGAACACTGAGAGCTCAATTGTGGTTGGAAATTATGAGGGGCTAATCTTTGTGTTTACAGGTATTTCTCAAAAAATACCCAAACATTTACTTACAAATGAAAAGCAAATCTAATCACTGAATGATTTAACTCTTCAGAGACAATTTAAGAGATTTTCATATCAGACTCTCTGGGATTTCATTTTCATACCAGTGCCCTTGGAAATTTAGACATACCCCCTTGAGGTGAAAGTGGGGAAAGTAATTATTTCAGACACATCAGATAATTACTGCTTTTCCTGAATAATGTTACTTATGGAGTATGTTTTACATAAGAATATTTTTGAAATCACACAAAAAAATGTCGAGACAGCGAGACTGAGAATAAGAGGAAAGAGAACGTCTCTGGACACCTATCACAGGTCATGATACTAATCTGCCTCTCAAGAGAGAGAGATTATTTCTTTTTAATTTCTAGTTTTATGATAAAGTCCTTCTTAAGATTTGAGTAAACATAGGACATAATATAATTTCATTTAAAGTAGGTTGTTATCAAGACCAAGGATTCATTGAAATGCCTACAAAACATTAAGGGAGCCTATTTGGAAGTACTAGCTATTTTTTTTTAAAAAATCAATCCATCAGGAGTATGTTATCGGTAATAGGAAGATAATACAATTTGAAAACTGCATTGGGGTAAAATAAATGAAATTCACAAATTCCTTAGACTACAGCACAGAATTTTGATGTTTAAAGCAAACTGAATAGTATTGTAGCTCTTCATTTTTTGGTTCATTTTACAAAGTAACCTTAAATGTGAATATTCTAAAATTGCTTGTGCTAAATAAAATGGATTCTGTATTCCTTTCACATCCGCAAGTGCTTACTAATTATTGCTGTCTCTGGGATGTTATACTGCATTGATCCAGGCATTGAACTCTGATGATTTTGATTTGTACCTAAAGCTCGAATGGGGTTTAGTGAACAGTATAATTTTCCCAAGAGTAAATTCTCCTTGCTGTGTATGTTTCCTTCATCCCCTCAAAATGCCACACAACTTGGAAACTCTGAGTAGATCGTGACCTATATTTTTTAGTTCAGTATATAATAATGTCTTCTATTTACAACAGCTTTTCCTTAGGACCATTACAGAACTCACTAAAATGTATTATCTTAAACATACCTATGTCCTAGTACAAAAGGAAGATATGCCTAATATTAACTTTTCCACTGAAAAACTTTGAAGAATAAAAATAATTGTCCTCTCCACTTTCTCTCCCCCCCCCTCTCTCTCACACACACAGTAGAACATCTACAATTTTTGTTTTTACTTTAGGCTCAAATTAACACATTGATTTCCTGTCCTTTTCTTATATCTCAAAAAATATCCATTATATCTCATTTTTGGCTGTTTACTTTTATATATACTTATAAAACTTTTTCTTTAAAGTTTAGTAACATAAGGCCAATTTTTTTTAGGTAAGAACACTACACACCACTAAAAAAATAGCTTCTCCCCAGTAGATACACCACTAGAACATCATAATTATAGAAAACTATAAATTATTCTCCAAGGAAATGTGAAAGTACAAATGCCATTCCATTTGGTTATACCTATGTCCAACCTTACTGAAAATAGTAAGTTTTTCTCTAAGATGGAAGACAAAAGTGATCTTCACTTTTGAATCATAAGATATAAGCTCAGCACATGTAAATCCATCCATGGAGTCCATCAATAAGTCATTATTAAAGTTTCATGAAAAAGAAACTTCATAGAGATTTTAAATTCTAATGGATGAGACACTTAGATAAAACATATTTTCCTCTGTTCTTACTGGGATGAAAAATATGTAATGTTTTATATTATCCAAGTTAATCAGAAAACATTTACTCATGATGCTTTTGAGGATTCCAAAATTATCATTAATTTACTGAATTTTGGAACCTAAGTCTCAATTTCCAATGTTCCTTGAAACTTCTACTGCTTTATTAGATACAGATTTCAAGGATTCTAGGGGTGTTCTGTGTTGAAGCTCTTCTCATAATGATATCAGAAAATAAAATGACAGACACATACAAAAATTTTACAACATTTTGCTATATCAATTCCAATAAACTAAAATAAATGAGAAGTTGTAATTTCCTATTCTGTTCCATGGTTACCACATCAATTATTCTTGATAAGCTCTTCAACTATAATAAGATTGGTACACCCTCAGATTTACCTAAATGGGAAACAAAGCAAACCTTCTTGGGGAAACTTAAATTCTATCAGGTTTTTCTCCCAGTAAAGAACACCAGCATTGAGTTATTTCATCACCTACTAGAAAAAAAGATGGCATTCCACGTTACTCCTCTCAAGCCCAAAATGAGGAACCCAGTTATTCTTCTCAGTCCTCAATTCAAATAGCCTTATTTCATATTTCTACACCTGACTTATCATAGAATAATTTCTGAAATGGCCTGCATTTAGTGGTTTAAAAGTCATATATGTTGTTTACAAAGAAGAAAAAATTTTTCACTGGAGAAATCTGGTAAACACCAGGATAAAGTGTCATCATGGGCTTCCTGGTATGAGACTCTGAGAAGACACTCATAACTTACACGGAATTCTTGCCTCAAATGCATATCCTGAATCCCCTCATGGGGAAACTTCTACAAAATAAATGGCATACATTTTTAAATGTCATGAAAGACAAAGAAACAAAAATTAAGTGTAATAAATGCCCCAGAATTGGACCCTGAGCCAAGAAAACCAAACCAAAACAAGCAAAGAACACTATAAAGGACATATGTCAACTGAAAATATTTTAATAAGATCTTTAGATAATTGTACTAACATTGTTTCCTGTTTTTGATCAATGTATTGTGGTTATGTACATGAATATCCTTACCTTAGGAAACATACCTCAAAATATTTAACAGTAACGGGGCATGATACCTGTAACTTATTCTCAAATGGCTCTGAAGAGAAACACACACACACACACATATGAGAGGGAGGGGGCCAGAGATGGAGATATTACAGCAAATGTGCCAAAATTTTAACAATTGATGAATCTGAGAAGAGTATATAGGAGCTCTTTGTACTATTATTCTGACTTTTCTGTAAGTTTCAAATTATTTCAAAATAAAAAGTTTTTTAAAAAATTATATAAGTTGTTTTCCAGGTTAAAGATGGAGGAGAAGTAGGAGAACATGGAGTTCATATCTCTCCACAGATACATCAGGAATACAACTATAGATGCAACAATTCTCACAGAACACCAGCTAAACACTAGCAGAAGACCTTGAACACCAGAAAGGACTATAAAGATCCCTGCATAACTGGCTAGGATGAAAAAAAGAAGAGAGAAGGAGGAGGAGAGGAAGCAGGATGGGACCTGCACCCTGCGGTGGGGGAGCTGAAACAGAGGAAAGATTCCTGAATTCAGGGAAACCCTCTCGCTGATGGGGAAATTGACTGGGACAGGAGGGAAGGACTTGAGGCTGTCAGAAGAGGGTGAAGAGGTTGATCTGTAGCAGACCTGACAGAGTGAGAAATACACAGACGGTCCGTACCATGGCACTATGTGCCCCAGACTGGAATGTATGTTCATAGGTGTGCAAGGGACTGGGAGCTGGAGAGTGGGGATTGGAGAACAGGCTCAGAGCAAGAACAGCTGTTGGCTGTGGGGAGATGGACTAAGGGGAATGGAGGGAGGAAACCCACAGCAAGGAATGCCTAAGGAGGAAGACCAGACTGCCATGGAAGCAGCAGTAGCAGTGCTGAGTCCCACACAAGGGGAGGAGCCACTATTGTAGCCTCTCTCTCCCCACACGCCAGCACCTGCAGGTGGACAATAAAAGAAACCCTCTCAGGGCTGGCTCTCATGCTCCAGCTGCCAAGCAATAGAAAAAACCCCCTCAAGGCTGGGCCTCATGAGCCTGCTGCTGGGTGCCAGAAAATGCCCGCCTAGGGCTGCCCCTCACACACCTATGCTGGGTGACAGAAAAGGCCCTCACTAGGGTCATATCTCTTGTGACAGTGGCCACCAGCTTCCCTGCACATTTGGTGCCACTGGGGCTCCTGAGATCCAAGAAGTCATATGACCTTTGTGCCTTGTCCTCACTAGGGCAGATCCAAGAGCTCCAAGACAGCCTCAAGGCAAGACTCCTGTGGGTGAATCACACACTGAGGTGGGGATAAAACCAAAGCTGAACCCCAGGGATGGGGCAACTAAGGAAGAAGATCAAAAATCTTCCCAACAGCTGTACAAGCTTCAGATTAAATCCCCAAGATCAGCTAGGTAGACCCTGTGTCTATGGAATATCTGAGTAGACAATGAGTGTTCCCACAAATGAAAATGGTCTAGCTCTGGCAGCTGTGGACTTCGGGGGCAAGCACACGCAAGAATTGGGCCAGATCAGAGTCAGAGTGGTCCACACATGGCCCACAGAAGGTTCAGAGATCAGCCCAGAGGCAGAGGAGAGTTTCTTGGAGAGGTGGAGGTGGGCTGTGTCTCACAGCATGTGCAAGGACACTTACAGTTGAGACCCCATGGAAA
This sequence comes from Globicephala melas, assembly GCF_963455315.2. Classification (NCBI taxonomy): domain Eukaryota; kingdom Metazoa; phylum Chordata; class Mammalia; order Artiodactyla; family Delphinidae; genus Globicephala; species Globicephala melas. The sequence continues at coordinate 35,752,788 of NC_083330.1, forward strand.
CCTAATTATTACTATTAATTGTATTATGTTTTGAATCACTCTGTTGTTGGTTCTGGCTTTTTCTTTGTTGTTTTAGTTTAGTTTTTTGTTTTTTTGTTGGTTTTTTTTGTCTTTTGGGTCTTCATTTTTATAACATTTTTTTTTATGTATTTCTATTTGTACTTTGCTTTTCTGTTGCTTTGTGTTCTTTTCCCTATTTTTTTCTTCTTCTTGTTCTTTAGTATATTTTTATTTTTTTTAATATTTACATTTCTACTTTGCTTTTCTGTTGTTCTGTGTTTTTTCCCATTTTATTTTATTATTATTTAATGATTTTTATCAGTTTGTTCTGTTTCCTTACTTTATTCTTCAGTTGGCACACTGCTTTGCTTTTGTTTTCAGGTTTTGTGTTTTGGTTATTTTTGATCCTAACTGTTTGATTTTGTTTTTGAGTTCTTCTATCTGTCTAGTTATTCTCTTCTTTTTGTTTTATCTGGTTCTGTTTTTGTTTCTTGTGCATGTGTTTCCTTCTTTCTGTTTTTTTTTAATTTGTTTTTTACCATTTCTCTCGGTTTTTGTTTGTTTGTTTTTCCTTAATATATTTTCTAGTTTTTTTATATTTCTATTTCTACGTTGCTTCTCTGTTGTTCTGTGTTTTTTTCCCTTCTCTTTTTCTTTCTTTTTTTATCATTTTCATCAGTTTGTTTTCTTTTTTTACATAATTATTCAGTGAGCACTCTGGTTTTGCTTTTGGTTTTGTGTTTATGTCAGTTTTCTTTTTCATTGTTTGATTCCATTCTTGGGTTTGTCTGGTTATTCTCCTGTTTTTTGTTTTATTCGGTTCTATATTTGTTTCTTTTGTGTGTGTGCATGCTTCCTTGTTTCTGTTTTTGTTTCTTTGATTTTACTTTTTACCATTTTTCTGGGGTTTTGTTAGTTTTTTTTTTTTTTTAATCCCCTTTATTTCCAGGAGGAGAAATTTGTGGGGTCTTAGTTCCTCGACCAGAAGTTGGACCCAAGGCTCTGGTTGAGAATAATGAGTTCAGAACACTGGAAAACTAGAGAATTGCTGGCCCCAGGGAAGATTAATCACCGAGAGCTTGAACAGAGGTTTCTATCTGAATCCAAGACCTGGCTCCACCCAATGGTCAGCAGCTACCAGCACTGGACGTCTAACAACAAACAACAAACAGGACAGGAACACAAATCCACTCATCACACACACTACCTAAAATCATATTAAGTTCAAAAACACCCCAAAATACAGCACCTGACATGGCCCTCCTGATCAGAGGGAAAAGACTTGGCTCCACCTGCAAGAACACAGGCACACGTCCCTCCCATTAGGAAGCCTATGCAAGCCACTGGACCAACCTATCCAGCAGGGGCAGAGAACAGAAGAAAGAGGAACTATGACCCTGCAGCCTAGGGAGAGGAGACCTCAAATACTGTAAATTAGACAAAATGAGAAGAAATAGAAATATCTTACAGGCAAAGGATAAGTAAAAACCCCACAAGAGCAAAAAAATGATGAGGAAATAGGTAAACTACCTGAAAAAGAATTCAGAATAATGATAGTAAACATGATGCAAAATCTTGGAAATAGAAGAGAGGAAATACAAGAAACGTTTAACAAGGACCTAGAAGAACTAAAGAAAAAACAAACAGTGATGAACAACACAATAAATGAAATTAAAAGTACTCTAGAAGGAAACAATAGCAGAATAATGGATGCAGAAGAATGAATAAGTGAGCTGGAGATACAATTGTGGAAATAACTGCCATGGAGCAGAATAAAGAAAGAAGAATGAAAAGAATTGAGGACAATCTCATAGACATCTGGGACAATATTAAATTCACCAACATTCAAATTATAGGGGTACCAGAAGAAGAAAGGAAAAATAAAGAGTATGAGAAAATATTTGAAGAAATTATACTTGAAAACTTCCATAACATGTGAAAGGAAATAGACAATCAAGTCCAAGAAGGGCAGAGTCCCATACAGACAGACCTAAGGAGAAACATGCCAAGACACATATTAAACAAATTATCAAAAACACAATTCAAAGAAAAATATTAAAAGCAGCAAAAGAAAAGCAACAAATAACATAAAAGGGAATCACCATAATGTTATCAGCTGATTTTTCAGCAGAAACTCTGCTGGCCAGAAGGGTGGGACAAGATATATTTAAAGTGATGAAAGAGAAAAAACTAAAACAAAGCTTATTCTACCCAGTGAGGATCTCATTCAAATGCAATGAAGAAATCAAAAGCTTTACAGAGAAGCAAACATTAAGAGAATTCAGCATCAGCAAACAAGTTCTACAACAAATGCTAAAGGAACTTCTTTAAGTGGGAAACACAAGAGAAGAAAAGGACCTACAAAAACAAACAATTAAGAAAACAATTAAGAAACAATTAACAAAACAATTAAGAAAATGGTAATAGGAACATACATATCAATAATTACATTAAATGTGAATGGATTAAATGCTCCACAGACTGGCTAACTGGCTACAAAAACAAGATCTGTATGTATGCTGTCTACAAGAGACCCACTTCAGACCTAGGGACACATACACACTGAAGTGAGGGGATGGAAAAATATATTCAATGCAAATGGAAATCAAAAGAAAGCTGGAGTAGCAATTCTAATAACAGAAAAACAGAATTTAAAATAAAGATTATTACAAGAGACAAAGAAGAACAAGACATAATGATCAAGGGATCAAATCAAGAAGAAGATATAACAATTGTAAATATATATGCACCCAACATAGGAGCACCACAATACATAAGGCAAATGCTGACAGCCATAAAAGGGGAAATTGACAGTAACACAATAACGGAAGGGGACTTTAACACCCCACATACACCAATGGACAAATCATCCAAAAAGAAAAAAATAAGGAAACACAAGTTTTAAATGACACATTAGAGCAGATATATGTACTTGATATTTACAGGACATTCCATCCAAAAAGAACAGATTACATGTTCTTCTCAAGTGCACATGGAACATTCTCCAGGATAGATCACATCTGGGGTCACAAATTAACCTAGGTAAATTTAAGAAAATTGAAGTCATATAAAGCATCTTTTCTCACAAGTCTATGAAACTAAATATCAATTATTGGAAAAAATTATATTAAAAAATACAAATACATGGAGGCTAAACAACACACTACTAAAAAACCAAGAGACCACTGAAGAAATAAAAATGGAAATAAAAAAATACCTCCAGACAAATGACAAGAACAACACGATCCAAAACCTATGAGATGCAGCAAAAGCAATTCTAAGAGGGAAGTTCATAGCAATACAACCCTACCTCAAGAACAAAAAAACCCCTCAAATACACAACCTAATACAATTAGATCAAGAAGAAAAACAAACAAAAAAAACCATACAATAATATGTATAAAATAGATAACTAATAACAACCTGCTGTAAAAAATAAATACATAAAAATAAGAACAATGGGAAAAAACTCAAAAATAGCAGGAAAATAGAAGGAAAGATATCATAAAGATCAGATCAGAAATATATGAAAAAAAATGAAGTAAACAATAGCAAAGATCAATAAAACTAAAAGTGGGTTCTATGAGAGGATAACAAAATTGATGAACCGTTAGCCAGGCTCATCAGGAAAAAAAAAGAAAAACACTCAAATCAATAGCATTAGAAACGGAAAAGAAGTAACAACTGACACTGCAGAACTACAAAAAGATCATGAGAGACTACTACAAGCAACTATATGCCAATAAAATGGACAATATGGAAGAAATGGAAAAATGCTTAGAAAGTACAACCTTCCAAGACTGAACCAGGAAGAAACAGACAATATAAACAGACCAATCACAAGCACTGAAATTGAAACTCTGATTAAAAACCTGCCAACAAACAAAACCAAAAGGTCAGATGGCTTCACAGACAAATTTGATCAAAGATTTAAGAAGAGCAAACACTTACCCTCTTAAACTCTCCCAAAATATAGCAAAGGGAGGAAAACTGCCAAACTCATTCAACAAGGCCACCATCACCCTGATAACAAAACCAGACAAAGGTGCCACATAAAAAGAAAATGACAGACCCATATCACTGATGAACAGAGATGCAAAAATCCTTAACAAAATACTGGCAAACAGAATACAACAACACATTAAAAGGATCATACACCATGATCAAGTGGACTTTCTCCCAGGAATGCAAGCACACTTCAATATATGCAAATCAATCAATTTGATATGCCATATTAACAAATTGAAGGATAAAAACCATATGACAATCTCAATAGATGCAGAAAAACTTTTCAAAAAATTTCTTTTTTTTTTAACATCTTTATTGGAGTATAATTGCTTTACAATGGTGTGTTAGTTTCTGCTTTATAACAAAGTGAATCAGCCATACATATACATATATACACATATCTCCTCCATCTTGCCTCTCCCTCCCATCCTCCCTACCCCACCATTCCAGGTGGTCACAGAGAACAGAGCTGATCTCCCTATGCTATGTGGCTGCTTTCCACTAGTTATCTATTTTACATTTGGTAATATATATAAGTCCAGGCCAATATCTCACTTCATCCCAGCCTACCCTTCCCTTCCCCATGTCCTAAAGTCCATTCTCTATATCTGAGTCATTATACCTGTTCTGCCTCTAGGTTCTTCAGAACCTTTTTTTTTTTCAGATTCCATATATATGTGTTAGCATATGGTATTTATCTTTCTATTTCTGACATGCTTCACTCTGTATGACAGTCTAGGTCCATCTACCTCACTACAAATAACTCAATCTCGTTTCTTTTTATGGTTGAGTAATATTCCATTGTGTATATATGTCACATCTTCTTTATCCATTCATCTCTCAATGGACACTTAGATTTTTCCATATGCTGGCTATTGTAAAAAGAGGTGCAATGAACATTGTGGTACACAATGCTTTTTGAATTATGGTTTTCTCAGGGTATATACCCAGTAGTGAGATTGCTAGGCCATATGGTAGTTCTATTTTTAGTTTTTTAAGGAACATCCATACTGTTCATCATAGTAGCTCTATCAATTTACATTCCCACCAACAGTGGAAGAGGGTTCCTTTTTCTCCACACCCTCTCCAGCATTTATTGTTTGTAGATATTCTGATGATGGCCATTCTTCCTGGGGTGAGGTGATACCTCATTGTAGTTTTGATTTGCATTTCTCAAGTGATTAGTGACGTTCAACATCCTTTCATGGGTTTTTTGGCAATTAGTGTATCTTCTTTGGAGAAATGTCTATTTAGGTGGTCAGCTCATTTTTGGATTGGGTTGTTTGTTTTTTTGTTAATGAGCTGCATGAGCTGCTTGTAAATTTTGGAGATTAATCCTTTGTCAGTTGCTTCATGTGCAAATATTTTCTCCCATTCTGAGGGTTGTCTTTTCGCCTTGTTTATGGTTTCCTTTGCAATGGAAAAGCTTTTAAGTTCCATTAGGTCTCATTTGTTTATTTTTGTTTTAATTTCCATTCCTCTAGGAGGTGGGTCAAAAAGGGTCTTGCTGTGATTTGTGTCATAGAGTGTTCTGCCTATGTTTTCCTCTAAGAGGTTTGTAAGTGTCTGGCCTTACATTTAGGTTTTTAATTTAGTTTGAGATTGTTTTTTGAATGGTGTTAAGAAGAGCTCTAAATTTATTCTTTTACATGTAGTTGTCCAGTTTTTCCACCACTTATTGAAGAGTCTGTCTTTTCTGCATTGTATATTATTGCCTCTTTTATCAAAAATAAGGTGACCATATGTGCATGGGTTTATCTCTGGGCTTCATATCATATTCCATTGATCTATGTTTCTGTTTGTGTTCCCATACCATACTGTCTTGATTACTGTAGCTTTGTAGTATAGACTGAAGTGTGGGAGCCTAATTCCTCCAGCTCCATTTTTCTTTCTCAAGATTGCTTTGGCTATTTGGGGTCTTTTATGTTTCCATACAAACTGCAATTTTTTCTTCTAATTCTGTGAAAAATGCCATTGGTAATTTGCTAGGGATTGCATTGAATCTGTAGATTGCTTTGGGTAGTATAGTCATTTTCACAATGTTGAAGCTTCCAATCCAAGAACATGATATATCTCTCCATCTGTTTGTATCATCTTTAATTTCTTTCATCAGTGTCTTATACTTTTCTGCACATAGGTCTTTTGTCTCCTTAGGTAGGTTTATTCTTAGGTATTTTATCATTTTTGTTGCAATGGTAAATGGGGGTATTTCCTTAATTTCTCTTTCAGATTTTTCCTCATTAGTGTATAGGAATGCAAGAGAATTCTGTGCATTAATTTTGTACTTGCTACTTTACCAAATTCATTGATTGGCTCTAGTAGTGTTCTGGTAGCATCTTTAGGATTCTCTATGTATAGTAACATGTCATCTGCAAACAGTGACAGTTTTACTTCTTCTTTTCCAATTTGGATTCCTTTTATTTCTTTTTCTTCTCTGATCGCTATGACTAAAACTTCCAAAACTATGTGGAATAATAGTGGTGAGAGTGGACAAGCTTGTTTTGGTCCTGATCTTAGAGGAAATTGTTGCAGTTTTTCACCACTGAGAACAATGTTGTCTGTGGGATTTTCATATATGGACTTTATTATGTGGTGGTAAGTTCCCTCTATGCCTACTTTCTGGAGGATTTTTATTATAAATGGGTTTTGAATTTTGTTGAGAGTTTTTCTGCATCTATTGAGATAATCATATAGTTTTTCTCCCCCAATTTCTTAACATGATGTATCACATTGATTGATTTGCGTATATTGAAGAACCTTGCATTCCTGGAATAATACCCACTTGATCATGCTGTATGATTCTTTTAATATGCTTTTGGATTCTGTTTACTAGTATTTTGTTGAGGATATTTGCATCTATGTTTATCAGTGATATTAGCCTACAGTTTTCTTTCTTTGTGACATGTTTGCCTGGTTTTGGTATCACGGTGATGGTGACCTCATAGTTTCAGTTTGGGAGTGTTCCTCTCTCTGCTGTATTTTGGAAGAGTTTGAGAAGGATAGGTGTTAGCTCTTCTGAAAATGTTTGATAGAGTTTGCCTGTGAAGGCCTCTGGTGCTGGGGGTTTTTTTTGTTGGAAGATTTTTAATCACAGTCTCAATTTCAGTGCTTGTGATTGGTCTATTTATATTTTCCATTTCTTCCTGGTTCAGTCTCAGAAGGTTGTGCTTTTCTAAGAATGTGTCCATTTTTTCCAGGTTGTCCATTTTATTGCATATAGTTGCTTGTAGTAATCTCTCATGATCTTTTGTATTTCTGCAGTGTCAGTTGTTACTTCTGCTTTTCATTTCTAATTCTATTGATTTGAGTCTTCTCCCATTTTGTCTTGATGTGCCTGGCTAATGGCTTATCAATTTTGTTTATCTTCTGAAAGAACCAGCTTTTAATTTTATTGATCTGTGCTATCATTTCCTTCATTTCTTTTTCATTTATTTCTGGTCTGATCTTTATGATTTCTTTCCTTCTGCTAACTTTGGGGAATTTTTGTTCTGCTTTCTCTAATTGCTTTAGGTGTAAAGTCAGGTTGTTTATATGAGATGTTTCTTGTTTCTTGAGGCAGGATTGTAGTGCTATAAACTTCCCTCTTAGAACTGCCTTTGCTGCATCCCATCGGTTTTGGGTCATTGTGTTTTCATTGTCATTTGTTTCTAGGTTTTGGTTTTTTTTTTTTTTTTTTTTTTGTGGTATGCAGGCTTCTCACTGTTGTGGCCTCTCCCATTGCAGAGCACAGGCTCCGGATGCACAGGCTCAGCGGTCATGGCTCAGGGGCCTAGCCACTCCACAGGATGTGGGATCTTCCCAGACCGGGGCACAAACCCGTGTCCCCTGCATCAGCAGGTGGACTCTCAACCACTGCGTCACCAGGGAAGCCCTCTAGGTATTTTTTTATTTCCTCTTTGATTTCTTCAGTGATCTTTTGGTTATTAAGTAGTGTATTGTTTAGCCTCCATGTGTTTTTATGTTTTATAAGTTTTTTTTTCCTGTAATTGATATCTAGTCTCATAGCATGGTGGTCGGAAAAGATACTTGATAAAATTTCAATTTTCTAAAATTTACCAAGGCTTGATTTGTGAGCCAAGGTATGATCTATCATGGAGAATGTTCCATGAGCACTTGTGAAGAAATTGTATTCTGTTGATTTTGGATGGAATGTCCTATAAATATCAATTAAGTTCCTCTTGTTTAATGTATCATTTAAATCTTGTGTTCCCTTATTTATTTTCATTTTGGATGATCTGTGCACTGGTGAAAGTAGTGTGGTAAAGTCCCATTGTATGATTGTGTTACTGTCAATTTCCTCTTTTATGGCTGTTAGCATTTGCCTTATGTGCTCCTTAGGTGTTCCAATGTTGGGTGCATAAATATTTACAAGTGTTATATCTTCTTGGATTGATCCCTTGACCCTTATGTACACTCATTCTTTGTCTATTGTAATAGTCTTTATTTTAAAGTCTATTTTGTCTGATATGAGAATAGCTACTCCAGTTTTCTTTTGATTTACTTTTGCATGGAATATCTTTTTCCATCCCCTCACATTCTGTCTGTGTCCCTAGGTATGAAGTGGGTCTCTTGTAGACAGCATATATACAGGTATTGTTTTTGTATCCATTCAGCCAGTCTATGTCTTTGGTGGGAGCATTTAATCAATATGTATTTAAAGTAATTATTTATTTATTTATTTATTTATTTATTTAAGACACTATTTTATTTATTTTTTAACATCTTTATTGGAGTATAATTGCTTTACAATGGTGTGTTAGCTTCTGCTTTATAACAAAGTGAATCAGTTATACATATACATATGTTCCCATATCTCTTACTTTTTGTGTCTCCCTCCCTCTCTATCCCACCCCTCTAGGTGGTCAAAAAGCACTGAGCTTGTCTCCCTGTGCTATGTGGCTGCTTCCCACTAGCTATCTTTTTTTCCATTTGGTAGTGTATATATGTCCATGCCATTCTCTCACTTTGTCACAGCTTACCCTTACCCTTCCCCATATCCTCAAGTCCATTCTCTAGTAGGTCTGTGTCTTTATTCCTGTCTTACCCCTAGGTTCTTCATGGCATTTTTTTTCTTAGATTCCTTATATATGTGTTAGCATACGGTATTTGTCTTTCTCTTTCTGACTCACTTCACTCTGTATGACAGACTCTAGGTCCATCCACCTAACTACAAATAACTCAATTTCGTTTCTTTTTATGGCTGAGTAATATTCCATTGTATATATATGCCACAGCTTCTTTATCCATTCATCTGATGATGGACACTTAGGTTGCTTCCATATCCTGGCTATTGTAAATAGAGCTTCAATGCACATTTTGGTACATGACTCTTTTTGAATTATGGTTTTCTCAGGGTATATGCCCGGTAGTGGGATTGCTGGGTCATATGGTAGTTCTATTTGTAGTTTTTTAAGGAACCTCCATACTGTTCTCCATAGTGGCTGTACCAATTCACATTCCCACCCGCAATGCAAGAGTGTTCCCTTTTCTCCACACCCTGTCCAGCATTTATTGTTTCTAGATTTTTTGATGATGGCCATTCTGACCAGATATGTATGTTCCTATTACCATTTCCTTAATTCTTTTGGGTTTGGTATTGTAAGTCTTTTCCTTCTCTTGTGTTTCCTGCCTAGAGAAGTTCCTTTAGCATTTGTTGTAAAGCTTGTTTGGTGGTGCTGAACTCTCTTTGCTTTTACTTGTCTGTAAAGATTTTCATTTCTCTGACAAATCTGAATGAGATCCTTGCTGGGTAGAGTAATCTTGGTTGTAGGTGTTTCCCTTTCATCACTTTAAATATGTCCTGCCACTCCCTTCTGGCTTGCAGAGTTTCTGCTGAAAGATCAGCTGTTTACTTTATGGGGATTTCTTTGTATTTATTTGTTATGTTTCCCTTGCTGCTTTTAATATTTAATTTAATTGTATTTAATTTTTGATAGTTTTAATTATTATGTGTCTTTGCATGTTTCTCCTTGGATTTATCTTGTATGGGACTCTCTGCACTTCCTGGAGTTGATTGACTATTTCCTTTCCCATACTAGGTATGTTTTCAACTGCAATCTCTTAAAATATTTTCTCAGTCCCTTCCTTTTTCTCTTCTTCTTCTGAGACCCATATAATTTGGATGTTTGTGCAGTTAATGTTGTCCCAGAGGTCTCTGAGACTGTCCTCGATTCTTTTAATTATTTTTCTTTATTCTGCTCTGCAGTAGTTATTTCCACTCTTTTACCTTCTAGATCACTTATCCATTTTTCTGCCTCAGTTATTCTGCTATTCATTCCTTCCTGAGAATATTTAATTTCATTTTTTGTGTTGCTCATCATTGCTTGTTTACTCTTTATTTCTTCTAGGTCTTAGTTAAACATTTCTTGTATTTTCTCCATTCTATTTCCATGATTTTGTATCACCTTTGCTATCATTACTCTGAATTCCTTTTCATATAGACTGCCTGTTTCCTCTTCATTTGTTAGGTCTGGTGGGTTTTTACCTTGCTTCTTCATCTGCTGCTGTGTTTGCCTTCTCATTTTGCTTAACTTACTGTGTTTTGGGTCTCTTTTTCACAGGTTGCAGGTTCGTATTTCCCATTGTTTTGGTGTCTGCCCCCAGTTGCTAAGGTTGGTTCAATGGGTTGTGTAGGTTTTCTGGTGGAAGAGACTAGTGCCTGTGTTCTGGTGGATGAGCTGCATCTTGTCTTTCTGGTGGGCACTACCATGTCTGGTTGTGTGTTTTGGGGTTTCTGTGATTTTATTATAATTTTAGGTCACCTCTCTGCTAATGGGTGTAGTTGTGTTCCTGTCTTGCTAGTTTTTTGGCATAGGGTGTGCAGCACTGTAGCTTACTGGTCATTGAGTGGAGCTGCACCTTAGCATTGAGATGGAGGTCTCTGGGAGAGCTTACACTGTTTGATATTACATGGAGGTGGGAGGTCTCTGGTGGATCAATATCCTGAACTTGGCTCTCTCACCTCAGAGACAAAGGTCTCACACCCACCCAAAGCATCAAAACCCTGTCAGATACATGGCTCAGAAGAAAAGGGAGAACAACAGAATGAAAGAAAAAAAGAAAAGAAAAAGAAATAAAGTTGTTAAAATAAAAATTTATTAAAAATTAAAAAGTAATAAAAGAAGAGAGAAGAGAGAAACCAAACCAAAAAAGCAAATTCACCAATGAGAATAAGTGCTATATTAAAAAAAATTTAAAAACGGACAGACAGAACCGGAGGACAAATGATAAAAGCACAGCTATACAGACACAATCACCCAAAGAAGCATGCAAATACACACTCACAAAAATTGAAAAAGGAAAAATATATATATATACTCTATATTAAAAAAAAAAAAGGAAGAGAGCAACCAAATCAATAAACAAATCTACCAATGATAATGAACTGTAAATACTAAACTGAGATAAACATAAAACTTGAAACTAGTCAGTCACATACAGCAAATCCCAAGTCTACAGCTCCTCCCAAATTCCACCACTGCAATTTTAAGATGATTCATTGTCTATTCAGTTATTCCTCAGATACATGGTACATCAAGTTGTCTGTGGAGATTTAATCTGCTGCTCTTCATGCTGATGGGAGAAATTTCCCTTTCTCTTCTTTGTTCGCTTAGGTCCTGAGGTTCAGCTTTGGATTGACCTTGCCTCTATGTGTAGGTCACCTGAGGGTGTCTGTTCCTGCCCAGACAGGACAGGGTTAAAGGAGCAGCTGATTAGGGGGCTCTGGCTCACTCAGGCCAGGGGAAGGGCAGGATACAGAATGCAGGGTGAGCCTGTGGTGACAGAGGCTGGTGTGATGTTGCGACAGGTGCACATGTATTCTCCTGGGGAAGTTGTTCTTGGATCACGTGACCCTGGCAGTGGTGGGCTGCACAGGCTCCCAGAAGGGGAGGTGTGGATAGTGACCTGTGCTTGCACACCATCTTCTTGGTGGCAGCAGCAGCAGCCTTAGTGCTTCATTCCCATCTCCGGTGTCCTGTGTTGATAGCCATAGCTCGTGCCCATCTCTGGAGCTCATTTAGGTGGTGCTCTGAATCCGCTCTCCTTGCGCACCCTGAAACAATGGTCTCTTGCCTCTTAGGTTCCAGACATTTTCCTGGACTCCCTTCTGGCTAGCTGTGCTGCACTAGCCCCCTTCAGGCTGTGTTCACACAGCCAACCCCAGTCCTCTCCATGGGATCTGACCTCCGTAGCCAGAGCCTCAGCTCCCAGCCCCCACCCATCTCAGCAGGTGAGCAGACAAGCCTCTCAGGCTGTGAGTGCTGGTCGGCAGTGATCCTCTGTGCGGGAATCTCTCTACTTTGCCCTCTGCATTCCTGTTGCTACATTCTCCTTCGTGGCTCTGAAGCTTCCCCCCATCACCCACCATCTCTGCCAGTGAAGGGGCTTCCTAGTGTGTGGAAACTTTTCCTCCTTCACAGCTCCCTCCCTGAGGTGCAGGTCCTGTCCCTATTCTTTTGTCTCTGTTTTTCCTTTTTTCTTTAGCCCTACCCAGGTACTTGGGGAGTTTCTTGCCTTTTGGGAAGTCTGACGTCTTCTGCCAGTGTTCAGTAGGTGTTCTGTAGGAGTGTTCCACATGTAGATATGTTTCAGATGTATTTGTGGGGAGGAAGGTGATCTCCAAGTCTTACTCCTCCACCATCTTGAATGCCTCTGCCTAACAGATTTCATCACCCAGTTATGATAGAAACTCTCCAAACACTGGGCATTGAGGGAACCTACCTCAACATAATAAAGGCCATTTATGATAAACCCACAGCCAATATCATTCTCAATGGTGAAAAACTGAAAGCATTTCCTCTAAGATCACGAACAAGACAAGACACTCTCACCACAATTATTCAACATAGTTTTGGAAGTTTTAGCCATGGCCATCAGGGAAGAAAAAGAAATAAAAAGAATCCAAATTGGAAAAGAAGTAAAACTGTCACTGTTTGCAGATGACATGATACTATACATAGAAAATCCTAAAGTTGCTACCAAAAAACTACTAAAGCTATCCAATGAATTTGGTAAATTAGCAGGATACAAAATTAATGCACAGAAATCTCTTACATTCCTATATACTAACAGAGAAAAATCAGAAAGAGAAATTAAGGAAACACTCTCATTTATCATTGCAACAAAAAAATAAAATACCTAGGAATAAACCTAACTAAGGAGGCAAAAGACCTGTATGCAGAAAACTGTAAGACACTATTGAAAAAAATCAAAGATGATACTAATAGATGGAGAGATATATACCATGTTCTTGGATTGGAAGACTCAACATTGTCAAAATGACTATACTCCCCAAAGCAATCTACAGGTTCAATGCAATCTCTATCAAATTACCAATGGTATTTTTCACAGAAGTGGAACCAAAAAAGTTTACAATTTGTATGGAATCACAAAAGACCCCGAATAACCAAAGGATAGAAAGCCCTGAAATAAACCCACACATGTACGGTCACTTTATCTTTGACAAACGAGGCAAGAATATACAATGGAGAAAAGACAGACACTTCAGTAAGTGGTGCTGGGAAAATTGGACAGCTACATGTAAAAGAATAAAATTAGAACACTTCCTAACACCATACACAAAAATAAACTGAAAATGGATTAAAGACCTAAATTTAAGGCCAGACACTAAAAAACTCTTAGAGGAAAACATAGGCAGAACACTCTATGACATAAATCATAGCAAGATCTTTTTTGACCTACCTCCTCAAGTAATTGAAATAAAAACAAATGGGACCTAATGAAATTTACAAGCTTTTGCACAGCAAAGCAAACCATAAACAAGATGAAAGCAAACCTCAGGATGGGAGAAAATATTTGCAAATGAAGCAACTTACAAAGGATTAATCTCCAAAATATACAGGCAGCTCATGCAGCTCAATATCAAAAAAACAAACAGCTCAATCCAAAAATGGCCAGAAGACCTAAATAGACATTCTCCAAAGAAGATATACATATTGCCATCAAACACGTGAAAAGATGCTCAACATCACTAATCATTAGAGAAATACAAATCAAAACTACAATGAGGTATCACCTCACACTGGTCAGAATGGCCATCATCAAAAAATCGAGAAACAATAAATGCTGGAGGGGTGTGGAGAAAAGGGAACCGGCCTGCACTGTTGGTGGGCATGTAAATTTATACAGCCACTATGGAAAACAGTATGGAGGTTTCTTGAAAAACTAAAAATAGAACTACCATATGACCCAGCAATCCCACTACTCGGCATATACTCTGAGAAAACCATAATTCAAAAAGATACATGTACCACAATGTTCCCTTCAGCCCTATTTACAATAGCCAAGACACTGAAGCAATCTAAATGTCCATCAGCAGATGGATGGATAAAGAAGATGTGGCACATATATACAATGGAATATTACTCAGCCTTAAAAAGGAACAAAATTGAGTTATTTGTAATGAGGTGGATGGATATAGTGTCTCTCATACAGAGTGAAGTATGTCAGTAAGAGAAAAACAAATACCATATGCTAATGTATATATATGGTATCTAAAATAATGGTACTGATGATCTAGTGGAAGTCCAGGAATAAAGACACAGATGCAGAGAATGGACCTGAGGACACAGTGGGGGAGGGGAGGGGAAGCTGGGGTGAAGTGAGAGAGTAACACTGACATATATACACTATCAAAGGTAAAATGGATGGCTAGTGGGAAGCTGCTGCATAGCACAGGGAGACCGGCTCAGTGCTTTGTGACAACCTAGAGGGGTGGGATAGGGAGAGTACGAGGGAGGTTCAAGAAGGAGGGGATATGGGGATATATATATATATATATTATATATATATATATAATATATATATGTATATATACAGCTGATTCACTTTGTTGTACAGCAGAAACTAACACAACATTGTAAAGCAATCATACCTCAATAAATATATAAAAATAATTATATAAGTGTAAAGAGATTGTATTAATGCTTGGAAGTTTTGGGAGATCACTTGTGTCTCTGATGGTACATACTACCACTGATTTAAGATGGGGTCAGACCAAATCAGCTTTTTGCCCCAGCCAGTGATTATTTTGCTGGAGGTTTGATAGTTTCTTCTCCATTTCCTGGTGGCCAACACAACAATTTCCTAGACTTCCTTTGCACTGTGTATAATAAGATGTCCACCACAACAGAATGGTGTTCTTAGTTATTTTCATAGGGAAATAAAGTGCTCTTAATTGAGTTATATCCACATTAAATGGTTGACAATGATGAGACATTGGAAAACATCTTTTGATGTAGGCTGAAACAAAAGCATTAACAACTTGACATTCCCTCCTACAGCCTCTGTAGTCACTGTCTCAGAGACGCAAAAACAAATATGGGACAAACCAAGCACTAAAGTGAAACAACTGGCCTGCACTTCCTAGCTGTCAGGAAGTAAGGGACGGAGCTAAAGGCCGTGAGATTCTCTGAGCTTTCCCAAGCTGGCTCAGGACAATTCTCTATCATAGACACACAGAACTTTTGGGAAAAGAGAACATTATTTTCTGTATGAATGAAAGTATCTGGCTAAATCTATTGTTCATTATTTTTGTTTCCTTTTATAAGAATTGAGAGTCTCTTAATTGCTGAAGATCACAGATAATGCAATATTAAAAATATTTAATGTAACCTAGCTGAGGCTGATGCCAAGCAGTGGTGTCTGCTTATAAAGGGCCCACTATGGATTCCCATTAGGTCTAAGAAAAGTTGTTCAGCTTCTTCATTTACCCCTTATCATGATATGTTCCCTAAGATGAGGTAGAAGCAAAATATCAAATATTTTGATATGAAAATATCAGTGTCACTGTAAATTTGTGCTATTGTGCATGTGAAAGGAGGGCTTTGGTTTAAAATGTTCAACATAAGAGATTTAGAGGTTTACTCTCAAAGAAAAACTCTTGACAATGAGAGCTAAACTGTTTCCAATGCCCAAGTTAAACCCTGCTAAGAAGTCGTTCATATTTAACCAATGGATTACCAGTAACTATGTAATACTTTCATTCAATTATGCATAATTTCCTAATAAATTTAAAACTTCAGAGGAGGACAATTTGAGTTCCAAATCTGCCTGTTCCGATTACATAATGTGACATTTACTTGATCTCTCTGTCTCAGTTTTCTCTTCTGTAAATTGGGTATAAAATAGTACGTATGTAATAGGACTACTGAGAAGCTCAACTGAGACAACAGTTGTAACATCTTTAGTTTACCACTATGTGCGGTATTTAATTCGTATAAAATAAATGTTATTTTTCTACACCTAGGAATGTAAAATCTTATATAAGTGTTATCCATTTATCCAAGGTCTATAAAATTTAACGTCTCTTGACTTTGGTTACCAAATTGAGATAAGAGAAAAAAGGAAGATCTAACTTCATTAACTCCTTAATCTATTTGTTTACCTTGATTTCAAAAGCCCTGAGTTCTCTCATGCTTATTCATGCATTTAGACATATAAAATTTTTAAATGGTTTTAACATAAATCAATTAGTTTACAGCATTTGCCTCTCCTTCCAGTATCCCACCCTCAGTCCCCTAGTTTTGGGATAAAAGAAAAGGCAGTTAAAATGAGGTGATACCTCAGTAGCTTGCCTTCCGTCCCCAGGATAGCAAGACAAATAAAGATTTTGTTATATGTCTCAAGATAGCATCAACACAGCCTGCAGCATCACTGTCAACACCAGCCCTGCAATGGCAGGGAATTGCAGGGAATGCCACTGTGCTGTTGCCAATTTGCTGGCTGGGATCCTTCAAAAGCCACATCAAAGTGTTTTCCAGTTTTTAAACTTCTTCCCCAGGTTCATACGAGGGATCCTGGACCTCTGCATGTGATCAGAAGTGTGGTTCTCCATATTCTCCTCTCCACCTCCCCTTGACTGCAAACCTCAGTGAGCCTCTCTTATTCTCTGAGTCTGTAGGACTCTTCAGCTCCCTATACAATGGCATTCATAACAATATTTGAAACCTATGATAGTTTGTAAGAAATATCCAAAAAAATACCTAGTTATTTATCTAATTTATCTACTACAGAAGATTTGATTTGTATAAATATTTCAAAATTTAATAATAAAATACTCTTCCAAGTATTCAAAAGCACAGAGTTTCTTTTGGAGGTATTGGAGTAATATAGTGACAAACAGAAAAGAAGGAAGCCAAAAAAGGGTGTGTTAAGTCACCATATGGGCAACAAAGGCTACATTTCATGAGAAAATGCTGTCAAACAGTATAAAACACAAGCCACATGGGATGGCTAATTTTATGTGTCATCTTGTCTAGGCTATGGTGTCCAGTCATTTGGTCAAACATTAGTCAAGATGTTACTGTGAAAGTAGATGTGGTTAACATTTACAATCAGTAGACTTTCAGTAAAGCAGATTGCCCTACAAAATGTTCATGAGCCTCATCCAATCAGTTGAAGGCCTTAAGAGCAAAGACTGAGGTTTCCTGAAGAAGACAGAGTTCTGCCCCAAGAGTGTGATACAAAAACCCTGCCCAAATTTCTAGCCTGCTGGCCTGCCTTGCAGATTTTGGACTCAAGACTGCAATATCAACTCAAGACAGCAGTAACAACTCACCTGCAATATTTTAAATTTCCAGCCTGATGGCCTATATTATAAACAACACACTTGCCAGCTCCTACATGAACCAATGAACCAACTCCTTAAAATCTCTCTCCCTCTCTCTCTCTTTCTCTCCCCCTCTCCCTCTTCTTCTCCCTCTCTCTTCCCCACTTCCTCCCCTTTTCCTCCATATTATATCACCCAATGAGTAAAGATCACTGACACACCAACTCCCTCCAATCATTTTTTTCCCAGCTTTACTGAAATATAATTGACTTGACACTGTGTAAGTATAAGGTGTACACTGTGATGATTTTATACACATGCATATTGTGAACTGTTTTCCACAATAAGGTTAGTTAACACCCCCTTCACCTCACATAATTACCATTTTGTTGTTGATATAACTGTGAGAACATTAAAACTCTACTCTCCTAACAACTTTCAAGTATATAATACAGTTCTGGGAGAAGCCTGAAAGGTCTTTAGGCACAGAAATGAAGATACTGGTGATTGGAAGTGAGCTGGTGCACACCAGAGTGGTGAGATCCAAGGGGTATGAGTGAAGCACAAACTTACCTGCTCAGTCCACTCCTGGTATCTGCTTGCTCAAACTGATAGCTTATCACAATTCTAAAACAAAAACAAGCAAAGAAACCCCAGGTTTAGTGGGTTAAATTGCAGTGCATGTGGTTATAATTGGTCCCTTTCCACTACCGCTTCTATATTCTTTCTTCCTCAGCCTGCACTTCTGCTTGTCTTGGTCACTTCTCTGGTGAGGTAGTCTAGACCTTTATGCCTGAGGAGTCTGTGTCCCTAGTTGTCAGGCCCTTGTCAGGTCATTGTTGCTGCAATTACCCATTTATGGTTTTTACTGAATACGGAAGTAGCAAGAAATGCCCCAGTGAATCTCCTGAGTTCCAGACATACTGCACTGTGCTGCCATTATTAGAGGCAGCTGATAGGGTCCCTGATAATCAGGGTTCTTTAATCTATTTGCTGATCTACGGGAACGAAGGTCCAAAATGACCACACAGAATCTATAACTTTAAGTTTACTAAAAATCCTTGCTTTCTTTCATTGCAGACAATATGATTTTTTCACTTAAAAAAACAGCTTTGAGACTTCCCTCATGGCACAGTTGTTAAGAATCCACCTGCCAATGCAGGGGACATGGGTGCGAGCCCTGGTCCAGGAAGATCCCACATGCCGAGGGGCAACTAAGCCCGTGCACCACAACTACTGAGCCTGCACTCTAGAGCCCGTGAGCCACAACAACTGATCCTGAATGCCACAACTTCTGAAGCCTGTGAGCCTAGAGCCTGTGTTCTGCAACAGGAGAAGCCACCACGATAAGAAGCCTGTGCACTGCAACGAAGAGTAACCCCCTCTCGCCGCAACTCACAGCCTAGAGAGATGTAAACAAACAAACAAACAAAAAAAACAGCTCTACTGAGGTATAATTTAGGTAAAAATTCACCAATCTTAAGATAAGAATTTGAAAATTTGGACAAACAGATATAGTTGTGTAGCTACAATGCTAATGATATAAAACAGAGGTCAGCAAACTACAGCTCACAAGCCACATCCAGCCTGCTGCCTATTTTTACAAATAGCGTTTTATTTGAACACAGCCACAACCTTTTATTTATGTATTGTCTGTGGCTGTTCCTGCACTACAATGGCAGAGTTGTGTAGAAGCAACAGAGACTATGTGACCAGCAAAGGTTAAAATACTTATTATTTGGACCTTTATAGAAGTTTACTGATCTCTGATATAGAATAGTTCTTTCACCCACAAAGTTTCATCATGCTCCTCTGCAATTAGTCTCCTCCTTTTAGCACCAACACCTAGCTATCACAGATTGACCTACCGCCACTATAGTTTTGACTTTTCTAGAATTTTTTTCCAGTTATTAAGATAAAATTGACATACAGCACCGTATAAGCTTAAGGTATACAACGTAATGATTTAGCTTACATACATCACAAAATAATTATCACAATAGATTTAGTGAACATCCAGCTCTCGTATAGATATAACATTAAAGAATTTTTTTTCCTTTTGATGTGAAAGCCTAAGTATCACTCTCTTAACAACTTTCATTTTTAACATATAGCATTGTTAATTATCTTTATCATGTTATACCTTACATCTTTATTATTTATTTATCTTATAACTGGAAATTTGTACCTTTGAAATACCTTCATCAAATTCTCCTCCCCCAACCCTCTGCCTCTGGTAACAAAAAATCTGATGTCTTTTTCTATGAGTTTATTTGTTTGTTTGTGTTTGAAGTATAGTTGACCTGCAACACTATATTAGTTCCTGGTATACAACATAGTGATTCAGTAATTCTATACATTTCAAAATGATAAACATGATAAGTGTAGTTGTCATCTGTTGCCATATAAACGTATTACATTATTATTGACTATATTCCCCACAGAGTAAATTTAATACCTGTGACTCATTTATTTTGTAACTGAAAGTTTGTACCTTTCAATCTCTTTTACCTATTTCTTTCCTTCCCCCTTCTATCCCCTCTGCTCTGGCAACTACTTGTTTGTTCTTTGTACCTATGACTGTTTCTATTTAGTTGTATTTGTTCATTTGTTTTGTTTTTGAAATTCCACAGAAAAGTTAAATCATATAATATTTGTTTTTCTCTGACTTATTTCACTTAGCATAATACCCTAAAGTCCATCCATTTATCACAAATGGCAAGATTTCATTCATTTTTATATTTGAAAAATATTCCATCATGTATACATTGTATATATATACAACATCTTCTTTATCCATTCATCTATCAGTGTCAACCCTTGGTGGCTTCCATATCTTGGCTATTGTAAAAAATACTACAGTGAACATAGCGGTGCATACTTCTTTTCCGATTAAGATTTTTGAATTATGTTTTCTTCAGATGATTACCCAGGAGTGGATTTGCTGTATCATATGACAGTTCTATTTGCAATGTTTTGAGGAACCTGCATACTGTTTTCCATTGTGGGAGCATCATTTTACATTCTCACCAACAGTATATGAGAATGCACTTTTCTCCACATTCTCACCAGCACTTCTTATTTGTTGTCTTTTTGATAACAGCAATTTTGACAGATGTGAGATGATATCTCATTGTGGTTTTCATTTGCATTTCCCTGATGAGTAGTGATGTTGAGCATCTTTTCATATATCTGTTGTCCAACTGCGGGTTTTCTTTGGAAAAATGTCAATTCATGTCTTCTGCCTATTTTTTAATTGGGTTGTTTGTATTTTTGATGTTGAATTGTATGAGTTCATTGTATATTTTGGATATTAACCTCATCAGATATCTCTACCCATTCAGTAAGTTGCTTTTTGGTTTGGTGATAGTTTCTTTTGCTATGCAAAAGCTAAAAAGGTTGTTGTAATCCTATTTGTTTATTTTTTCTTTCATTTAATTTGCCTGAGGAGACAGATCCAAAATAATATTGCTAAGACCTATGTCAAAGAGTGTACGGCCTATGTTTTCTTCTAGGAGGTGTATAGTTTTGGGTTTTTAATCCATTTTTAGCTTATTTTCGTATATGGTGTGAGAAATTAGTCCAGTGTAGTTCTTTTACGTGTAGCTGACCAGTTTTCTCAAGATCATTTATGGAAAATGTTATCTTTTTCCCATTGTATATTCTTGCATCATTTGTCATATGTTAATTACCCATATAACTATGGGTCTGTTTCTGGGCTCTTTATTCAGTTCTGTTGATCTGTGTTTCTGTTTTTGTGCCAGTACCATAATGTTTTGATTACCTTTTTTGTAGCTTTGTGGTATAGTTTGAAATCATGGAGTGAGATATCACCTGGATTTTTTTCTTCTTTATTAAGATTTTTTGGCTATTCAGGATCTTTGGTGGTTCCATACAAATTTTAGAATCATTTGTTCTAGTTCTGTGAAAAATGCCAGGGATGTTTTGATAATGATTGCATTGAATCTGTAGATAGACTTGGGTAGTATGGTCATTTTAACAATATTACTTGTTTCAAGCCATGAGCATAGTGTGTCTTCCGTTTGTTTGTGCTGTCTTCAATTTCTTTCACCAGTGTCTTATAGTTTTCTGAGTATAGGTCTTTTAAATCCTAGTTAGATTTATTCCCAAGTATTTTATTCTTTTTGATGTAATTGTGAATGGAATTGTTTTCTTAATTTCTCTTCCTGATAGTTTATTGTTAATGGATAGAAATGCAACACATTTCTGTATGTTGACTTTGTCTCCTGCCAGCTTACTGAACTCATTGACGAGGTCTAGTAATTTTTTGATAATGTCTTTAGAACTTTCTATGTATTGTATCATGTCATCTGCAAACAGTGAAAGTTAGACTTTGTTGTTTCCAATTTGGATTTATTTTATTTCTTGTCTAGTTTGATTGCTGTGGCTAGGACTTGCAATACTATGTTGAATGGAAGCGGCAAGAGTGAACATCCTTGTCATGTTCCTGATCTTAGAGGAAATTCTTTCATCATTTCAGCATTGAATATGATGTTAGCTGTAGGCTTGTCATATATGACCTTTATTATGTTAAGGTTTGTTCCCTCTATACCAACTTTGTTGAGAGTTTTTACTGTGAGTGGATATTGTATTATGTCAAATGCTTTCTATCTATTGATATGATAATATAATTTTTATCCTTCATTTTGTTAATGTGATCACATTGATTGGTTTGTGGATATTGAACCATCCTTGCATCCCTGGGATAAATCCCACTTGATCAAGGTGTATGTTACTTTTAATGTGTTGTTGAAACTTGTCTGCTAATATTTTGTTGAGGATTTTTGCATTATTGTTCATCTGTGATATTTGCCTGTAATTTTTGTGTGTGATATCTTCATCTTGTTTTGTTATCTGGGTGATGTTGGCCTCATAGAATGAGTTCAGAAGCATTCCTTCCTCTGCAATACTGTGTTATAGTTTGCAAAGGATAGATATTAACTGTTCTTAAAATATCTGATAGAATTTACCTGTGAAGCCGTCTGGTCCTAGATTTTTGTTTGTTGATTTTTTTTTGTTGTTGTTATTGTGGTTGTTTTTTACTGCATCAATTTCTTTACTGGTAATTTGATTGTTCATATTTTCTATTTCTTCCTGATACAGTCTTGTGAAATTGTATATTTCTAGAAATTTGTCATTTCTTCTAATTTGTCCATTTTATTGGCATATAATTGTTCACAGTAATCTCATATTCCTTTGTATGTATGTGGTGTTGGCTGTAACTTATCTTCCTTCATTTATGATTTTATTGATTTGGGGCCTCTCTCTTTTTTTCTTAATGTGTCTGGCTAAAGGTTTATCAATTTTGTTTATATTTTCAAAGAACCAGCTCTTAGTTTCATTGATCTTTTCTATTGGTTATAAAGTCTCTACTTTATATTTATTTCTGCTCTAATCTTTATTATTTCTTTCCTTCTACTAACTTTGGGTTTTATTTGTTCTTCTTCTAGTTATTTTAGGTGTAAGTTTAGATTGTTTATTTAAAATGTTTCTTGTTTCCTGAGGTAGGCTTGTTTTGATATAAACTTCCCTATTAGAACTACATTTGTTGCATCCCATAGATTTTGGATCTTTATGTTTTTATTTGTCTCCAGGTCTTTTTTTGATTTCCTCTGATTTCTTCAGTGATCCATTGGTTGCTTAGTAGCATACTGTTTAGCATCTAGTGTTTCTATTGTTTTGCAGTTTTTTCTAGTAGTTGATTTCTAGTATCATACTGCTGTGGTTGGAAAAGATGCTTGATATGATTTCAATCTTCTTAAATTTACTGATACTTGTTTTGTGGCCTAGCATATGATCTATACTGGAGAATGTTCCATATGCACTTGAAAGGAATGTGTATTCTGCTGCTTTGCATGGAATGTTCTAGATATACCTATTAAGTCCTTATGGCTTAATTTTTTTTAAATAAATTTATTTATTTATTTTTGGCTGTGTTGGGTCTTCGTTTCTGTGCAAGGGCTTTCTCTAGTTGTGGCAAGCGGGGGCCACTCTTCATTGCAGTGTGTGGACCTCTCACTGTCACAGCCTCTCTTGTTGTGGAGCACAGGCTCCAGACGCGCAGGCTCAGTAGTTGTGGCTCACAGGCCCAGCTGCTCTGCGGCATGTGGGGTCTTCCCAGACCAGGGCTCAAACCCGTATCCCATGCATTGGCAGGCAGATTCTCAACCACTGTGCCACCAGTGAAGCCCAATGTTTCTTTTAAAAACAGTGTTTCCTTATTAATTTTCTGTCTGGATGATCTGTCCATTGATGTAAGTGTGGTGTAAAAGTTCCCTACTGTTATTGTGTTATTGTCAGTTACCTCCTTTATGTTTGTTAATATTTGCTTTATGAATTTAGGTGTTTCTGTGTTGGGTGCATATATTTTTACAACTGTTATATCTTCTTCTTGGATCAATCCCTTGATCATTATCTAATGTCCTTCTTTGTCTCTTGTTAATAATCTTTGTTTTAGAGTCTATTTTGTCTTATATAAGTATTGCCTCCCTGGCTTTCTTTTTGTTTTCATTTTCATGGATGCCTTTTCCCATCCCCTCACTTTCAGTCTGTGTGTCTTTAGATATGAAATTATTCTTTTGTAGGGAGTATATAATGTGGGTCTTGTTTTTATAATTATATGTCTTTTGATTGGAGAATTTATCCTTTTCACATTTAAAGTAATTACTTGTACATATGTACTTATTGTCATTTTACTAATTGTTTGGGGGTAGACTTGTTTTGTTTTGGTTTTTTTCAGTTGTTCCTTTCTTCTTTTTTTCTCTTCCCTTGTGATTCAATGACTATCTTTAGTGTTATGTGTGGATTTCTTTCTCTTTTTTGTGTGTATGTATCTAGTATAGATTTTTGGCTTGTGGTTACTACAAGGTTCATATATAGAAATCTATATGTAGCTATCTCTATCTCTATATATGATTATTTTATGTTGCTCATCTCTTAAGGTGAATGCATTTTAAAAACATTTCATTTTTAATCCACACCACTATGTTTACTATTTGTGACATTACATTCTACATCCTTTTGTTTTGTGTATCCCTTATCTACTTATTGTGGATATAGATTATTTTACTACTTTTGTCTTTAACTTTCTTACTAGCTTTATAAGTGTTTGATCTACTACATTTACTGTATATTTGCCTTCACCAGTGAGTATTCCCCTTCCATAATTTTACCTTTCTAGTTGCAGCCTTTTCTTTGTCACTTAGAAGTCCCTTTACATTTCTTGTAAATTTCTTGTACATTTCTTGTAAAACTGGTTTGGTGGTGCTGAACTCTTTTAGCTTTTGCTTGTTTAAAACTTTTGATGTTTCCATGAAATCTTTGCTAGGTAGGGTGATCTTGGTTGTAGGTATTTTTCCTATCATGCCATTCCCTTCTGGCCTGTAGAGTTTCTGCTGACAGTCTTGAGAGTTACCTTTTATGTAACTTGTTTTTCCCTTGCTGCCTTTAATATTCTCCTTTTATCTTTAATTTTTTTTCCATTTTAATAATAATACATCTTGAGGTGATTGATCCTGTTTGGGAGTCTCTGTGCTTCCTGGATCTGGATGTCTGTTTTCTTTCTCAGGTAAGGGATGTTTTCAGCTATTATGTCTTCAAATATACTACCTGTGCCTTTCTCTCTCTCTTCTCCTTCTGGGATCCCCATTATGCAAATGTTGTATGCTTGATGTTGTCCCAGAATTCTCTTAAATTTACCCAATTTCTTTTCGTTTTCCTTTTTTCTGTTCAGTTTCTGTAATTTCCACTATTCTGTCTTCCAGTTTGCTTCTATTGTCCTCTGTATTATCTAATCTACTTGTTCATTCCTTCTAGTGTTTTTTTAATTTCAGTTTTCATGTTCCTCAACTTTGTTTGACTCTTTATATTTTCTAGCTCTTGGATAAAAACCTCTAGCTTCTCACTGTAAACATACATTCTTTTCCCGAGTTCTTTGATCATATTTATGGTCATTACCTTAAACTCTTTTGTGCTAGATTGCTTATTTCCACTTCAGTTAGTTCTTCTTCTATGGTTTTATCTTGTTCATTCATCTGGAACATATTTTTATGTCACCTCATTTGTTGTTTCTATTTCTAATTAATTGTTTAGATTGGTTCTATTTCCTAATCTTCAATAAGTGACCTCATGTAGAAAACATCCCATGGGTCCCAGCAGCACACACACCTCTAGTCTCAAGAGCTATATGCTCTAGGTTATGCCCCCTATGTGGGCTGTGTGGGTCCTTCCATTGTGAAAGGCTGACTACCATGGGCAGTTTGGTAGGTCCCTTTGTTTGCCACATCCTGCCTAGTGAAGAGGCTGCTGACTGTTGGTGGGCAGAGCTGGGTCATGAGGCAGCTGTGGTGCTCTGGAGGATCTTGGGGGTAATTCTGGCCTACCAAGATGGCTGATTATGGGACTGGGGTGGGGAGGGTCACAGAGTTAGTTTTGGCCTGCTGGTGGCCAGTTCCTGACATGGCTGGCTGTGGGATCTGATGTGTCCCAGTGCTGATATTAGCCTGCTAGTGAGTGGGACTGGATCCCAGGGTGGGTGGCTGAGGGTCCAAAAGCATCTCAAAGCTAGTGTTAGCCTGTAGGGCAGGATCAGGGCATAGGTACTCCTGAGGCTGGTACCTGTCCCTGGTGGATGATGCTGTGTCCTCAGGATAGTGCTGGCCTGCTAGTGAGCAGGGCCATATCTGACAGATTGCTGCATGAAATCCTGGGTTTTCCAGGGTTAATGCAGGCCCTGTGGTGGGCAGGGCTGTGTTCTAGGGTGGCAGAGGTCTTAAGGAGTCCTATGGCAGCCCGCCTGCTAGTGGGAAGGGCTATGTCCACACCTAGCTAGCTGCCTGGCTGGGGTGTCTCAGTACCGGTTTTGACCAGCTAGTGGCAGGATTAACTTCCCCAAATAGCTGCTGCTAGCGTTTATGTCCCCAGGGTAAGTTTTAACTGCATCCTGCTTTTCCAGTAGGTTCTCCAAGATCAGCAGATGGATCTAACCCAGTTTTCTTTTAAATCGCTGTTTCTGCCCTGGGTCTTGCATCTCAGGGCATGCGAGATTTTGTGTGCACACCTTAAGAGTGTAGTCTCTATTTCCCACAGCCTTCTGGCTCTCCCAAAGTAAATCTAACTGACCTTCCAAGCCAAACGTTTTGGGGGTTCATCTTGCTGGTGCAGGATCCCCAGACTGGGGAGACTGATGTGGCACTTGGACCCCTCATTTCTTGGGGAGAACCCCTGCAATTGTAATTATCCTCTTATGTGTGGGTTGTCTATGGTTATGGTTATGGTTCTTGACTATACCACAACCCTACCCCTCCTATCAATCTCATTTTGGCTCCTTCTTTATACCTTTAACTGTAGAAGATCTTTTCTGCCAGTCTTCTGGTTGCTCTCATAGATAGTTGCTCTGAAAATTGTTGCAATTTTGGTGCGCCTGTGGAAGGAGGTAAGGTCAAATTCTCCCTACTCTGAAATCTTAGCCACTCCTCTAATATGATTTTATAAAAAAAAAATTATAAGAAAATCCTAAAGACTTCCCAATAAACTGTTAGTACTAATTAACAAATTTAGTGAAGTTGCAGGATATAAAATCAACATATAGAAATCAGTTATTTATATATACTAACAACAAAACATCTGAAAAAGCAATAAAGGAAGCAATCTCATTCACAATAGCATCAAAAACAATAAAATACTTAGGAATAAATTTAACCAATGAGGTAGAAGATCTATATATTGTGTTGGCCAAAATTTTCTGTAACATCTTATGGAGAAAGCTGAATGAACTTTTTTGGCCAACCCGCTACTTAAAACTACAACACTTTGATGAAAGAAATTGAGAAAGACACAAACAAATATGAAGATATCCCTTACTCATGGATCAGAAGAAATGATATTGTTAAAACTTCCATACTAGCAAAAGCCACCTATAGATTTAATGCAATCTCAATCAAAATTCCAATGGAATTTTTCACAGTAATATAAAAAAAATCCTAAAAGTTGTATGGAACCATAAAAGATCCCAAACAGCCAAAGCAATCCTGAGAAAGAAGAACAAAGCTGTAGGCATCACAATTCCTACTGTACTACAAAGGTATAGTAATGAAACAGGATGAGATTGGCATAAAAATAGACACACAGACCAATGTAACAGAACTGAGAGCCTAGAAATAAACCTGCACAACTAATATTTGACAAAGGAGACAAGAATATTCAACAAGGAAAAAAATAATCTCTTCAATACGTGGTGTTGGGTGAATGGGATAACCACAAGCAGGAGAATGAAACTGGACCCTTATCTTACACCATACACAAAAATTAACGCAAAATGGATTAAAGACTTAAAAATATAAGAACTGAAACCATAAAACTCCTAGAAGCAAACAGGAAAAATCTCCTTGATATTGTTCCTAGAAACAACTTTTTGGATATGACACCAAAAACACAAGCAACAAAAGCAAAAATTAATAAATGGGACTATGTCAAACTAAAAATCTTCTGCAGAGCAAAAGAAATAATCAATGAAATGGAAAAGCAATGTATGGAATGGGAGAAAATATTTACAAATCATATATTTCAGAAGGGGCTAGTATTTGAAATATATAAAGAACTCATGCAGCTCAATAACAAAAAACTGGACTTCCCTGGAGGCCCAGTGGTTAAGAATCTGTGCTTCCACTGCAGGGGGTGTAGGTTCGATCCCCAGTCAGGAAACTAAGATCCCACATACCACACAGCAAGAAAGAAAAATAGAAAAAATAATAATAATAATCCAATTAAAAAAATAGGCAGAGAAACTAAATAGACATTTTTCCAAAGAAGATATACAAATGACCAATGGGTACATGCAAAGTTCCTCAACTTCACTAGTTATCAGGAAAATGCAAATCAAAACTGCAATGAGATATCACCTCATACCCTTAGAATGACTATCATCAAAATGATAAGTGTAGGTGAGGATGTGGAGAAAAGGGAACCTTTGTGCACTGCTTGTGGGAATGTAATTTGGTGCTATGGAAAATGGAATGGAGATTCCTCAAAAACTTAAAAATAGAGTTATCATAAAATCCACCAATCCCACTTCTGGATATATATCCAAAAGAAATGAAAACAGGATTTCAAGGAGATATATGAACCCTATGTTCATTAAAGCATTATTTACAATAGCCAAGATATGGAAACAACCTAAGTGCCCATTAATAGATGAATAAAGAAGATGTGTACATATATATAGTGGAATATTATTCAGCTATGAGAAAAAAGAAAATCCTGCCACAGGTAACAACATGGAAAAATTTGAGGGCACTATGCTAAGTAAAATAAGTCAAACAGCAAAAGACAGTTACTCAACATCATCACTTATATGTGGAATATAGAAAGCCAAATTCAGAGAAACAGAGAGTAGAATGGTTGCTACCAGGGACTGGGGGGCTGGGGAAATGGAGAGATGTAGGTTAAAGGGTACAAAATTCCAGTAATAAGATGAGTAAGTTCTTTGGATCTAATGTACAGCATGTTGATTATAGTTAACAATACTGTATTATAGTATTGAAAGTTGCTAAGAAAGTAGACCTTAAATATACTCACCACAAAAAAAGAAATGGTAATTATGTGAGGTGACTGAGTTCTCAGGTAAAGTTATGGTGGTAATCATTTTGCAATATATAAACAAGTGTATCAAATCAACATGTACACCTTAAACTTACAGAATGTTATATGTCAATTATATCTCAATAAAGTTAAGGGAAAGTTGGAAAAGCTACTTTAAAAAGGAAAATAAAGGTCTTAAATGTTCCCATCATACACCAAACAAAAAAATAAAATATTTGCTCTGTCACCTATAGAAGGAATCCTTCCCAAAACTAGTACCTCTAGTCCAGCAGACAATAAATTTAAGGGGACAGGAAACACAAAGTCACTATGAGGGTTACTGACTGAGAAGGGCCACTCTTACCTCTGCACCTTGGTTCTTACTTCCATGTATTCCACCAGTCAGAGATCAATGCTATAAAATAACTGTTGCTTAAATATATATACTACATCTTGAGGGACAGCACCCCAAATAACAGGATGTCATCACTGAACTGGTGCTTTAGTCAAGGCTTTATGAGGTCATTTCAATGTTCTAATAGGCTGACAGCTAAAGGGTTTATGGTATATGTCTATATGGTACAACTAGTGGGTCCTGCGACCATGTGCCCATTGTTGCATCTTCTTCACCATCTTCCTTGGTCTGAAACATCATTCTACATGATCTCATGACAAAAATCAGACACTCTGTGAACATTTGGAAAGTGCTTCTGGCCAAAGTACCATGGTTGGCAAGGCAAACCATAAGTCTGACTCACTCCCTGTCTGTGGTAGGACTCCGGTATGAATCTGCCATTGAGTGGCCGGCTTGTGATCTTGAGGGATTGTATCACACCTTCATGGTGATGATGGTCTGACATAATCCACTTGCCTTCACTGGATGGTTAGTGTCCTAAAGGGATGATATTTCAAAGAAAGGACATAAATGTGAGCTGCATAGATGCAGTAGAGGTAGGTGACTTGGGCTCTGTGATATCCATGCTTGTGACTTATTTGTGCCCTCCAGGCCTGCTTGGGCTTGATCCCAAAGATACAATTTCCATTGCACTGTGGATTAATGCTGTACCTTATGACTTTGTTGGTATGAAAATACTTAGGGTGTGGTAAGCAGTTCTGATTGCATAGTCACTTGATTTTCCATAGTCAGGCATTCAGCATCCTATAACCACAGAAAAAAACACATAATGGCTATTATTTCAATGTGCACACCACATTCTTAAAGGACTTGCCCCAAATATGCAGGGTACCTTCGCCAAGATAGTGCTTTAGTTGGGCCTTTATGAGGCCACTGCACTCAGGATACTGTATGGCTTCTGCGGATTCACTTCATATATTGGCTATGGGGGAGAGGACAATTTCAGGGGTCTCCACTTGGTTTTTCCTTTATTATAGCTCATATTCCACTAGTCTGGGAACCAACGTGAGTGAATGCTAAGTATGTCCATCCTAATTATGCTTATAATGAACTAGGGAAATGATCATTGGACCAACTATAATGCATACTTGGGCCAAGACTCCATACTTGTGACAAGACTTTCACATGCCACATCTTAACAGCATGGTAGGACCAATTTATCACTGTATATTCAATGAGTGGGGGAAAGGGACATATATTTTAAAATTTATTTTTATTTAGATGTTTCTATATAACATTCTTAAATTTATTTTTATTTTTTATTTACTTTTATTTAGATCATAGGAGCCATATCTGAATCTGATGAGAAGATTTCCTTGACCTTGAACTAGATGCAGTGGTTGGATGGGATAATGAATGTATTCTTTGTGAGGGAGGAAAAGAGAAACAGACACATTGTGACAAGAAAGGAAAGTTCTGAAGTCAATTCCTAGTGCCAGATAGCCATCAGTTCCATTTGGTCTTCTTGGACACACAGGAAGATTATGTGTCCCAGAAAACTTTTGGATTAGGCTGGGGCCACCAGATTACGTTCTAACCAATGAAAAGAGTATCACTTCCTGATCTAGAAATTTAATGTGTCACATGATCCTATCCTCTCTCACTTTGCTCATTAGCCAGTAGAATGCAGAATATCCAAGGTCTCTGAGGAGGCTTTAGGAAATAGTGCTACAACACAGAAGGAGCCGAAATCCCAGTCACAATGTAAACAGAGATATGAACAATAAATAAACTTTTATTTTGTTAAGCCATTGCAACTTGGGGGAGGATATATTGTATTGTAGCAGATAACACTGATTATGTGAATACAAGCCCATTTTTGGAGTATTTCTATTCATTACTTGGCTGACTGAAATCCTTTTTCTAATACTTTTATCAAGGAAGCTTAATTGAAACTATATTACTTGTTTTCTGGCATATTTTTAAATGCCTGTCTGTGGCTTTTATCCTGAAATAATGGTTTTATTGGGCATAAAATTCTTTGTTTATACTTTCTTTCCCTGAGAAATTCACAAGCAATACTAAATTCTGTTCTGACATTTAATGTCACTAGAGAGAAATCTGAGGCCAGTTTGAATTTTTCTGCTTTTTGGGTGAGTTTATTTTTTTTTAACTATAGTCAAAGAGTATTCTTTTTTCCAACAGCTTTATTGCGGTATAATTGACATATAAACATTGTTTATGTTTACAACTTGATGTTTTGATACATGTACATTGTGAAATGATCACAACCAAGCTAATTAATATATACATCACCTCCACATAGTTACCATTTCTTTTTATTTTCTGTGTGTGTGTGTGTGTGTGATAAGAAAACTTAATTTAAAACTATTCTCTTAGCAAATTCCAGATATACATTACAGTATTGTTAACTATAGACACTATGTTGTATGCTAGATCTCAGGAACTGATTAATCTTGCATAACTGATGCTTTCTACACTTTGACCAACATCTCCCCATTTCCCCCTCTACCCTAGCAACAACCATTCTATTCCCTGCTTCTATGAGTTTGTTTTAGATTGTACTTATAAGTGAAATTATTTAGTAATTGTCTTTCTCTCTCTGACTTCTCTCACTTAGCATAATGTCCTCATAGTTTATCTATGTTGTTACAAATGACAGGATTTACTTCTTTTATGAGGTTTCTTTATCCATTCATCCATCAATGAACGTTTAGGTTCTCTCCATATCTTAGCTATTGTGAATAGTGCTGCTCTCTTTTTTGTTGTTTTCTTAAAGACCAGTAATATTTCTAGGATATGTGTCAATTTTTATTATTCTGCATTTATTTATTTACTTACTATTAAGAATTTTTATGAACAGTTTTAAGTTCACAGCAAAATTGAGGTGAACGTTCAGAGATTTTGCATATACCCCTGCCCCTACACATGTATAGCCTACTCCATTATCAATAGCCCCACCAGAGCAGTACATTTGTTTCAACTGATGAACCTATATTGACACATCATTATCATCCAAAGTCCATAGTTTACATTACCATTCTCTTTTGATGTACATTCTATGGGTTTGGACAAATATACAATGATATGAATCCATCATTACATTATCTGCATTTATTTTTAAGGACAGCTTGCCCTTTGAAACTATAAGTTTAATTCTTCCTTTAGTTTGGAGGAATTTTTTATAGTTATATTTTTGTGTTAGGCAGGATTCTAAAAATGACCCCCAGTATTCCCCATTCCAATCTCTGGATCCTGTGATTATGATGAGTTATCTCTCCCATGATCATGTTACATTAATGGCACAATTTATCTCATAATAAGGAGTTTATCTAGATGAGTCAAATATAATAACATGAGCCCTTTAAAAAGCAGAGTTTTCTCAGGTTAATAGCAGAAGAAAAAGAGAGATTGGAAGCACAAGAATAATCTGATGTGCTGTTGCTTGCTTTGAAGATAGATGCAGTCACATAATGAGGAAGGCATGCAGCTCTCTAAAAGGTGAGGGTGACCCACAGTTAACAGCCAAGAAACAGGGACATCAGTCCTATAGTTGCCAAAAACCTGAATTTTGCCATCAACCTGAATAAGCTTGGAAGCAGGTTTATTCCCAGGTCATTCAGGTAAGAACTTGGTCAAATTGATTTCAGCTTCGTGAAACCCTAAGCAGAAGAACTCAATACAACCATGCTGTATTTCTATTCTGCAGAAGCTATGAGATAATAAATGAGTGTTGTTTTGAGCTATTAAATTTGTGGAATTTGTTATGCAGCAATAGAAAATGAAGACAATTTTAAAGTATTTCTCCTATGTTTTATTCTCTTTTTCAAAACCACCTATTACACTTGGGTTGAATTTTCTTTGTGCCCAGTATATATCTTTCTCTCTATTTTTAATCCTTTGTTCATTACTACTTCATCTCAATCCTGTCCTTATACCTTACATTTTCAATAGTGGCAAGTCTCCCTTGTGCTACTTACAAAATTGTCTTTATATCGAGAATGGTATTTTTTTTCTTTTCTTTCATTCCTGAATTATAACTGCTTCTGTTTATCTCCTCTGGTTGTCATCATGTCTCCCTTACACTCCTAAATATCTACTCTGGATTCATACTTGCAAAATATATTTGTTTTATAAGTCATAGCAATATGTTTGGTCTCTTTTTTTATACACTTTTTAGTAACATTTTTCTAGTGAATGTTCTTCATCTGTCATTTATTTTCCTTATTCCTTTCTTCCATCTTACTTATAGTGTTTTTGTATTGATCCTGTGCTATTATCTTGTTTATATCATTTTTGAATGATAATATTTCTCCCTGGATCATCAATCTGGAAGAGATCTATGTAGAGGGAGAGACCAGGTCAGAATTCCAGGCCAGCAGAAATTCTCCCTGGTATACCTTGAGGTTTCTTTAAATAAAAAGTTGTGCATGTGAGTGAACTGTTTTAGTATTTACATTTCTCTCACAACAGGTTGTCATCATAAGGCTGATATCAAAGATATCCTCTTGCGCTCTGCAAAAATGGCACATCTATTGGTTTCCTCACCATCACCACTGCATCATCCTCATTTCCTTATTCCATCATCCCACCCAAATAGGATGGAAGTTCTGACCACTGGCCCATATACCCTGTTTTTAATTGTTTAAAATAGGAAATTATTTCATTTTTCTCTCAGATTGTGCTCCTTACTTTGTAGAGCTGTTCTCAACTAATTTTTCTGAGATCTACACTTTTCAGCATGCTTTCTAGGTATTCTTCTAAGCCCTCTTCAATCTTAACTCTATTAAGCATATATTGTGGCTTGAGCCAAACTTATAAATGGAGAACTTGTGAGCAGGAAGAAACGTTGACCAGCTTAGACAAATTTCAGACTATTAGAGTTTCATTGGGTTTGTTTGCTTATTTGTTTTTTAAATTCTTTTAGGGAGAAGATGCCTAAAGAAAACAGTATTTTTAAGAAGCTAAAACAGTAATGGATAAGGTATATATGTGAGTGCATATACCTATAGGGTGAAGGGGAAAAAAAGAATGATTAGGCTGTCTACTTGACTGGTAGAAAGTTTTCTAGAAGACAAACAACCTGGCCACATATGCTTTTCACTACATTACTCACTATGATGTACAAAAGCATAAACATCAACATTTTCCAAATACATAATGTGAAGTAGCCATTATTGGATACGTGAAAATAATTCTATCATAAAGGATAACAGAATATGAATGAGGATATGAAAAGCAGTTCAAAATGTATATAAAACCATCAGAATAATCATTCAAAAGTATTATATTATAGACAGAATTTGTTGGTAAAAATTGTAGGTGTTATCCAAAATATTCTTATGACCCTTAGAATAATTAGTCTTGAATGTTAAATTTCAGATAAATCTATATGAAAGTGGTGGTGGCACTGCTTTCCTAATTATTGGAATCACAAATAGACTTCAAAATATCATTTTAGTCAACAATTCTCACCCAATCAAACATTTGTTATAACAAAGAACCAAATAACTGGTTTCTTTCCCTTCCCTGCATAAAAGTAAATGAATCAATGGAGAGGAATGGTAAAGAAACATGCAGACTCTAAATAACCCCAAACTGACTGTCAAATGTGTTGTGTCACTTGGCTACAGGGAAAATCCTGAACTAAATTGGTCAAAAGTAGAGTTGTTATTAAAAACCTAAAGGTTCTGTTTGTCTTCACTATTCATCAAATAAGAGCTTCCTTTGGGAGCTTTAGAACAAACTGCTTTAAAACCTCGATTACCTGTATTATTTACACAAAAACATCTCCACAGTTTCCTCCAGTACTCACACTGATCCACTCACCAACAGCATGGAAGCTACTTGGAAAGTCATTTTTTTTTCTTTTTATTCTTTTTCATCTTGTGATTTTTTAAAAAAGAGTTTAACTATTCACTGTAGGCTATCCAGATGTTCTTCAGACTATCTATAAACTCATTTTAGAACTATGTCTTAAAATCTTCTTTTTGCTTTCATTTGTTTCTCTAACCAAACAATCTTCTCTTTTCTATGTTACTTTTTGTCTTGAATGAATATATCAGTAATAATCTCATTCTTAGTTGCATGAGCAGAAGAACTTATTAAATAATTCTTTGTGAAATTTCCAGTGGCTTCCCTCAGGCTTAGAAATAGTATTCTCCCTGACACATCTGCTACAGTATGCTTTAATCACTTTTTTTTCACACCATGAGTGCAATGTCATGTATCTCATTAAGTCAGAAGGTAGTAAAAACTAGCGTAGTGTGATGATCTAGTTGAACAGGGTAAAGAAAATTTGGGAGCAAAAAGTGAAGGGCAGAGAGTAAGCATGTTTGTTTCAAATATGCAAATAAAGATTAACCCACTCCCTGTCCTTTAGGAAGAAGTCCCTTTTAGATTATTTTAAAATTAGAATCAAATGAGCCAGGAGAGCATAAACTCAAGCCTGTACGAAAAGACACAGAAAGTTCTAGAATAAGCCCATCTCTTGTTTAATAAAGTGGCTCACTGACTTCACTTCTCTCTTTGCAGAAGCACTTTTGGAATCAACAACAACAGAGTAACTATAATAGAGAGACCAGAAATGCTCCAATGGAGTTCTCTCCCTAAATAGGTCAGAGGTTAAACAAGATGATCTCTCCAAAGAGGCCTCTTTGGATTTTTGCCCTCCCAGAAGATTAATTACTTTCCAGAAGTATATAATTATTTAATCTCTAAGGCAGATGTAGCACAGATCAAGAAATCAAGGAGGTGACTTTGTCAAATAAATTTTCTCTTTATCAGCCACTTGTAGCAAGAGTATGTTAAGAGAATTTGAAGTGAGAATCACAATAGTGAGATTATTAACTACTTAAAAGGTGGATGGAACTAAAACCATACTAAAGTAGCAAAACTACTTAACAACATTGCCTTAGTGCAACCAAGTTTCTGCAAGTGTCATCAGTTTATGTATTTTATGTAATTCATTATTATATAATGAACTCTGATACAGAACCAAATCAGATGTCACTGGCATTTGTCACTAAGTACTCCTGTCAGATCTTTGATTTCCTAGGAAGGTGCCAACTACCCCAATAAGAGACCCCAGAGTATCATATATGCTTATTCATCAATAAGTTTTTCCTTCCAGGTGTTGTTGCTATTTCAACAGGCATTCCAACAGCTGTTTCTAGGTTGACTCTCTTTGGGGTCATTTTCCCATTAGAGGTATTTGGAGTCTGGATAGTACCAAAGTCCTCTGTGGAGAAGAAGGGCACAGTGGACCTCCACTGGGTGCCACCATGTTCCCAGTCCTTTACAGGGCATTCTGTCTGTCCCTCCCAGGTAGAGTGCCAGATTAAAAAAAAAAAAAAGTCAACATTCTCCAGATTATAACAAGTCCTAGAGTCTACACAATATGAGTCACAAGGTTATATATGCTACCATTAACATACCAATAAATAAATAAACAAAACAAAACAAATGTGACAGATTCTCAAGAGAAAAGACAACCAACAGATACCAACCCTGAGATGACCTGGATGCTGGAGCTGTAATACAAGGATTTTATAGCAGCTATTACAACTATGCTCATTGAAGTAATAGAAAACACACTTGAATTTAATGAAGATAGAAACTCAGCTGAGACATGGAGACTATAAAAAAGGGATAAGTGCAGGTTTTAGGACAAAAAATACAATATCTGAAAATTTTAAAAAGTCTCACTGTGTGGACTTAATAACAGAATTAAAATGTCAGAAGGAATAGTGAGTGAAATTGAAGCCAGGTGAATAGAAATTATCCAATCTGTAAAACAGAGAAAAAATACTGAATAAATGGACAGAGCCTAAATAATGTGAAGGACAATATCAAATGTCTAATATGAATGTAATTAGAGTTTCATGTGAAAAAGAGAAAAACTAAGTCAGGAAAAGTATTTGAAAAATAATGGCTGAAATTATCCCAGATTTACTAAAAGACATAAATTTACAGACTCAAAACATTCAACAAACCCCAAACAAATGAGATCAAAGAAAATCACACCTCAACACATCATAAACAAACTGAGAGAAAATAAAAATACAGAAAAAATTAAGCAACTAGAGAGAAATTATAAGGTACTTACAGGGAAACAACAATTCTAATGACCCTGGATTTCTCATTAAAAACCACAGAGGCTATAAGGTAGAACATCTTCAAAGTGAAGAAATAAAGGAAATGTCAAACCATATTTCTATAGCCAGTGAAATTATCTTTCAAAAATAAAAATAAAGATATTTTCAGATAAAGAAAAATTAAAGACAAATTTCCTATGAATTGATCTACAAAAGATGCTAAAAGAAGTTCTTCAGGATGAATAAAACTGATACTAGAGGAAAATTATATCTTTGGGAATGGAGGACGAGCAATAGAAATGGTAAGTATTGGGGTGCTGTGAGTTGAATTATTGTGTGCCCCCCCAATAGTAAAGTCCTAACCTCTGTGAATGTTGGAACTTGCGTCTTTACAAATGTAAGTTAAGATGGGGTCATAATGGTGTTGAGGGAGTGCCTAATCTAATATTGCTGGTGTCCTTATAAGACAAGAAAGGCAAAGAGATCAAGGTGGCAGAGTAAGAGGACGTGGAGTTCACCTCCGCCCATGAACACATCAACAATGCATCTACATGTAGAACAATTCCCACAGAAAACTAACTGAAAGCTGGTAGAAAGACTCTTAAACAACTGAGGCTATTAAAAAAAATATACACATAATCAGGTAGGATGGGAAGAAAAGCATTGGGTCAGGACCTGTACCCCTGAGAGGGGACTAAGCGGAAAAAGATCACACTGGTGTACACTTGCACTAGAGAGTAAGTGGGTTGAGCTACATACTGGGCATCCCAGTTCTGGGTCCTATGCATAGGAAATAAGCCCCCTTGGCTGCTTGGAAACCCACTGGGACAGATAGAAAGACTGAAGAAGACTAGATTCCACTTGTGAGGAGCACATAGGTGCTGCCTTGCCTCCAGGCAGGCAGAAAGTGATCTGCCCTAGTAGCTGCTGCCTCACCACATTCTCCATTCCAAGCTGAGTGAACATCACTCTATGCCAGGACTTGGCACTGCATCTAGGGTAGAGATAACCTGGCAAAATACTTTATCTAGGGATGCAGAGGTGACCAGAAGCCTGAGACATAGTCCCAGTGGGGTAGCAGAAGCCACTGTCAGCACTTACTCAAGCAAAGCCCCAGAATTAGCTCATACTTCTGACTGTAGCACATCTGCCAGAATTCCTGCGACTGCCTTGCTGTAAGCCTCAGCCCAAGCTGAGGCAATGCACTATCCCCACCCACTGCACACCACAGCCTAGCACTAGAGCTGGGGCAGCCATGACAGGGGAAAAGATGCAACCATGTACTGCATCTCAGCAGAGCTGCAGATGCATACACAGGTAGTGCATCAGACTTAGTAAGTTCACAGGCTGCACTTTCTTCAGCACTCCCCTCCTTTGGGACAGAGGCCCCAGTGCAGGGAGAAGGAAAAACACATACTTAAAGGAAACAGAGCCAACTTCAGCTCAACCACCAGGGCTTCTGCTACAGCAACTTGGGAGCAGACCCCACCCCTGACAAGGTGGGGATGACCACTGAGCAGAGAAGTCCTGCCGCACACACTGTGTAGGCTCTAGCTCCTCCATCACCAGCCACAACCCCTACTGAAGTAATAGTGATCAGCACACCCTGAGGAAAGATGTGACTGGTGTCTACATCAAATCCTGCCCTCTTACCAAAGGCATTGGGCAAATGCAGTATACACAGGGGACACTCACACATAAGAAGCCCCCTTCAAGACCACAGTTGTTTT
Organism: Globicephala melas; assembly: GCF_963455315.2. Classification (NCBI taxonomy): domain Eukaryota; kingdom Metazoa; phylum Chordata; class Mammalia; order Artiodactyla; family Delphinidae; genus Globicephala; species Globicephala melas. The sequence goes on from NC_083330.1 coordinate 35,792,166, forward strand.
CACCTAAATTCATTGAGACAGAGAAAGTTAAATAAAATGAAAAGGCAGAGGAAGTACTCTCAATTGAAATAGTAAGAGAACACGAATGAAAATAAATTAATAATGAAACATAAATAAGCAATCTACGTGACAAAGAATTCAAACATTGGTAATAAAAATGAACTGAATTAGGGAAGAGAACTGATTTAAGAGAGCTCATTTTAACAAGGAACTCAAAACTACAACGAAGACCCAATCAAAAATAGATAATTCAATAGCTGAGATAAAAAGCACCCTAGAAGCAATGAATAGCAGACTAAATGACAAAGAATGCATAAATGATCAGGAAGACAGAATAATGAAAATCACCCAATCAGAACAGCAAACAGAAAGTCAGATTTAAAAAAAAAAAAAGAGTGCAACATACAAGATCTATCGGATAACATTAAACATGGCAGCAGTCACATTATAGTGGTTCCAGAAGGAGAATAGACAGAGAGAAGGGTATCAAAATATATGTGAAGAAATTATGGCTGAGAACTTCCCAAAACTAAAGAAGGAAACAGATATCCAGATTCAGTAAGCATGGAGGGTCCCAAACAAGATGAAGCATAACAGACTCACACTAAGACATATCATAATTAAAATAGCAAAATTTAAAGATATAGAGATAACTCTAAAGGCAGAAAGAGAAAAACAAGGAGTCATATATATACAAGGGAATCCCCCTAAGGCTATCAGCTAATTTATCTGCAGAAACATTGCAGGCTAGAGGAAGTGACATGATATATTCAAGGTGCTGAAAGGGAAAAACCTGCAATCTATGATACTCCATCCAGCAGGTTTATCATTTAGAATGGAAGGAGAGATAAAGAACTTCTCAGAAAAGCAAAAACTGAAAGAAATCAATAATACTAAACCATCCAAAAGGAAATTTTGGCGCTTCCCTGGTGGCACAGTGGTTGAGAGTCCGCCTGCTGATTCAGGGGACACGGGTTCTTGCCCTGGTCTGGGAAGATCCCACATGCCACGGAGCAGCTGGGCCCGTGAGCCATGGCCGCTGAGCCTGTGCATCCAGAGTCTGTGCTCCACAATGGGAGAGGCCACAACAGTGAGAGGCCCATGTACCACAAAAAAAAAATAAAGGAAATTTTGAAGGATCTTTTCTAAATGGAAAGGAGGAAGAACATATAGGAAAGGGAAAGTCCCAACAGGAAAGGCAAATATATAGCAAAGATTAAAGATCACATAAATAAGCCAGTACATAGACTAATAGACAAAAAATTGTAAAAGCAACTATAACTACAATAAACAGCAAAGGAATATACATGAAGATGTAAAATATATCAAAATTACAAAAATGTGGAAGAGTAGGGTAAAACATGTAGCTTTTAGAATGTATTTGAACTTAAATGACTATCAGTTTAAATTAAATAGATAAAACTATGGATCAGCATATATGAACCCAATGTAACCACAAATCAAGAATGTAGAATAGATATACAAAAGCCAAAAAGAAAGGAACTCAAACATACTAGAAAAGAAAATCATCAAATCACAACAATAGAAACAAAAACAAGAAATGAACAGAAAAGGACTACAAAAAAAAGCTGGAAAACAAGGAATAAAATGGCAATAAGTACATATCTATCAATAATTACTCTAAATACCAATGGACTAAGTGCCTCAATCAAAAGACATAAGGTGGCTAATTGGATTAAAAAGAAAGACCCTTCAATTTCTGCCTACAGGAGCCTCACTTCAGGATAAAAGACACACACAGACTAAAAGTGAAAGGATGGAAAAAGATATTTCATGTCAGTGGAAATGACAAGAAAGGGGGTAACAATACTCGTATCAGACAAAATAGATTTTAAAATAAAGGCTATTACAAGAGACAAAGGAGCATTATACAATGATAAAGGGATCTATATAAGAAGAGGATATTAGACTCACTAACATATATGCACCCAATACAGAATCACCTAAATATATAAAGCAAATAGTAGCAGATATAAAAACAGGAAATTGACAATAATACAATAGTAGTAGGAGACTTTAACATCCAACTGACATCAGTGGACAGATCATCCAGGCAGAAAAATAAAAAAAGGAAAGAGCGGACTTAAATGACACAATAGACCAGCTGGACTTACTTGATATCTGCAGGACATTTCATCCAAAAACATCAAAATACACATTCTTTTCAAGTGCACATGAAATGTTGTTGAGGAATAAGTCACAATCCTAAGTGACAAAACAAGCCTCAACAAATTTAAGAAGTTAGAAATTATAAAGTGTTGTTTCTGACCCCAAGAGTATGAAAATAGAAATCAACTACAGAAAGAAAAACAAGAAAAGAACCAAGACAAGGAGAGTAAACTACATACTGCTAAAACACCAATGGGTCAATGATGAAATCAAAGAAAAAAATCATAAAATACCTTGAAACAAATGAAAATGAAAACAAATTGATCCAAAATTTATGGGACACAGAAAAAGTAGTTTTAAGAGGGAAGTTCACAGTGATACAGGCCTTCCTCAAGAAACAAAAATATCTAAAATAAACAACATAACCTACCACCTAAAATTAGAAAAAGAATAACAAACAAAGCCCAAAGTCAGGAGAAGGAAGAAAATAATAAAGATTAGAGAGGAAATAAATAAAATAGAGAAAAAAGATAGAAAAGATCAATAAAACCAAGAGCTGGCTTTTTGAAAAGATAAACAAAATTGATAAACCTTTAGCCAAGGTCACCAAGAAGAAAACAGAAATCAACAAAGTAAGAAAGGAAATAGGAGGACGAGCAGTACGAGCACCCAAGATGGCATAGTAGAAAGACCCTGAGCTCACCTCCTCTCATGAACACACCAAAATCACAACTATCAGCAGAACAACTATTAATGAAAAAGACTGGATCATACCAGATAAGATCCTCTACAACTAAAGACATAAAGAAGGAACCACAATGAGATAGGTAGGAGGGGCAGACTCACAATATAATCAAATCCCATACCCCTCGGTGGGCAACCCACAACCTGGAAAATAATTATATTTCAGAGGTTCTCCCACAGGAGTGAGGGTTCTAAGCCTCACATTGGGCTCCCCAGTCCAGGGGTCCTGCACTGGGAAGACAATCCCCAAGAGCATTTGGCTTGGGAGACTAGCAGGGCTTCATTTCAGAAGCCCCATAGGACTGGGAAAAAACAGAGGCTTCACTCTTAAGAGGTGCAGACAAAATCTCACATGCACCAGGACCCAGAGCAATAGAAGTAATTAGATAGGAGCCTGGGCCAGACATAACTGCTCATCTTTGAGCGTCTCTGGAGAGGTAAGGTGAGGAAACAACTCACCCTAGAGACATAGACATTGGTGGCAGCCATATTTGAGAACATATTACATTGTGAACACTGCTGCTGGCAGCTGCCATCTTGACCCATTCTTGCCAAGCCCTGGCTTCACCCAATAGCCTCAGACCAAACAGTTAACTGGGCAGTCCACTCGTCAGCAGAAAGACTGCCTAAAGACTTACTGAGCCCATCTAGACATGCCTGTAGATGCAGCTCTTCCCACCAGAAAGCCAAGACCCAGCCCCACTTACCAGTGGACAGGCACCAGCCCCTCCCTCTAGGAAGCCTGCACTAGCCTCTAGACCAGCCTCATTCACCAGGGAGCAGACACTGGACACAAGAAAACTACAGTCCCACAGTGTACAGACCTAGCCTGCTCACAGCAGGCAAGACCCTATCCTAGAACCAACAGGGCCCTGGCCCTGTCCAACAAATGCCAACATAAGCTTCAGGACATCCTGGACCCCATACACTTCTGCGTCAGGAACTGGCCCCCCTCAACCAGCTATCTGACACAAGCTCTGGGATCCCTTGGCCCTACAGCCAGACTCCACAAACTGGCTCTCTTTGCCAGTAGTCCAGCACTAACCCCAGGATCTGACTTGATTGTCAGTTGGTGGACAACAGCTCCAGAGACTTCAGGACCTTGACTCCACCCACCAGTGAGCCAGCACTAACCCCAGGGGCCCATAGTGTTCTGCAGCCAGCCACCTCATGACCTGGCCCTGCTAAACAGCATCCAGCAGCATCCACACAAGGCAAGGCCTGGCACTCAACTGGGCTAGGAGCCAACCAATCCTACCAGACTGTGCACATAGCCCACCACAAGAGAAGGACACTCACAGCCCTTTAAGAGATAATCCCCAGAGCAAATAGCTTGTGTGACTAGAGGTGAATGCACTGCTAGGAAACATAGAACATCTACAGAAGGCCACTTCTCTGAGGTTGAGAAACATAATCAACCTACCACATATGTAAAATTACAAATATCAACTTAAGACAAAATGAGGTAGCAGAGGAACATGTTCCAGATAAAGGAATAAGATCAAACCCCAGAAGAAGAAATAAGTGAAATGGAGATAGGCAATCTATCTGAGAAAGAGTTTAGAGTAATGATTGCAAAGATGATCAAAGGACTTGGGAGAAGAATGGATGCACAGAGCGAGAAGTTAGAAGTTTTTAACAAAGAATTAGAAAATATAATAACCAAACAGATGAAAAATACAATAACTGAAATGAAAAATACACTAGAAGGAATCAATAGGAGATAAAATGATACAAAGGAGTGGATCAGGAAGACAGAATAATGGTAATCATTACCACTGGACAGAAAAAAAGGAATGAAAAGACATTAGGATAATTTATGAGTCCTCTGTGACAACATGAAGTACAGTAATATTCACATTATAGGGGTCCCTGAAGAAAAAGAGATAGAGAAAGGGACTGAGAATTCTTTCCAAATCTGGGAAATGAAACAGTCACTCAAGTCCAGGAAGTTCAGAGTCCCATACAGTTAGAACCCTAAGAGAACCACACCAAGACACAGTGTAATTAAAATTACAAAAACTAAAGATAAGGAGAAAATATCAAAAGCAGTAAGGGAAAATAAATAAATAATATACAAGGCTACCCACTGAATTTTCAGCAGAAATTCTGCAGTCCAAAAGGGAGTGACACAATATACTTAAAGTGATTAAAGGGAAAAATCTATGAACAAGAATATGCTACCCAGCAAGACTTTTGTTCAGATTTGATGGAGAAATCAAGAGTTTTATAGACAAGCAAAAGATGAAAGAGTTCAGTACCATTGAACCAGCTTTACGACAAATGTTAAAGGAACTTCTCTAGGTAAAAAAAAAAGAAAGGGCCACAACTAGAAAAAAGAAAATTATGAAATGAAAAAGCTCACAAGTAAAGGCAAATATATAGCAATGGTAGTAAATCATCAACTCACAAAGCTAGTAGGGAAGTTAAAAGACAAAAGTAGTAAAATTATCTATATACACAATAAGAAGTTAAGAGATACACAAGACAATTAGGTATAAAATATAATATCAAAAAGAATAATTGTGAGGGGATGAGAGTATAAATATATGGTTTTTGAAATGCATTTGAAATTAAGAAAGCAACAACTTAAAATAATCAAATATATAAAACATACTGGTCTACAAAAATCTCATGGTGACCAAAAACAAAAATCTATAATAGATATACACACAAAAAAGGAAAAGGAATCCAAACATAACACTAAAAATAGTCATAATATCACAAGAGAAGAGAAGAAAAGAAGAAGAAAGGGGGGAAAAAGACCTACAAAAACAAATCCAAAACAATTAACAAAATGGCAATAAGAACATACATATTGATAATTACCTTCAATGTAAACAAACAAAACGCTCCAACCAAAAGAAATAGAGTGACTGAATGAATACAAAATCAAGACTTGTATATATGTTGCCTACAAGAGACCCACTTCAGATCTAGAGACACATACAAACTGAAAGGGGTAGAAGAAGGTATTCCATGCAAAAGGAAACCAAAAGAAAGCTAGAGTAGCAATACTTATATCAGACAAAATATACTTTAAAATAAAGACTGTTAGAAGAGACAAAGAAGGACATTACATAATGATCAAGAAATCAGTCCAAGAAGAAGATATACAAATTGTGTATATATATAGAAGCACATCAATATATAAGGCAAATATTAACAGACATAAAAGGAGAACTCGACAGTAACACAATAATAGTAGAGGACTTTAACACCCCACTTACATGCAAGGACAAATCATCCAGAGAGAAAATCAATAAGGAAACACAGGCCTTAAATAACACATTAGACCAAATGGACTTAATGGATATAGAGAGAGCATTGCATCTGAAAGTAGTAGAATACACATTTCTTTAAAGTGCCTATGGAACATTCTCTAGGATAGATCACATACTAGGCCACAAAAGAAGTCTTGGTAAATTTATGAAAATTGAAATCATATCAAGCACCTTTTCTGACCACAACACAATGAAACTAGAAATAAACCACCAGAAAAAAAACTGCAGAAAACACAAACACATGGAGACTAAACAATATGCTACTAAATAACCAATGGATCACTGAAGAAAGCAAAGAGGAAATCAAAAAATACCTAGAGACAAATGAAAACCAAAACAGGATGATCCAAAACCTATGGGACGTGGCAAAAGCAGTTCTAAAAGAGAAGTTTAGGGCTTCCCTTGTGGCTCAGTGGTTGAGAGTCTGCCTGCTGATGCAGGGGACACGGGTTCATGCCCCAGTCTGGGAAGATCCCACATGCCATGGAGCGGTTGGGCCCATGAGCCATGGCTGCTGAGCCTGCACGTCCAGAGCCTGTGCTCCACAGTGGGAGAGGCCACAGCAGTGAGAGTCCCACATATCACAAAATAATAAATAAATAAAAAATAAATAAAAGGGAAGTTTACAGTGGAAAAAAGCCTACCTCAGGAAAGAAGAAAAATCTCAAATAAAAAAACCCTAAACTTACACCTAAAGCAACTAGAGAAAGAAGAACAAACAAAACCCAAAGTTAGTAGAAGGAAAGAAATCATAAAGATCAGAGCAGAAATAAATAAAATAGGACTAAAAAAAGAAAAAGTCCAATGAAACTAAAACTTGGTTCTTTGAAAAGAAAAACAAAATTGACAACCCTTTAGCCAGACTTATCAAGTAAAAAGGGAGAGGGCCCAAATCAATAAAATCAGAAATGAAAAAGGAGAAGTTACAACTGGCACAACAGAAATACAAAGGATCATAAGAGACCACTATGAACAATTATATACCAATAAAACAGACAACCAAGAAGAAATGGATAAATTCTTAAAAAGGTACAAGCTCCCAAGACTGAACCAGGAAGAAATAGAAAACATGAACTGACGAATTACCAGTAACAAAATTGAATCAGTAATTTTGCAATTCCCAGCAAACAAAAGTCCAGGACAAGATGGCTTCACAGGTGAATTCTACAAAACATTTAGAGAAGAGTTGACACCTAACCTTCTCAAAATATTTCAAAAAATTGCAGAGGAAGGAATATTTCCAAACACATTTTATGAGGCCACCAACACCCTGATACCAAAAACAAAGATATCACAAAAAAAGAAAATTACAGGGCAATATCACTGATGAACAATGATGCAAAAATCCTCAGCAAAATATTAGCAAACCAAACCCAACAATGCATTAAAAGGATTATATGCCGTGATCAAATGGGATTTATTTATAACAGGGATTTAAGAATGCTTCAAATAGCCACAAATCAGTCAATGTGATACATTGCATTAACAAATCGAAGAATAAAAACCATATGATTATCTCAATAGAAGCAGAGAAAGCTTTTGATAAAATTCAACATCCATTTATGATAAAACTCTCCAGAAAGCAGGTATAGAGGGAACATACCTAAATATAATAAAGGCCATATATGAAAAACTCATAGCTAATATCATACTCAATTGTGAACAGCTGAAAGTGTCTTCACTAAGATCAGGAATAAGCCAAGGATGTACATTTTCACCTCTTTTATTTAACATAGTTTTGGAAGTCCTTGCCAGAGCAATCAGAGAAGAAAAATAAATAAAAGAAAGTCAAATTGGAAACAGAGAAGTAAAACTGTCACTGTTGGGAGATGACATGATACTCAACATCAAATATCCTAAAAATGTTACCAAAAAACTAGTAGAGCTCACTGATGAATTTGGTAAAGTTGCAGGATACAAAATTAATATTCAGAAATCTTTTGCATTTCTATACACAAACAATGAAATATCAGAAAGAGAAATTAAGGAAACCACCCCCTTTACCATTGCATTAAAAAGAATAAAATACATAGGAATAAATCTATCTAAGGAGGCAAAAGACCTGTACTCTGAAAACTATGAGACACTAATGAAAGAAATTGAAGATGAGACAAACAGATAGAAAGATATACCGTGTTCTTGGATTGGGAGAATCAATATTGTTAAAATGACCATACTACCCAAGACAATCTACAGATTCAATGCAATCCCTAACAAAATGCCAATGGCATTTTTCACAGAACTAGAACAAATAATTTTAAAATTTGTATGGAAACACAAAAGACCCTAAATAGCCAAAACATTCTTGAGAAAGAAGAACAGAGCTGGAGGAATTACACTCCCAGACTTAAGACTATACTACAAAGCTACAGTAATCAAAACAATATAGTAATGGTACAAAAACAGGCACATAGATCAATGGAACAGGATAGACAGCTCACTCACTTATGGTCAATTAATTTATGTCAAAGAGGCAACAATATACAATGGTTATAAGACAGTCCCTTTCACAAGTGATGCTGGGAAATCTGGACAGCAACATGTAAAAGAGGGAAATTAGAATTTCTCTAACATCATACACAAAAATAAACTCAAATGGTTAAAGACCTAAATGTAAGACTGGCTACTATGAAACTACTAGGGAAAAAAATAGGAAAACACCCTTTGACCTAAATTGCAGCAATAAGTTTTTTGGATCCATCTCTTAAACTAAAGGAAATAAAAGCAAAAACAAACAAATGGGACCTAATTATACTTAAAAGGTTTTCACAGCAAAGGAAACCATAAACCAAATGAAAAGGCAACCTATTGAATGGCAGAAGATATTTGAAAATGATATGATCAATAAGGGGTTAATATCCAACATATATGAACAGCTCATATAACTCAACACAAAAAAACCCCAAACAATCCAATTAAAAAATGGGCATAAATAAACTATACTCCAATAAAAAATTTTAAAAAGCAATTTAAAAAAATGGCAGAACTAAATAGACATTTTCCAGAGGAGATGCAGATGACCAACAGGCACAAGAAAAGATGCTCAACATTGCTAATTGTCAGGGAAATGCAAATCAAAACCACAATGATATATCACCTGACACCTGTCAGAATGGCTGTCATCAAAAAGAACACAAATAGCAAATGTTGGTGAGGATGTAGAGAAAAGTGAACACTTGTACACTGTTGGTGGGAACGTAAATTGGTGCAGCCACTGTGGAAAACAGTATGGACGTTTCTCAAAAAACTAAAAATAGAACTACCATATGACTGGCAATTTCAATCCTGTGTACATATCTGAAAAAAACAGAAAAACTAATTGTAAAATATATATGCACCCCAATGTTCATAGCAGCATTATTTATAATTGCTAAGAAATGGAAGCAAACTAAGTGTCCATCAACAGATGAATGGATAAAGACAATATATATATATATATATACATATATACATATACATATATACACACACACACACATACATACAATAGAATACTGATCATCCATAAAAAAAGAATGACATTTTGCCATTTGCAGCAATGTGCTATTAAGTAGCAGACACGGGAGTCAAACCAATGGAGTCCAGCTTCAAAGTCTATATCTTAATTGCCTTACCTAGTCACTGTTGGTTCAGCTATTAAAAAAGATGAGTATCATGGAATTCTAAAAATTCTCTGAAGAAAATACTAGGCCTGAAGCAAATGTTGAAAGTATTACACTTATTTAGCATCTTTAGTTGAATTCATTCAGGTGTAATATAAAGGGAATTGAAATAATTTCTATCCGGAAAATATCAATATATATATAACAAGATCTATTCTTTGATTCTTAGGAAACCATAATTAGAGAATCATTACATTGCCATAAGGTTTCTTGTGCTTTATTATAAGGTAAGTATTCTTGAGAGTAACAAAACATTGATCTTAAACTTTGTGTTTTGTTACAATTCTATAAAATCCTCTCCTGAGTTTGGGGTTTGATTAAGAATGTGAAGAACTGTAGACAGTTTTGATACAGCAGGCAATTGAAGTGGGTTAGGAAAGAGTGAGAATACCATTGGGTAGGAAAATGGAAGAAAAAAATAAGTTGGGGATTTCCAGAAGTCTTTTCCTATTCAACAATTTATCCTAGACAGAACCAACTTTGAAGAAGTTTTTTTTAAATTTAAACATGGAAAATGAACTTTTTGTCATAAATATTGCAAATTCAATGCTTGATTAAAAGCAGTGGAAGCTAGATTACAGCTAGGATTACCAGGAGTTGCTAAGGATGCTTGAAATGATGACTACAGTAGGTATACAATTTGTTTCTGAACACTATCTGCTCTCTACATCCTGCCTTTAACCTATGAGCTATCTTTCGTAAATCTCAGAAAAGTGTGCAATATGCACGCAGTATTCATATGGCAGTCATGCTTCAGCCAGTCACAGTTTTGCCAAACTAATATTTTCTTGAATATTCAAAGATCTTCCCAGGCATTAAGTCACTATTCTCCACGATAACAATGGGTGGGCTAACCTATTGTACAGATGGAAAGATGGAGACTCAGGCTCTGATCTAAATGTTCCTGGCCAGAAACACAACGGGAAATCTTCCTGAAAATAAATGTAACTTTAAAAATTAACTGAAAAAGTAGTTTCAGATAGTTGAAAAGAGTTTAGTATATTTAAGAAGCTACCTATAGCTCAGCTCCGCATCTTAACATTTTTCACTTGTTATAATAGAAAACCTGAAAAAAAAAAAACAGGTATAAGAAAATAATTAGAATCAAGAGCCAAAAGTGAAAAGGAAAAAAGAAAATAGAGATTTAAACCTTCCTAGAATCCTGTGGGACAATCAGGTTAAAAAAAAAAAACATATAAGAGAAAATCTTAAAATGTATATGTCAATAGTTTTAGTACATTAAAAGAATAATAAGCTGTATTGTTTAAAGAGATGTTATCCAAGCAAGTCAGGAAGAGTATTGTTTCTGGCACAACAAATGGCTTATGCAAACCTCAGGGAAAAACTGGAGTGTATGAAGTATAGAATGTTCTTTAAATAGCCAGTTTATTAAAAATTGAGTAAAGCAAGCCTTTCAACACTACCCCTAAAATACATAGGAAAATAAGAAAGATGTATTTTTTTCCCAAATGACTTAGAGTTTGGAGGAAGAGTACTTAAATTTAAGTCGGTTCCATTCAACATGCATTTGAGCAACCCAATATACCTAGTAGCATGGGTTAGGAAACTTGGAAATACCTTTGTGATTTGCACTTTCCCCTAGAAAACACATATGTGAAAAAATCCAAGGGCGATACATGAAACGTGAAACAATATAGAATGCAATGTGGTACAAAAAGTAGAGGTTCAGAAAACTCTGTGCAGTGACATCAGAAAGGAAGGAGTAGCTTTGGACTGATACTCTCTGGGCTGGCTATGCAGAGAACAGGAGGTATCTTCCAGGTTCCATTGTGGTTGGAGGCTGCACTGAGGTTGGCCCAAGCCCAGAATGTCAGATGAATAACATGAGACTGGAAAGCCATGTGTAACTTTCTGGGAGGAAACAGAGGTTTGTACAGATTTTGAAACGAATCATGGTAATGAAAGAACAAAACCAAAGGGACATCAGTGCTGTTATGGAAAAAGTGCTGAACCAAGGTTGGGAAAACATGGGTCCTACCCATCATGCAGCCACTATTGCACTGCGTGATTCTAGTCCAAGGACTTAACCAATTGTGGTGGAGTGGCGGCACTGTTTCCTCGTCTATAACATAAAGGCATAGAGCCAAGTGGGCTTGAGATGTTCCTTCTCACTTCTAAGAGTGCTTTCCTCAGCTAAATTTAATTCTCAGCTGTAATAATCATTTTATACTAGATTCCTCTTATTTAAGTTGATACCTGAATGCCAGACTTATGCAGAGTGGGTAAAAAATAGCTGGTAGTTCTCTGAGTAGATTTCAAACAGATTAAAACAACAATCTCAATGGTTCTACAAAATGTAGAAGACTGCTGCTTCTTCAAAAAGTCTATGTTCATTTTATGCATGTCATAGAATAAGCCACACTCTTTTATTACTGTCTGGTTATGTGTGTTTTCCAACAGATCATGAAATTCTTGATGGCAGGAGCTGTGCTTTATGCATTTTTGTGTCTTCACTATCTAAGCTTAGAGCTTGGCTCCTAGAAATAGTTAATCATTAAGATGATGGTGATGATTATAATATGGCTAAATATTTTGAGTTATTAATATGTTATGGATACTTTTAAAATAATTTTGTTATTTAATCTGCCCACAAACCATGTAAGATAGGCATTATAATTATCCCCATTTCACAGAGGAGGAAACTGGAGCATACACAGAAGTTAAGCAAATTGCCCAAGTTCACATAACTACTAGATCAGTCAGAGAGCGCTCAAACCCAAGGCATACGGCCCCAGAACTCATGCTTTTAAGTACTTGAAGAGGCTTGATTGATGCTTGTTGAATAAATAAGTGGAGCATCTTTATTACAAAGGGTAAGAGCATCTAACCCAGGGTGGGAAGAGGTGGACTGGGGATGGCAGCCAGTAGAAAAAGCATGTCAGTCAGAGGGGAGGCCATTAAAAAAATGCATGGAGAGAAAAAAAGGCATGGTAGGAAAGAAGCAGCAAGCATTCTGGTGTTGTTGAAGATGGGTACAATGTTGTTGTTAAAGAGATAAACCATGGCCATATCACGGAGGGCCTTATACTTTGTGAGTTGTCTGGGAAACCAGGACTATTGAAGGATCTGACAAGTATAAGAATTCTTATGAGGACAATGAGACAAAATATTTGAGAAAAGAGATGCTCTGAAAAATCTTAGCTATGCCCAAATAGTTGCCCACAAAATTTTTTAAAATTCTTCCTTTTACTTTGTATCTTTGCTGTTTCCTCTGCCTCTAGCATCCTTCTTCCTATTTTTCCTTACTCGTTACTCCTGGGTTTTTGAAATGCAGCTCAAATGTTGTCTTCTCTAAGAAATTTCCTTTCTCTCCTTTTCCCCAGTTTCTGACCTACATAGCACCTTGTCATAACATTTATGACATTTCATTGTAATTATTTGTTCACTTGCTTTTTCAGTCTTTTCTCCCTGGCTGTGGACACTTTGCAAGCCAGCATCATACTTCATTCTCTTGTCTATAGGTTTTTGGAGCAAAATAAGGAGTAAGTAAATGCTGTTTAATGAATCAATTGTTAATCTGATTTTTAATAAATTTTTAATAATTGTTAATCTAATTTCAAATTTACAGTCACTTCACTATGATATTTGTATATAGCCTTGGTATAAGATATTCAAAATAATTTCCCTACATTATGTCTACCTCAAGACTACCCCTTATGATATCAAAAGGCCTACACAGCACAAAATAAAATTTCAACGGTAAGCAACTATATTGCAAGTGCATGGAACATCCCAATTCAGTTTGAACATTTAGCACAGGAGAAAATAGTCAGCCCAGCCATCTAAGCTTTACTGACCAATCTCTTCTTTCTTCTTTTCCAATAAAGGCTTATTTCTTGTCAAGACACTGCAGTTTAAAAAACCACCCTTCTCTTCTCCTTTTATTCAGCTCCCAATTGAGTTTACTCCTCAGTTCTTCTTAGCTCAGTCAGGGAGAAATGTCTCCAAGGATCAGAATGATCTCAACTCATCCCCTGTGGTCCTGATATCTTCCTGTGGTCATTCCCAACCATTTCTCCAGGTTGTTATTTATGTATTGTCCACATTATTTATTCGGTGTTCAACAAATATTTACTCTCACTGTGCCAAGAACTGGAGATATGAAGTGGACAAGATACCTACAGACCTTACCCTCATAGAATGTACACTCTCTAGGGTAATTACATAGACGGGAGAAATACAGTGCGACAAGGGCACTTTGCCCCATATTTATCTGTCAGGGAAAGTTCTAGCATCTGAATAATAAATTCAAACGAGTTAGAAGAAGGGAAGGAACGAGATGATAGGTTTGGGAAGAAAATGTGAGCAAAAGCAACCAATGCTTGAAGGTTCAGAGGTGGATAAGGGTTGGCAAAATGAGAAACTGAGGATAGCTGCAGTATCTAGAGCACAGATGCAGTTAGAGAGACAAGAGTAGAGGCTCAAGAGGTAGCCAGGCCAGAATACTCTGAGCTTTATACACCAGATTAAGGGATCTGGTCTTTGCCTTATTGCAACCACAGCGCAGGATTTAAACTGGATTTGACAGTTCAATTTTTGTTTAAAAAAAATCACTCTGGCCTCCCTCCAGAGATAGGATTGAAGAGGGACAAAACTGAGGCAGAGATACCAGTGAAGAGGCTATGGTAGTAATACAAATCAAAAATTTTTATTCACTAAAGTTATGTTCATAAGGATGGACAGGGCTTCCCTGGTGGCGCAGTGGTTGAGAGTCCGCCTGACGATGCAGGGGACATGGGTTCGTGCCCCGGTCCGGGAAGATCCCACATGCCGCAGAGCATCTGGGTCCGTGAGCCATGGCCGCTAAGCCTGCGCATCCGGGGCCTGTGCTCTGCAACGGGAGAGGCCACAACAGTAAGAGGCCCGCTACCGCAAAAAAAAAAAAAAGATGGACAAAATAGATCAAATGTCAGATATTTCATATATAGAACACACTGGAACTGGTGAATAATTGGGAGTGAAGAATGACAGAGAGGGGCTGGGGATGATGCTCTGGACCCCAATAAAATCTCTCCTGTCTGGTTGCCCCAGTCCAATCTGAATCTTCTCCCTTCTGGGTTTCTGGAAATACCTCACATGGTCTCCTCATTTGGTTTGTGTGCTAAATTCAATGCTTTCACTATACTTATCTGCATATGTATATATTGCTAATTCGGCCCTTAAAATCATATGAAATATGATAAGGACTATGGTTGGATTTATTGGTTATGCTTATTTTCTCTGTACTAGGATATTTAAAAACCTCTCTTTGTGCTGGTCACTTCCTCTGTGAAGCCAGCCCTCATTCTCCTGACAGACATTCCTCTAACCTCCCTCATTACAACATTTTGCTGCAATTGTCTGAGTCCCCACTAAATTATAAGGTTTTAAGGGATGATTTCTTTTTATCTTTACATGGCCATTGACTATAAGAGTGCTGGAGAAATAGGTGCAAATTTAATATTCATTCGTTGATTTAATATATTACTTTGTTTCACTGGTATTGCCATTGCAGTTTAGAAAAACTTTTTTCCTGATACTGTGAGGAGCTCTGCTAGAGCAAATAGCTGCCCTATGTCTCTTAAGTCTATTAAGCATTTGTATTAATTTAAAATGAAAAAAACCATCAGGGGAAATAGTCCTAAATTTTTTCCCCAGCTATTTATTGTGCATGCTGATGGAACCAATAATAAGAAGGGCAATGGGTATGAGTAGGTTATGGTTTCCTAATGTGCACACGAATCAGATAACTCTCAATATAGACCATTTATAATGTCCTTCACTTTGTGTGCAGGCATTGACAATCAGAAACTAAAGCTGAAAGGCAATGATTCATTCAAAGTAGATCCGACATCCAAACCTTTCCTGAGGTGCTCATCTACATAACTGTATGTGTTATTCGTTTTCTCTCTCAGTCACTCCTCACTCTCTACCATGAAAATGCCATGATAGTCCATTGGCCATCATGACCCCCAAAGCCTAAAAATCAGAGCTGGGGGGAGAGAGAACAACACAACTAAAAACACCCTGATAGCAGCATTCACATCTTCATGTCATTTCCTGCCAGGCTGGCCTTCCACTTATGTCTGGGTGCCAGTTCTATCAAACTTCTGCCTTGTCTCAATTTTTAGCAGCGTGGATAATTTATTGCATCTAGGATGATAGCAAACCAGCTTTATACATCATTCAGCTTGCAAAAGATGTGTAGCTTCAGTTCCTTAATGGTGTCATTTTGGCTGAATGCTATTAACAGATTACCCCTGCCTAGGGCAGTGGAGCATGTGCGGCAGAAAGATAACCTTGTGTTCATAATTTAATATTAACTGTTTTCTCCATAGTACCTCTTTCCAGTACATTAACAACAAACCAATATGGCCTTGTCCCCTGCGGTTGTATTCTTCAGCGAAAAAAAATGGATTACATGATAGCAAGTTCCTGAAGATTTCCAATGATGTATTACAAATCACTCAACACTCACTCTGCAGAAATGAAAAATAAACAGGCTTAGATTCAATCAAATTTAATTCCTCCAATTTAGCTTTACCACACTTCAAAGGGTGCTCTTATTAATGTCTTGGGGAACAAATTTAACAGTCATTTTTCCTCATTTTATACGAAAGATTTCAGTTGTATTCAACATATAGTGAGATCAAGAAACTATTTTATTTTATTTTTTTAGCAACTACTCTGCCACAGTTTGATATAAAAGTGTAAGCCATTTACAGAAAACTCTTTATGGAATTTCTATCCTATTCCATTCCCGGGAGCTAAATTTATATCCTGCATTAGCTATCATAGCACTAGAGTATTAGTCTTCTCCCTTTGCAAGCAGTTCAGGGCAGTCCGAGGCCCTATCACTCTCCACCACTCACATCCACAGGCATTATGAGTTTATCTCATCTTCTGCAGCAAGTACCAGCCCCAATTCATTCCTTTAGGCTACTTTACTAATAACCTATTCCTTATCAGGGCCTCTCCACCTCAGCTTGTGATCAAAGACCCAATTAATGGAATGGAGAAAGGTGAAGCATTCAAATAATGGAGACAGCTGTTTTTCTCTGTTAGAGAAAATCCATTTGTATTGTTATCACACACACAAGTTCTGCAGCTCCCATTTAATTCAGTCTCCCTCTATTTCTGCTGATGATAAAAAAAAGTCACAATGAACTCCGAAGAGAATGGCAGAAACATCATCGTGTTTCAACTCAGTCTGGGAGTTATCAACTTGAAAGTGAAAATACAAGCAGATAAGGGGGAAAAATGTCCAACGAAGACCATATCAAAAAAAATTTTAAGTTTTTCAAGCAGCATTCTCTATTCATCATTCTGATTTTTTTTGTTCATTTTCTGCCCTCTACTGTATTGCCCAACTGTCTACCTCAGTAAAGCAGAGGCTGATAATATCTTGAGTTCCACATCAGTTGAAAACTAATTAAAGGCAGAGAGTAATCACAATTGGTTGGTGGGGACTTTTTTATGAACTTCATGCACTTATGCGCCCAGGAACTGACTTGAAGTTGGATATTTCTCCACAAGTCATGTCATTTTCCCCTAAAATGGATTATTTTTCCTTTTTTTTTTTTGTGGTACGCGGGCCTCTCACTGTTGTGGCCTCTCCCGTTGCAGAGCACAGGCTCCGGATGCGCAGGCTCAGTGGCCATGGCTCACAGGCCCAGCCTCTCCGCGGCATGTGGGATCTTCTCAGACTGGGACACAAACCCGTGTCCCCTGCATCGTCAGGCGGACTCTCAACCACTGCGCCACCAGGGAAGCCCCCTAAACTTGAATTTTAAACAGTTTATCTTTTTTCCCTGTGCTCAAGGACATGGATACTTTTCTTAACTGAGCCCCAACATGAAAATATTATACAATTCTTAAACACAAAGTATGACCACGACCCCATCATGCCTCTGCTAAGAAATTTTACTTGTCTGTAAATGCTCTGTCCCTTCCACCTGGCAATTGAGCACAAAAGACCTCTTGATTTTAGAGTTAATGCTATGCTGCCTATATTTTCTCATAATAAAAGTCAATCAGTTTCAAAAGCTAGAAGAGAAACAACGATAGTCCTTCACTCTTACTTTGTGTGGAACATATTTCCTTGTAAGGGTCTAAATCCAGGATTGTTTTTGGTTTTGTCAAATAAGAAGAGAAACATGTACATTGTTTTTTCTCCCCTCAGGAGAATTCTCTTGAAAAGCAAGAATGAGAATCACGTATTTGAATTCCTGCCTGAACACATATAACTGAACACATGTTTACAAAATAAACATGTACAAAGCTATAGTATATGCAATGAACAGAGACAGCAAAACCTTAAAGGACTATATTCCCAGGCTGATAGCACACAGGGGATTCCAGGATGTGTGTGAGACTGAGTGGGAAAACAAGCATTATACATTTGCATGTAAGATGAACATATAAAAAAGATTTTAAGAAATAAAGAATATGGACTGGTAAACAAGTCAGGTTTTTCCATCATTTTTCCTTGACTTCAACCTTTAGAAACAAATTTTTTTTAATTGGCTTTTTACTTCTGTATTAGAATAAAGCAAACCTTCTTTTATTTGCATGTCATAGATCCTTATATCCTTTACTTAATGTTGAACCTAGAGCAAAGAAATATGAAATAAAAACAAATTGCAGGGGCTACCCTGGTGGCGCAGTCGTTGAGAGTCCACCTGCCGATGCAGGGGACACAGGTTCGTGCCCCAGTCCGGGAGGATCCCACATGCCGCGGAGCGGCTGGGCCTGTGAGACATGGCCGCTGAGCCTTCGCGTCCGGAGCCTGTGCTCTGCAACGGGAGAGGCCACAACAGGGAGAGGCCCACGTACCGCAAAAAAAAAAAAAAAAAAAAAATTGCAGGAGGACTTTCAAGATGGCAGAGGACTAAGATGTGGAGATCAACTTTCCCCCGACAAATACATCAAAAATACATCTACATGTGGAACAACTCTTACAGAACACCTACTGAATGCAGGCATAAAGCCTCAGACTTCCCAAAAAAGCAAGAAACGCCCCCACGTACCTGGGTAGGGCAAAAGAATAAAGAAAAAACAGAGACAAAAGAATAGGGATGGGACCAGCACCACTGGGAGGGAGCTGTGAAGGAGGAAAAGTTTCCACAGACTAGGAAGCCCCTTCGTGGGCAGAGACTGCGGGTGGCGGAGGGGAAAAGCTTCGAGCCACGGAGGAGAGCGCAGCAACAGGGGTGCGGAGGGCAAAGCGGAGAGATTCCCGCACAGAGGATCGGTGCCGACCAGCACTCACCAGCCCGAGAGGCTTGTCTGCTCACCCGCTGGGGCGGGCGGGGGGCTGGGAGCTGAGGCTCAGGCTTTGGTTGGATTGCAGGGAGAGGACTGGCAGCGTGAACACAGCCTGAAGGGGTTAGTGCGCCACGGCTAGCCAGGAGGGAGTCCGGGAAAAAGTCTGGACCTGCCTAAGATGCAAGAGACTTTTTCTTCCCTCTTTGTCTCCTGGTGAGCGAGGAGAGGGGATTAACAGTGCTGCTTAAAAGAGCTCCAGAGACTGGCGCGAGCCGCGGCTATCAGCACAGACCCCAGAGACCGGCATGAGACGCTAAGACCTCTGCTGCCGCCACTAAGAAGCATGTGTGCGAGCACAGGTCACTATCCGCATACCCCCTCCTGGGAGCCTGTGCAGCCCGCCACTGCCAGGGTCCCGGAATCCAGGGACAACTTACCCAGGAGAATGCACGGTGTGCCTCAGGCTGGTGCAACGTCATGCCAGCCTCTGCCGCTGCGGGCTCGCCCCACATCCGTGCCCCTCCCTCCCCCGGGCCTGAGTGAGCCAGAGCCCCCGAATCAGCGGCTCCTTTAACCCCGTCCTGTCTGAGCGAAGAACAGACGCCCTCCAGCGACCTACACGTAGCGGTGGGACCAAATCCAAAACTGAGCCCAGGGAGCTGTGTGAACAAAGAAGAGTAAAGGGAAATCTCTCCCAGCAGCCTCAGGAGCAGCGGATTAAAGCTCCACAATCAACTTGATGTACCTGCATCTGTGGAATACCTGAATAGACAATGAATCATCCCAAATTCAGGAGGTGGACTTTGAGAGCAAGATATATTATTTTTTTCCCTTTTCTTGCTTTTGTGAGTGTGTATGTGTATGTTTCTGTGTGAGATTTTGTCTCTATAGCATTGCTTTCACCATTTGTCCTAGGCTTCTCTACATCCATTTTTTGTTTTCTTACTTAAAAATTTTCTTTTTCTTAATAATTTTTATTTTAATAACTTTATTTTATTTCATCTTACTTTATTTTATTTTATCCTCCTTCTTTCTACTTTTTCTCCCTTTTATTCTGAGCCGTGTGGATGAAAGGCTCTTGGTGCTGCAAATAGGAGTCAGTGCTGTGCCTCTGACGTGGGAGAGCCAACTTCAGGACACTGGTCTACAAGAGACCTCCCAGCTCCACGTAATATCAAATGACAAAAATTTCCCAGAGATCTCCATCTCGACACCAACACCCAGCTTCACTCAATGACCAGCAAGCTACAGTGCTGGACACCCTATGCCAAACAACTAGCAAGACAGGAACACAACCCCACCCATTAGCAGAGAGGCTGCTTAAAATAATAATAAGGCCACAGACACCCCAAAACACACCACCAGAGGTGGACCTACCCACCAGAAAGACAAGATCCAGCCTCATCCACCAGACCATAGGCACTAGTCCCCGCCACCAGGAAGCCCACACAACCCACTGAACCAACTTTAGCCACTGGAGACAGACACCAAAAACAATGGGAAATATGGACCTACAGCCTGCAAAAAGGAGACCCCAAACACAGTAAGATAAGCAAAATGAGAAGACAGAAAAACACACAGCAGATGAAGGAGTAAGATAAAAACCCACCAGACCTAACAAATGAAGAGGAAATAGGCAGTCTACCTGAAAAAGAATTCAGAAAAAAGATAGTAAAGATGATCCAAAATCTTAGAAATAGAATAGAGAAAATGCAAGAAACATTGAAAAGAGGAATAAGCAATGATGAGCAACACAATAAATGAAATTAAAAATACACTAGAAGGGATCAATAGCAGAATAACGGCGGCAGATGAACGGATAAGTGACCTGAAAAACAAAACAGTGGAAATAACTACTGCAGTGCAGAATAAAGAAAAAAGAATGAAAAGAACTGAGGACAGTCTCAGAGACATCTGGGACAACATTAAATGCACCAACATTCGAATTATAGGGGTCACAGAAGCAGAAGAAAAAAAGAAAGGGACTGAGAAAATATTTGAAGAGATGATAGTTGAAAACTTCCCTAATATGGGAAAGAAAATAGTTAATCAAGTCCAGGAAGCACAGAGAGTCCCACACAGGATAAATCCAAGGAGAAACATGCCAAGACACATGTTAATCAAACTATCAAAAATTAAATACAAAGAAAACATATTAAAAGCAGCAAGGGAAAAACAACAAATAACACACAAGGGAATCCCCATAAGGTTAACAGCTGATCTTTCAGCAGAAACTCTGCAAGCCAGAAGGGAGTGGCAGGACATATTTAAAGTGATGAAGGAGAAAAACCAACAATCAAGATTACTCTACCCAGCAAGGATCTCATTCAGATTTGATGAAGAAATTAAAACCTTTACAGACAAGGAAAAGCTGAGAGAGTTCAGCACTACCAAACCAGCTTTACAACAAATGCTAAAGGAACTTCTCTAGGCAAGAAACAAAAGACAAGGAACAGACCTACAATAACAAACCCAAAACAGTTAAGAAAAGGGGAATAGGAACATACATATCGATAATTACCTTAATAGTAATTAGATTAAATGTTCCCACCAAAAGACACAGACTGGCTGAATGTATACAAAAACAAGACCCATATATATGCTGTCTACAAGAGACCCACTTCAGACTTAGGGACACATACAGACTGAAAGTAAGGGGATGGAAAAAGATATTCCATGCAAATGGAAATCAAAAGAAAGCTGGAGTAGCAATCCTCATATCAGAAAAAATAGAGTTTAAAATAAACACTATTACAAGAGACAAAGAAGGACACTACATAATGATCAAGGGATCGATCCAAGAAGAAGATATAACAATTGTAAATATTTATGCACCCAACAGAGGAGCAACTCAATACATAAGGCAAATACTAACCGCCATAAAAGGGGAGATCAAAAGTAACACAATCATAGTAGGGGATTTTAACACCCCACTTTCAGCAATGGACAGATCATCCAAAATGAAAATAAATAAGGAAACACAGCTTTAAATGATACATTAAGCAAGATGGACTTAATTGATATTTATAGGACATTCCATCCAAAATCAACAGAATACACATTTTTCTCAAGTGCTCATGGAACATTCTCCAGGATAGATCATATCTTGGGTCACAAATCAAGACTTGGTAAATTTAAGAAAATTGAAATCATATCAAGTATCTTTTCTGACCAAAACGCTATGAGACTAGATATCACTTACAGGAAAATATCTGTAAAAAATACAAACACATGGAGGCTAAAGAGTACACTACTTAATAATAGTGATCACTGAAGAAATCAAAGAGGAAATCAAAAAATACTTAGAAAAAATGACAGTGGAGACATGACGACCCAAAACCTATGGGATGCAGCAAAAGCAGTTCTAAGAGGGAAGTTTATAGCAATACAATCCTACCTTAAGAAACAGGAAACATCTCGAATAAACAACCTAACCTTGCACCTAAAGCAATTAGAGAAAGAAGAACAAAAAACCCCAACGTTAGCAGAAGGAAAGAAATCATAAAGATCAGATAAGAAATAAATGAAAAAGAAATGCAGGAAACGATAGCAAAGATCAATAAAACTAAAAGATGGTTCTTTGAGAAGATAAACAAAATTGAAAAACCATTAGTCAGACTCATCAAGAAAAAAAGAGAGAAGACTCAAATCAATAGAATTAGAAATGAAAAAGGAGAAGTAACAACTGACACTGCAGAAATACAAAAGATCATGAGAGATTACTACAAGCAACTATATGCAAAAAACATGGACAACCTGGAATAAATGAACAAGTTCTAGAAATGCACAACCTGCCAAGACTGAATCAGGAAGAAATAGAAAATACGAACAGGCCAATCACAAGCACTGAAATTGAAACTGTGATTAAAAATCTTCCAACAAACAAAAGCCCAGGACCAGATGGCTTCACAGGCGAATCTATCAAACATTTAGAGAAGAGTGAACACTTACCCTTCTCAAAGTCTTCCAAAATGTAGCAAAAGGAAGAACAATCCCAAACTCATTCTACGAGGCCACCATCACCCTGATACCAAAACCAGACAAGGATGTCACAAAGAAAGAAAACTACAGGCCAATATCACTGATGAACATAAATGCAAAAATTGTCAACAAAATACCAGCAAACAGAATCCAACAGCACATTAAAAGGATCATACACTATGATCAAGTGGGGTTTAACCCAGGAATGCAAGGATACTTCAATATATGCAAATCAATCAACTTGATACACCATATTAAAAAATTGAAGGAGAAAAACCATATATTCATCTCAACAGATGCAGAGAAAGCTTTGGAGAAAATTTAACACCCATTTATGATAAAAAGCCCTGCAGAAAGTAGGCATAGAGGGAACTTTCGTCAACATAATAAAGGCCATATATGACAAACCCACAGCCAACATCATCTTCAACGGTCAAAAACTGAAAGCATTTCCACTAAGTTCAGGAACAAGACAAGGTTGCCCACACTCACCACTCTTATTCAAGATAGTTTTGGAAGTTTTAGCCACAGCAAATGGAGAAGAAAATAAAATAAAAGGAATCCAAATAGGAAAAGAAGAAGTAAAGCTGTCATGTTTTCAGATGGCATGATACTATACATAGAGAATCCTAAAGATGCTACCAGAAAAATACTAGAGCTAATCAATGAACTTGGTGAAGTAGCAGGATACAAAATTAATGCACAGAAATCTCTGGCATTCCTATACACTAATGATGAAAAATCTTAAAGTGAAATTAAGAAAACACTCCCATTTACCATTGCAATGAAAAGAATAAAATACCTAGGAATAAACCTACCTAAGGAGACAAAATACCTGTATGCAGAAAATTATACAAAACTGTTGAAAGAAATTAAAGATGATACAAATAGATGGAGAGATATACCATGTTCTTGGATTGGAAGAATCAACATTGCGAAAATGACTCTACTACCCAAAACAATCTACAGATTCAATGCAAGCCCTATCAAACTACCACTGGCATTTTTCACAGAACTACAACAAAAAATTTCACAATTTGTATGGAAACACCAAAGATCCCGAATAGCCAAAGCAACCTTGAGAACGAAAAATGGAGCTGGAGGAATCAGGCTCCCTAACTTCAGACTATACTACAAAGCTACAGTAATCAAGACAGTATGATACTGGCACAAAAACAGAAAGAGAGATCAACGGAAGAGGATAGAAAGCCCAGAGATAAACCCACACACATATGGTCACCTTATCTTTGATAAAGGAGGCAGGAATGTACAGTGGAGAAAGGACAGTCTCTTCAATAAGTGGTGCTGGGAAAACTGGACAGGTACATGTAAAAGTATGAGATTAGATCACTTCTAACACCATACACAAAAATAAGCTCAAAATGGATTAAAGACCAAAATGTAAGGCCAGACACTATAGGCAGAACACTCTATTACATAAATCACAGCAAGATCCTTTTTGACCCACCTTCTAGAGAAATGGAAATAAAACCAAAAATAAACAAAGGGAACCTAATGAAACTTCAAAGCATTTGCACAGCAAAGGAAACCATAAACAAGACCAAAAGACAACCCTCGGAATGGAAGAAAATATTTGCAAATGCATCCAACTAACAAAGGATTAATCTCCAGAATTTATAAGCAGCTCATGCAGCTCAATAACAAAAGACAACCCAATCCAACAATGGGCAGAAGACCTAAAAAGACATTTCTCCAAAGAAGATATACAGACTGCCAACAAACACATGAAAGAATGCTAACCATCATTAATCATTAGAGAAATGCAAATCAAAACTACAATGAGATATCATCTCACACCAGTCAGAATAGCCATCATCAAAAAATCTAGAAACAATAAATGCCAGAGAGGGTGTAGAGAAAAGGGAACCCTCTTGCACTGTTGGTGGGAATGTAAATTGATACAGCCACTATGGAGAACAGTATGGAGGTTCCTTAAAAACTAAAAATAGGGCTTCCCTGGTGGTGCAGTGGTTAAGAATCTGCCTTTCAAGGCAGGGGACACGGGTTCGAGCCCTGGTCCGGGAAGATCCCACATGCCGCGGAGCAGCTGAGCTTGTGCGCCACAACTGCTGAGCCTGCACTCTAGAGCCCGCGAGCCACAACTACTGAGCCCGTGTGCCACAACTGCTGAGGCCCGCGTGCCTAGAGCCCGTGCTCCACAAAAAGAGAAGCCACCGCAATGAGAAGCCTGCACACCACAACGAAGACCCAACACAACCAAAAATAAAAACAAATAAATTAATTAATTAAAAAAAATTTAAAAAATGGAGACAAAAAAAACTAAAAATAGAACTACCATATGACCCAGCAATCCCATTACTGGGCATATACCTGGAGAAAACCATAATTCAAAAAGAGTCATGTACCAAAATGTGCACTGCAGCTCTATTTACAATAGCCCGGAGATGGAAGCAACCTAAGTGTCCATTGAGAGATGAATGGATAAAGAAGATATGGCACATATATACAATGGAATATTACTCAGCCATAAAAAGAAACAAAATTGAGTTATTTGTAGTGAGGTGGGTGGACCTAGAGTCTGTCATACAGAGTGAAGTAAGTCAGAAAGAGGAAAACAAATACCGTATGCTAACACATATATATGGAATCTTAAAAAAAAAATGGTTCTGATGAACCTAGGGGCAAGACAGGAGTAAATACACAGACGTAGAGAATGGACTTGAGGGCACGGGGAGGGGGAAGGGGAAGCTGGGATGAAGTGAGAGAGTGTCATGCACATATATGCACTACCAAATGTAAAATAGATAGCTAGTGGGAAGCAGCCGCATAGCACAGGGAGATCAGCTTGGTGCTTTGTGACCACCTAGAGGGTGGGATAGGGTGGAGAGAGAGGCTCAAGAGGGAAGGGATATGGGGATATATGTATACATATAGCTGATTCACTTTGTTAGACAGCAGAAACTAAAGCAACATTGTAAAGCAATTATACTCCAATAAAGTTGCAAAAAATTAAAAGAGTATGTAGCTCATAGGATTAAATGGATTAATTCAAGTAAAGTTCTCAGCACAGTTCCTGGACCAATAGACATTAGCAGGAGCCAGATCTTATAGGCCATGGTGAGGGGTTCAGATTGTATGAGAGACAGTTCTAGTGGTAGTATGGAGAAATAAGTAGAAGACAGGCAAGAAGCAGGGATACTAGCTAGAGAGCTTTCGCAAATATTCGGTCAAGAGCTGGTGATAGAACACGGACCTGGTTAACGGAATCGGAGGTAGTTCAAGTTTGGAGAAACTAGAGCAGGGTTCATGGAGGGAAAATATTTAAGCTGAGCCTTGAAGGAAAATATTTCCAAGGGAACCTTGGAGAAAAACACAGATGACATGTCTTGAGCAGTAAATAGTCAATGTGGTAATGGAAAAAGAAATGGAAGAGGAAGTTGAAAGATTGAGACCAGAAAGGTGAGTACTTTCAGAGCCTTACTTAACCTGTTTATTTGATGCATAAAAGAGCAGTGAGAGAAATTAATAGAACAGAAAGACATGGCTATGTCTTAGGAGTGACAGAGGAAGACCAATCAGATAAGAGGATCAAAGAAAAAGGGGTTATCAACCATGTAAATATTTTGGTAGGATAAAGATTAATGCCACTGATGACTTGAGGCAGATTCAAACTGTAGTGGCTGAAGACAGAATGCAAGCAACTAAGCAGGTGGGGAAAACTGCAAGTCTTCATTTCACTACAGGCTCTTTCTTGGATTTCAGCAGTTAAATGTAAAGAACTTTAGCTTGAAAAAAGTACTAGGAGTCTAGGAGGGAGTGGAAGTGGTGGAGGTTGACAAAGGGAAAACCAGAACATGACTGTAGGAGAATGCTTGAAGATTAAGATGCAGGGCAAGAGAAAAAGCAAAAAAAAAAAAAAAAAAAAAAAGCTGCTGGAGCTCTGTACCAGAGAATGAACATAAGGTACAGTGTGATCCAAGACAATGATGGAAACCATGCTTTGTGAAAAGAAGGCTATCAAGCTTCAAAATGTGTTTTTGCCATGGCAATTTTAGAGACTCATGTTTTTATATAAACACCACACTAAAGAAGGAATATCACAAGTGACTTCATGAATCATCAGAATGAGAATTTGCTCTTGAATGTGAACACTTTACTGAATATAAAATCTCTAGATAAAGTTTCACTTTTGTAGCAAGGTCTCTTTGATTATAAGATCACTTATAGAAATTAAATCATTTCACATTATTTTACCTTTTTATTTTCTAAAAATATGTTAGGTAACATGCAGAAAATATGTGAATTTGGGGGCTACCTAAAGTCTTAAATTTCTTTGAGTAAATAGGAAATAGACTCTGGAAGTACCTATAATGAATACCTGTTATATGGCTGTCCAGTATCTATTTTTCTTCCTTCTTGGAGTAATAGCCTGAATTTCTTTTCAGTACCTACCCCGTCCCTCCATTCTCACCGTTGTGATTTAGATGGAAAATGGGCCTCACCTGCCCCAGAGAAAGGCCCTGATTCATAGAGCCAATCTGAATGTGTCATCTCTGAATGTTTTGGAATTGGCACGATTACCTAAGTTGGTCCAATCAGTAACTCTTAGACACTTTCGCTGAATATATGATATAGATTCTCTTTGTTTCACAAAAAGGATTCATGTAATTCTTAGAGTTCCTCAAAGTCAGTTTAGGATTATGAACTGGGGGGTGGGGGGAGGGAGGGAGTTTGTCCAAAAACAGTCAACACCAGGGAAGGGACAGTTAAAAACTGAAAGAAACTAGGTTCTAAGTCACATTATGTGAGCTTCTAGTTTCACTCCTAGCAACATGTATCTCTGTAGTTTCAAAGGAAGTTAATTGGTTCACTCTATGTAAGCCATTCTCAGTTGGGTTTTTCTATTACTTGCTGTACTTGAAAGCTTCCTAGGTGACAGAATCTGTGATCTAGACCCTAAAGCCTAAGTGTCACTTTTCCATCAGCTGTCAGGATGTTGATGAACTCGTCTATGGAAATAGATGTCATTTTTATGAAAAGTGAGCATTTTGAGACCCTTATGTATGTTGTATATGTTCTTTAAAACGTTTAGTTTTACAGAGAAACCTTTTTTTTATAATAAAGATATTCAACTCACCATGAAAAGCATAAGAAACTTAGAAAAATAACTAAAACCTGCTTATAGTTGAAGGCCCAACTACACAAAAGTTGGATTTGAAGGTTGTCCCTTATCTATTTTCTGACAGCAAATATTGCAGGATTGTCTGTTTATATTAATGTAAGTTTCAATATATGTTAATTATGAATAGAACAAGCCTAGGAAGTGATAAAACCAATTCACACTCAACTTGTCAAAAGAAATAGTAATAAGATTTTTCCCTTAAGTGAAGCATGTTAACCTCTTCCTCACCCAGGTTCTAAAGTAATTCATAAGTAGACAAGAGGTATGTGGAACATGATGTATTGTCTTTATTACTAATAATGCTCATTCTCTAATTTCAGCCTTATATCTGTGTAAAAGAGGGCTTCCTTACACTGAGGCCCATAATGATACAGACATATGCATCCAGCCACAGACAGCACTGGACACAGACTATTTTGCCACCTGCCCTTGTAATATTTATGGAGAAATGGGGCCCAATGCATGCTTTCTGTGTGCAGCTTATTCCCAAAGAGAGGGGAGAAAGTGCTACTCATGCTCACTTCTTTGTCCCAAACTCAAACAAGTCATCACACCTCTACCAATCTAGGTCCAACCAGGAGACAGACCACGGTAAATTTAACCAGAAATGTTAAGCTATAATAGAGTGAAATAAATACAATTACCCCGCTGTATCCATGGGTTCTGCACCCCGGATTCAACCAACCGTAAATTGAATTGCAGTAGATTGAATCCTTGGATGCAGAATCCTCCAATGTGGAGCCCCGGGGTACTGAGGGCAGACTGTATTACTCCATTTTATATAAGAGATTTCAGCAATCACAGGGGACTGGGGGGGGCAGGGGGAGCCTTAGAACCAATTCCTTGCTCATGCTGAGGGATGACTGCATGTTGAGAACTCTTAACAGTACCCTAGGGCAGAGGGAGAGCACCCAAAAAAGGCAAGCTTGGAAGAGGATCCCCCTCTGGCATTCATACCTCTGCTGGAATAAAATTTAAAGGCAGGACAAAAAAAATTAAACACAGAATTCTGTTCGGGCCTTCTCCCTCCCTAATGTCCAGTGTGCATCTGCATTACACATTAAGCAGAGCTCCTCAAATCTTCACAATCTAAAACAGAGAGAGATGATAAATATTTTAGCTACTCAAAACTTGAAAGAGATACTTGTTATATATCTTCTCGCTGTAGACCAGAGAGAGAGCGAAGGTAGAGCAGGTTTCGTTTTAGATCTGACAGAGGTTCTAGAACTACTTCACCCTATTCTCGGTCAGAACGATCCCATTATGACGACTCTCATTATGATGGTCGTTACCATAGGAGTTCCCCTTATCGAGAGAGGGCACGCTAGTCTCTTCCATATACAGATAACAGGTCAAGACAAAGTTCTGACTCGGATGGTTAGTATAAGAAGACATACTCAAGGCACACCTTGTCTCCTCCTTGCTCTTACAGAGACATAAGACGCCATCCTCCTATTCTAAATCTGATGGAGACTGTAAAACTGAGTCCTCTTACTTAGAGATGGAAAAAAGAGGAAAGCCTTCTTCAAAATTAGAAGGAGAATCCAAAAGGACTTCAGAAAATGAAGCAATGAAAATATGTTATTCTCCCACTAATGAACAGGGATTCCAACACGGGTCATCATATTCCAAGCACAGTAAGAGTGCTTCCCATTATAAGTCTGCCCTTCAAAACCTGCAACCAAGTCTGATAAATTTAAAAATTCTTTATGTTGTACAGAATTGAATGAGGAAATCAAACAGTCTCATTCTTTTAGTTTACAGACTCCTTGTTCAAAAGGTAGTGAATTAAGAGTGATTAGTAAAGTTCCTGAAAGAGAGAAGATTGGGTCGCCATCTCCATCAAATCGATTAAATGATTCACCTACTTTTAAAAAGCTAGATGAATCACCTGTTTTTAAGTCTGAATTTATAGGACATGATAGCTATGACAGTATTAAGGAATTAGACTCTTTATGTAAAGTGAAGAATGATCAATTAAGAAGTTATTGTCCCACCGAATTTAATATAAATGGATCTCCTGGGGCAGAATCTGATTTGGCAACATTTTGCACTTCTAAACGTGACACTGTTTTGATGTCTTCTGATGATAGTGTGAATGGATCAGAGGTATCCCCTTTGGTCAAAACGTGCATGCTTTCATCAAATGGATTTCAAAACATTAATAGATGTAAAGAAAAAAACTTGGATGATACTCGCATGCAGCATAGTAAGTCAGAAAGCCCATTTAGAGAAACAGAACCTCCAGTGTCACCACACCAGGATCAATTCATATCTTTGCCAGTTATGACTATAGATTATTCCAAAACAATAGTTAAAGAACCAGTTGATGTGAGAGTTTCTTGATGTAAAACCAAAGATTCAGATATATACTGTACTTTAAACGACAACTGCCCTTCTTTGTGTCATTCGGAGCTGAAAATACTGAGCCTTTAGTAACGAAGATTTCTTCAAATAGCTTTATGAATGTGCATTTGAAATCAAAAACAGTTATATGTGATAATGGAAGTCTGACAGATCAGCACTCAAAATTTGCATGTGGAGAATATATGCAGAGTGTTGGTAGTACTAGTTCAGCTTCTGTTAATCATTTTGATGATTTATTTCCACCTACAGGGAGCTCATGTATTGCTTCATCTCTTCAGAGTCTTACACGAGGGACAAACGTAGACAGTTTAACTCTCTTGCAATGTGGAGAGAATACATCTCCAGTTTTGGATGCTGTGCTGAAGAGTAAAAGCTCAGAGTTTTTTAAAGCATGCAGAGAAAGAAATAATAGAAGTAGCTAGTGGTCTTCCTCATTCAGGAAGAGGATTTACTTCCTGGGAAAACAGGCATAATAATGGACTATCTGGGAAATGTGTGCAAAAGACTCAAGAAAAAGGGAACTCCATACTGCCTGATAGAAGAGGAAGACCAGAAATCTCTTTAGATGAAGAAGGTGGAAGAGGACATGCACGTACTTCTGATGACTCAGAAGTTGTATTTTCTTCTTGAGATTTGAATTTAATCATGGAGGACAGTGATGGTGTAACATATACCTTAAAATGTGACAGTAGTGGTCATGCCTCAGAGGTTGTATCCACTGTCCATGAAGATTATTCTGGTTCTTCCAAAAGTTCAAGTGATGAAAGTGATTCGGAAGATACAGATTTTGATGATAGCAGTATCCCAAGAAACTGTCTTCAGTCTGTTGTGGTTGTGCCAAAGAATTCTACTTTCCCATGGAAGAAACAAGTCCTTGTTCTTCTCGGAGCAGTCAAAGTTACAGACACTATTCTGACCACTGGGAAGATGAGCGATTGGAGCCAAGGAGGCATTCATATGAGGAAAAATTTGAGAGTATAGCAAGTAAAGCCTGTCCTCAAACTGAGAAGTTCTTCTTTCATGAAGCAACAGAGAAGAATTCAGAAATCTCTTTTACACAGCCCAGCCAAAAACAGATAGATAATCACCTGTCTGAAATTGCTCATCCTCAGAGTGATGGGGTTGATATTACAGTCATACAGACATAAAATATGATCCTCTAGGTCATCCAAACTCTGAGGAAGCAGTGAAAGCCAAAATAACTTCTAGGCAGAAAGAAGAGCTGCCAGTTTATTCTTCTGATGATTTTGAAGATGTCTCAAGTAAGTCTCGGCAACAGACCACTTTCCCTAACAGGCCAGATAGTAGACTGGGAAAAACAGAGTCAAATTTTTCTTCTTGTGAGATCTCCCAAGTGGATGGTTTCCGTTCATCATCAGAAGAGCTCAGAAATCTAGAGTGGGACTTCTCTCAACAAGAAAAGCCTACTATCACATATCAGCAACCTGACAGCAGCTATGGAGCCTGTGGTGGACACAAGTATCAGCAAAGTGCAGAACAGTATAGTGGGACTGGTAATTACTGGCAAGGCAATGGCTACTGGGATCCAAGATCAGCAGGTAGACCACCTGGAACTGGGGTTGTGTATGACCGAATTCAAGGGCAGGTACCAGATTCCTTAACAGATGACCGTGAAGAGGAGGAGAATTGGGATCAATGTGGAGGATCTCACTCTTCAGGCCAGCCCAATATTTTTTTTCTGTCCCTTCAGAAGGACAAGGGGTCAGTGCAAGCACCTGAAATAAGCAGCAATTCCATTAAGGACTCTTTAGCTGTGAATGAGGAGAAAGATCTTTTGAAAAACTTAGAAAAAAATGATATGAAAGATAGAGGGCCTCTTAAAAAAAGGAGACAGGAATTGGGGAGTGATTCTGAAAGTGATGGTGAGCTTCAGGACAGAAAGAAAGTTAGAGTGGAGGTAGAGCAGGGAGAGACAGCAGTGCCTCTAAGCTCAGCATTGGTTGGGCCTTTGTGTGTCATGAAGGACTTCAGGGACCCAGAGTGGTGGAAGGAGTGTGCCAAACAAGGGAAGATGCCTTCTTACTTTGATCTGATTGAATAAAATGTTTATTTAACAGAAAGAAAGAAGAATAAATCCCATCGGGATATTAAGCGAATGCAGTGTGAGTGTACACCTCTTTCTAAAGATGAAAGAGCTCAAGGTGAAATAGCATGTGGGAAAGATTGTCTTCATCATCTTCTCATGATTGAATGTTCTTCTCGTTGTCCAAATGGGGATTATTGTTCCAATAGACGGTTTCAAAGAAAACAGCATGCAGATGTGGAAGTCATACTCACAGAAAAGAAAGGCTGGGGCTTGAGACCTGCTAAAGACCTTCCTTCGAACACCTTTGTCCTGGAATATTGTGGAGAGGTACTTGATCATAAAGAGTTTAAAGCCCGGGTAAAGGAGTATGCACGAAACAAAAACATCCACTACTATTTCATGGCCCTGAAGAATGATGAGATAATAGATGCCCCTCAAAAAGGAAATTGCTCCCGTTCATGAATCACAGCTATGAACCAAACTGTGAGACTCGAAAATGGATGGTGAACGGACAACTGAGAGTTGGGATTTTTACCACCAAACTGGTTCCTTCAGGCTCAGAGTTAACATTTGACTATCAGTTCAGGAAGGAAGCACAGAGATGTTTCTGTGGGTTGGCTAATTGCCGGGGTTACCTGGGAGGAGAGAACAGAGTCAACATCAGAGCAGCAGGAGGGAAAATGAAGAAAGAACGATCTCGGAAGAAGGATTCGGTGGATGGAGAGCTAGAAGCTCTGATGGAGAATGGTGAGGGTCTCTCTGATAAAAACCAGGTGCTCAGCTTATCCTGGCTAATGGTTAGAATTGAAACTTTGGAACAGAAACTTACCCGTCTCAAGCTCATACAGAACACACATTCACAGTCTTGCCTGAAGTCCTTTCTGGAACGTCATGGGCTGCCTTTGTTGTGGATCTGGATGGAAGAACTATGTGATGGCCGGGAAAGTAACCAGAAGTTTCAGGAAGAGATTATAAAGACTTTGGAACATTTACCCATTCCTACTAAAAATATGTTGGAGGAAAGCAAAGTACTTCCTATTACTCAATGTTGGTCTCAAACCAAGACTGCTGTCCCTCAGCTGAGAGAAGGAGATGGGTATTCTACCGAGAATACATCACGTGCTCACACACGTTCTCTAAGCTGAGCATAGAAGCTGACACAGACACCCTCAAGAAGCTAATGTTTCGCAGACTTAAAATTATAAGTGAAAATGGCATGGACAGTGCGATCTCTGATGCTATCAGTGAGCTAGAAGGCAAGGATGGCAAAAAGGACCTTGACCAGTTAGAAAACGTCTCTATAGAAGAAGAGGAACAACAGCTACTCACACAACAGCTGCCTGAATCAAAGTTGATAGTGAAATTGCTGTGGAGGCCATTAAGCTACCCACATCTGAACCAGAGGCTGACACTGAAATAGAGCCTAAACAGAGCAATGGCACAAAACTAGCCGAACCTATTGCTGAGGAAACACCATCCCAAGATGAAGAGGAGGGTGTACCTGATGTGGAGAGTGAGAAGAGCCAGGAACAGCCACATAAAACAGTAAATATAAGTGATTTGGCCACCAAGCTCCTGGACAGTTGGAAAGACCTAAAGGAGGTATATCGAATTCCAAAGAAAAGGCAAACTGAAAAGGAGAGCACAATAACCGAACAAGGAAGGGATGCTGTTGGCTTCAGAGATCAAAGTTGCCCCAAAAACTCCTAACAGGTCAAGAAAGAGAGACCCAGACAAACAAACTCAAAATAAAGAGAAAAGGAAATGAAGGGGCTCCCTCTCACCACCTTCTTCTGCCTATGAGCGGGGAACAAAAAGGCCAGGTGGCAGATATGATACACCAACTTCTAAAAAGAAAGTATGAATTCAAGATCGCAATCAACTTTCTACAGAGGAGCATCGAAAGTTGTTTGAGCAGGAGGTAGCTCAGCGGGAGGCTCAAAAACAACAGCAGCAGATGCAGAACCTGGGAATGACGTCTCCACTGCCCTATGACTCTCTTGGCTACCATGCCCCTCATCACCACTTTGCTGGCTACCCACCAGGTTACCCCATGCAGGCCTATGTGGATCCCAGCAATCCTAATGCTGGTAAGGTGCTCCTCCCCACACCCAGCATGGATCCTGTGTGTTCTCCTTCTCCTTAAGATTATTCTCAGCCCTTGGTGGGACATTCTACAGAACCCCTTGCTGCCCCTCCACCTGTGCCAGTGGTGCCACATGTGGCAGCCCCTGTGGAAGTTTCCAGTTCACAGTGTGTGGCCCAAAGTGATGGTGTGGTACACCAAGACCCCAGTGTCACCATCCTGCCAGTGCCAGCCCCAGGCCCAGTCCAGGGACAGAATTATGGTGTTTGGGATTCAAACCAACAGTCCATGAGTGTACAGCAGCAGTACTCTGCTGCACAGTCTCAAGCAACCATATATTATCAAGGACAGGCTTGTCCAACTGTCTATGGTGTGATGTCACCCTATTCACAGACAACTCCACCAATTGTACAGAGTTATGCCCAGCCAAGTCTTCAGTACATCCAGGGACAACAGATTCTCACAACTCACCCACGAGGAGTGGTGGTACAGCTAGCCACAGCCGTGACTACAATAGTTGCACCAGGGTAGCCTCAGCCCTTACAGCCACCTGAAATGGTTGTGACAAATAACCTCTTGGATTTACCACCCGCATCTCCTCCCAAACCAAAAACCATTGTCTTACCTCCCAACTGGAAGACAGCCCGAGACCCAGAAGGGAAGATTTACTACTACCATGTGATCACAAGGCAGACTCAGTGGGATCCTCCTCCTTGGGAAAGCCCAGGAGATGATGCCAGCCTTGAGCATGAAGCTGAGATGGACCTGGGAACCCCAACATATGATGAAAATCCCATGAAGACCTCAAAGAAGCCTAAGACAGCAGAAGCAGATGCCCCCAGTGAGCTGGCTAAGAAAAGCAAAGAAGTATTCAGAAAAGAGATATCCCAGTTCATCGTCCAGTGCCTGAACCCTTACTGGAAACCTGACTGCAAAGTGGGAAGAATTACCACAACTGAAGATTTCAAACACCTAGCTTGCAAGCTACTCACGGCATAATGAATAAGGAGCTGAAGTACTGTAAGAACCCCGAGGACATGGAGTGCAATGAGAATGTGAGACACAAAACCAAGGAGTACATTAAGAAGTACATGCAGAAGTTTGGGGCTGTTTACATACCCAAATGGGACACTGAATTAGAGTGACCTTCAGGGCCAGGGTGGGAGGATGGGCAAGCTGGTAGGAGAGACTCTGAGGAGAAGAAATCCCGTGGGCCCTCTCTCCCCACCCCACTGTCAGGGCTGTGCTACTGATGACACATCACCCTGGGGAATTCAAACCTGCAGAATGAGCTTACAAAAATGAGCTCCATCTACAACAAGTGGTCCCTGGTTGTGAGCTGTTGGTAGAGGCCATCTGATGCAAGGGTTTAGGCCCTTGAGACCTTCCCTTCTGAGACCCCGGCCAGGCCTGACCCCACTCTCAAGGCTGGGTCTCCTCTTTGGCAGTGCTGTCAGCGCACAGACTCATGTGCATCCTCACCCACGACCCCTTACCCTGACGATCTGTATTATATTTTAAGGTATATGTGAATGTATTGAAAATAATTTGTCTTTCCTGGTTTTTGGCTTTTGTTTTGCTTTTAAGCCTCTGCTTGCTAGGATCACAGAAGACTTTTAAGTAAGGTTTAAGTTCTCCTGCAAGGTTTAATGTGTTATCATGTAAATATTCCAGAGCAGGCTGCCTTGTGGTTTCAGCCAGCCTTGTGCTATGTTGATAAGATTGATTTACTGCTTAAAATCACTTTACTTGGGCTTCCCTGGTGGCGCAGTTGTTGAGAGTCCACCTGCAGATGCAGGGGACACGGGTTCATGCCCCGGTCTGAGAAGATCCCACATGCTGCAGAGCAGCTGGGCCCGTGAGCCATGGCCGCTGAGCCTGTGCATCCAGAGCCTGTGCTCTGCAACGGGAGAGGCCACAACAGTGCACTTTACTTTATCCAATTTTTACTGAACTTTTTATGTAAAACATAGAATCAATTAAAGAAAAAATAAAAAGGATGTCTATGCCTTCAACTTCTAACAGGTAGAAGAGTTCTCAGTGCTTTCTGAGAATCTGCTTCCCAGGTTATAATAATCAGTTTGGCTCCAACAGAATCCCTTTTTTCTTAACTTGATAGTTAATTGAATTTTGGAGAAGGTGCAGTTGCAGACAACCACTGGCTGGTGAGAAAATTTGCTGGGTTGCCTGTGCCAGAACTGGTTTATGGTCATGTGATAAAGAGGAAACAATCACCTAAGACACAGGCAAGCCAAGGCAGGTAAGCAGGTTGCTGAGGAAGCTGGGATGTTTCTGCAGATGCCAAGCCAGAGTGGACATTGCCCACCTTGGAAAGGTCTCAGGAACAGCCCTGCAGGGAGAAGGAAAGTCAGGCCTGGTCATGCTTGGGAGTGTGCATGGTGAGGGCTGTGGGTTGCTACAGCATGAAGCCAGAAGCACGCGGTGTGCCTCTTAAGACCGCAGCAAGGTGATCACCAAGGCTCCCGGGCTGGGGCTACAAGGTGGTCAAAGGACTGAGCACTCTGGGTGTGCAATTGGAGAATGAATTTGGAGCTGGGAAGCAATAAGTTCATAAGCAGCTCAGTCGACACCTTTGACTTCTCAGCTTTCATATGCACCATTCTACACACATTTCAATGCCTGCCCAGCAAAGAAACTACATTTTAGCAAGAAACAGCTAACCCTCTGATAAGTGAAGTTCTTGCCCTTCCCCCAGGTAAAACACAAAGCCCCAACGGTCATTGAATCCATTTCTGCCTATATTAATTAGGCCTCAATTTCAGTCTTAGGTCCCACCAAAGACTACATTGTAAAGTTGACCTCCACCTAGTGTTATATAAAATTAAAATGGGAAGGAGAAGTTAGAATAAACACATATATATAACAGAAAATATGCAAAGCTACCAGTCCTGGTTTCTGTAGTTATTCACGAGGTCAGAGTTGACGTCTATAGCTTCCACCTTCACCCACTTATTCCCTGTTTTCCTTGCCCACAGCCAGAACCCACAGCTCCATCCAGATTCCTTACTGGTAGAATGATTCAATCCTTCCCTTCTGAATGGTCTGAATCCTCAATTATCCTGCCTTTTTCCAGTTCCTGTAGCTTTCCATTGATCTTTACTGTTGGCATGGAAGTGTTGAAGGGAACCTCAGAAAATCTCCTGGGTTCCAGAGAAAATCTCCTGGGTTCCAGAAAAAATCCTCCTTGCTTCCATTATAAAGGCAACCAATTTCCTATAGTAACTGAGTTCATAACACCAGTAGATTAACCTTTTTCACCTGTTGGCTCAGTGGTATAAGAAGTGTAAGATGGCCAGGGGGCAGTCTGTGGTAGGCAGAATTCTAAGATGGCTCCCACAATTCCTTCCCCCTGGGGTAAACACCAGTGTAATTTCCTTTGAGCATTGTAGGGATGTGTAAATACAATTGGATATCACCTTCATAATTATACAACAATATGGCAAAAGGAATTTTGCAGATGAAATTAGGGTCCCTAATAAGCTGACTACAATTCAAAGGGAGATTATCCTGGGTGGGTCCAACTTATCTAATCAGGCAAGTCTTTTAAAAGCAAAAGTTCTATTCTCCAGGATAGATCACATGCTAGGCCACAAGACAAGTCCCAGTAAATTGAAGATTAAAATCATATGTTGGGCTGCACCCCACAGGCCTGCAAGGCTTGTAGTTTCCAGCCTCAAGCCTGAAGAAAGAGCCTAGAGACAGCAAGAGACATCAGTGACTTATTGGACAAGGGATCTTACACACCTGAAGCAAGGTCCTGGAGCAACACCTCACTGTTTGTGGCAGACAGCAAGCAGGACATGGCAGCAGTCTTTGCTACCCAGGGGAGGAGGAGGCTACCATTTATAGGGGGAATTAATGGTCAGGTTGGCTCATAAATCACCAGAGAGACCAGCAGCTGGGGCAGGAAGCAAGCACATAGGCAGTTACTAATTAAGCCCTATAATTAAGAAGATTGGATAATCATGTGAGTGAAGCAGGTACTGGCTGAACAGGGGATATACGGAGCAAGAGGACAGTCATCTTGAATGGCGTGGTCAAACACTCCACCCTTACATACCCTGTATGACCTCTATGATCTTGGCCCATACTTCTTCTGCTATATTCCCGAGGACAGGTAGGTAGAAGTGCAACTGCAACCAAACACCACAAATGCAATAGAGACAGTCCAACAGGTGGGCTTTGGAACCAGGAGCTTATCAAGTCAATTTTTCATGGACTCTCAGAGGTTGACAATGGCATTTTGCTGTAAAGCCGGCAATCAAACTCATTTCTCAGTGAGGCCACCATTGTCACCCAGTCCACAAACAGATTCCCTTCACTCAGAGTAGGGCAAGCTGCAAGATGTCTAACAGGCACAATATATGGAAGATCATGACCATTAAGCAAAATACAAGCAGTAATATCATTCTGAGGTAATGCCACCCCTGTCTATGCGTTTTGTCCTGGCCTGCAATACCATACCACCTGCCCATCCTCAGTCTCCACAGCCAGTGCCGAATACTGGAGAGGTGGTGTAACAGTACACAGAGTTAGTATAATGGTGCCTTTCTACAGTAGAGGCCTGGATTAACTACCTTAGTAATCTGAGGTGGGGCTGGGTAGAAGACAGATGAAATCTGTAAATCCCTTTCTGATCCTATTCCCCAATAGGACAGCAAACCCAAACCACTGAGGACTTACCTGCCAGTCCTAAGGGCTATTTATAATATGTCCCCCTGGGGATAGATCCTGTGAAGGGCAAAAATGAGTTGCTGTCCTGACCTGTAGTTGGCAACAGTCCTTTGGTGGTCAACAGTTGAACTCAAACAGTGTTGACTAGGTACCTCTGGGTTAACATGGCGTCGGCACTGGGATAACTGCTCCTGGGATGTGTCCATGTGTTAAGAGTGAGTTTCCCACCTCAACTGTTGTTTAAGTAGTCTCTTCATAGCCCAGCAGCAGTGGGGTTGTAAGGCAGGTGGAAATGCCCCTGTATGTCCTTTGTATCAGCCCATTCCTGAACTTCATGGTCAATAAAGTAGATTCCTTAGTCACTATTGATGTCCACAGGGATCCTATATGTTGCATACAAATGAATAGTGGTTTTTTGCATGCTCAAAGAATCGGGTAGATTTTTTTGTAATGTCTTCCACCTGTTGTAATGTATCGTAAACTGCATATAGCTGTTGTTCCATCACACTCTATCATTGCTCTGCCCCCTTCCATAGTTGGGACCAGAAGCCCAAGAGCACTCTTATTATGTTGCTGTTGCCACAGATCTCAACCAAACACTCCCGGGTAACAGGCTATGTTAATTCACAAGTCTGTCTCTGAATTCATATCCCTAAAGCCTGTGTCTCTAATTGTTTAGGGGTGGTAGGTCAGGAGTATGCTTGTATTTTGTAGATAATCCAGGTCCTTGAGTTTTGTCTCTATTCACCAGCCACCCTGTACAGTCAGATGAATGAGGAGCACTGGGCTGCTACTTTTAAACTGGGAAAAGACTGAGGTTAACAGGATATCATCAACATAATGGAAGAAAAAGACATCTCTCGTGGTACACAGCTACCACAAGGCCCCACATGCTAGTAGACGATCTCCTCCCGATCAACTCCACAATTTTCTGTTTCCCATCCTTATGTTCTGACATCTCAGCTCCCAGGAGTTTTTTCACCCAGAGACAGCAACAGAGACATCAGAGATTTATTGGACAAGAGAAACTTACACATGAAACAAGGTCCTGGAGCAACATCTCACATGGCAGCACTCTTCCACTCCAGGGAGAAGGTGGCTACCATTTATAGGGTGAATTGAGCCAGATTAGCTCATCAATTACCAGGGAAACCAGCAGCTGCGGCAGGGGGCAAGGAGGTAGGCAGTTACTAATTAAGCTCTATAATTAAGAGGATTAGAGAGTCATGTGAGTAAAGCAGGGACTGGTTGATCAGGGGAGGTACAGACAGCAAGAAAACAGCCATCTTGGGGGCCTGACCATACATCATAGCAAGCATCTTTTCTGACCACAGGGCTATGAGACTAGAAATCAACTACAAGGAAAAAACTACCCAAAACACAAACACGTGGAAGCTAAACAATATGCTACTAAACAACAAATCAGCCATTGAAGACATCAAAGAGGAAATAAGAAAGTACCTGGAGACAAATGAAAATGAAAACACAATCCAAAATCTATGGAATGCAGCAAAAGCTGTTCTAAGAGAGAATTTTATAGTGATACGTCTACCTCAGAAAGCAAGAAAAATATCAAATCAACAATCTAACCTTACATCTAAAGGAACAACAAACAATGCCCAAAGTTAGTTAAGGAAAGATATCAAGATCAGAGCAGAAATAAATGAAATCGTGACTAAAAAAAAAATAGAAAAGAAAAATGAAATTAAGAACTGGTTCTTTGAAAAGATAAACAAAATTGATAAACCTTTAGCCAGACTCATCAAGAAGAAAAGAGAAAGCCCCCCAAAATAAAATCATAAACAAAAAGGGGCAGTTACAACAAACACTACAGAAGTACAAAGGATCATAAGAGATTACAATGAACAACTATATGTCAATAAAGTGGACAAACTAGAAGAAGAGGACAAATTCCAATAAAGTACAATCTCCTGGCTGAATCAGGAAGAAGTAGAAAATATGAGCAGATGAATGACCAGGAATGAAATTGAGTCTGCAGTAAAAAATCTCCCAACAAAAAAAAATCCCAGACCAGATGGCTTCACAGGTGAATTCTACCAAACATTTAAAGAAGAGTTAACATCTATCCTTC
Organism: Globicephala melas; assembly: GCF_963455315.2. Lineage (NCBI taxonomy): Eukaryota > Metazoa > Chordata > Mammalia > Artiodactyla > Delphinidae > Globicephala > Globicephala melas. Next base: position 35,833,685 of record NC_083330.1, read on the forward strand.
TCAAACTAGTTCAAAAAATTGCAGAGGAAGGAACTCTTCTGAACTTATTCTATGAGGCCAGCATCACCCTGATAGCAAAACTAGACAAAGAGAGCGCAAGAAAACAAAATTACAGGCCAATATCACTGATGAACGCAGATGCAAAAATCCTCAACAAAATATTAGCAAACTGAATTCAACAACACATTAAGAGGATCATACACCATGATCAAGTGGGATTTATTCCAGGGATGAAAGAGATTCAATATCTACCAACCAATCAGTGTGACACACCACATTAACAAACTGAAGCATAGAAATCATATGATCAGCTCAATAGATGAAGAAAAATCTTTTGACAAAATTCAACATCTATTCACGAAAAAAAAAGGCCACCTACTGAATGAAAGAAGATATTTACAAAGACAAATATTGTTTGGTTTCACTTATATGTGGAATCTAAAAAACAAAACAAATGAGCAAGTACAACAAAACAGAAACAGAGTCATAGATTCAGAAAACAAACAGCTGGTTGCCAACCAGATTTATCATGGCGATTATTTTGAAATGTATAGAAATATCAAATCACTATATTGTACAAAAGGAACTAACATAGTGTTGTAGGTCAATTAGGTTTCAAAAAGAAACAGACAAACTTATGGAAAAAGAGATCAGATTTGTGGTTACTAGAGGTGGGGATTGAGGGAAGGGGAAGTGGATGAAAATAGTCAAAAGATACAAACTTCCAGTTATAGAAATAAGTACTAGGTATGTAATGTACATGATAAATGTAATTAACACTGCTGCATGTTATCTGTGAAGGCTGTTAAGAAAGTAAGTAAGTTCTCATCAGAAGGAGAAAAAAAATTTTTTTCTATTTCTTTTATTCTGTATCTATTTGAGATGATGGAGGTTCACTAAACTTATTGCGATAATCATTTCAAGATGTACTTAAGCCCAATCATTATGCCATGCACCTTAAACTTATACAGTGCTGTATGTCAGTTATATCTCAAGGAAACTGGAAGGGAAAAAAACAGTTTCATAATATCCCATGCTGGCTAGGGTAGGGAGAATAGAAATTCTCCAACACTATTGGCAGGAGTGAAAATTGTCATAATAATTGATGGTAAGTCAGTAATATATCAAAATTTGAAACATGCTTCCTCTTGGACCCAGGGATAATTTGCCCTACAGGCACTCTTGCAGAAATGCACCAGGACATACTGTGTGTGCAAGGAAATTTCACTGCAGCATTGTTTGAAACAGTGGGAATAGAAAACAATGTTAACAGTCAGTCAGTCACTAGGGTCTAGCTAAATAAATGATGATCTATTACTACAATGGAATGCTGTGCTGCTGTTTACGAGGATGAGGTAAACATTCATTTGTCTACATGAAAAGACATTCTTGGGACTTCCCTGGTGATCTAGTGGTTAAGACTCTGTGCTTCCACTGCAGGGGAGAATGGATTTGATCCCTGGTCGGGGAACTAAGACCCTGCATGCTGCATTAGCAGCCAAACAAAACAAAACAAAACAAAAAATCCCACCAAAACAACAACAACAACAACAAAAATTTCTTAATGTTAAATGAAAGATAAAAACAGAACAGATGGTTCAGAACAATACAAAAGCAGAAGAGTTCTCTTGCTAGTCTGGAAGCAAAACAGCCATGTTGAGATAGGAGGCGCCGCATGGCAAGGCCCTGAGAATGACCTTCATGTGCTGAGAGCCATCCCCAGCTGACAACAAGAGAACAGGGACGTTAATCATGTAGCTGCAAGGCACTGAGTTCTGTTAACAACCACATGACCTGTGCAGAGGACCCAGAGCCCCAGATGAGATTGCAGAGAGTCCCATACAGGTTACATCCAAGGAGGAACATAATAAGACAGATATTAATCAAACTATCAAAAATTAAATACAAAGAAAAAACATTAAAAGCAGCAAGGGAAAAGCAACAAATAACATACAAGGGAATCCCCATAAGGTTAGCAGCTGATCTTTCAGCAGAAACTCTGAAAGTCAGAAGCAGTGGCAGGACATATTTAAAGTGATGAAAGGGAAAAACCTACAACCAAGATTACTCTATCCAGCAAGAATCTCATTCACATTCGAATGAGAAACTAAAACCTTTACAAACAAGCAAAACATAAGTGATGAAAGGGGAAAACCTACAACCAAGATTACTCTACCCAGGAGGGATCTCATTCAGATTTGACAAAGTATTAAAACCTTTACAGACAAGCAAAAGCTAAGCGAATTCAGAGCCACCAAACCAGGTTTACAACAAACGCTAAAGGAAATTCTCTAGGCAGGAAATAAAAGAAGGAAAGGACCTACAAAACAAACCCAAAACAATTAAGATAATGGTAATAGAAACATACATATCAATAATTACTTTAAATGTAAATGGATCAAATACTGCAAACAAAAGATATAGACTGGTTGAATGAATAAAAAAACAAGACCCATATATATATAGTCTGCAAGAGACCCACTTCAGACCAAGGGACACACACAGACTAAAAGTGAGGGGATGGAAAAAGATATTCCATACAAATGGAAATCAAAAGAAAGCTGGACTAGCAATTCTCATATCAGAAAAAAATAGACTTTCAAGTAAAGACTATCACAAGAGACAAAGAAGGACACTATATAATGATAATGGGATCAATCCAAGAAGATATAAAAATTGTAAACATTTATGCACCCAACATAGGAGCAACTCAATACATAAGGCAAATACTAATAGCCATAAAAGAGGAAATCAACAGTAACACAATAATAGTGGGGGACATTAAAACCCACTTTCACCAATAGACAGATCAAGCAAAATGAAATAAATAAGGAAACACAAGCTTCAAATGACACATTAAACAAGATGGAGTTAACTGATATTTATAGGACATTCTATCCAAAACAACAGAATACACTTTCTTCTCAAGTGCTCATTGAACATTTTCCAGGATAGACCAATCTTGGAGAACAAATCAAGCCTTGGTAAACTTAAGAAAATTGAAACTGTATCAAGTATCTTTTCTGACCACAATGCAAAGAGACTACATATCAATTACAGGGGGGGAAAAAGTATAAAATACACACATATGGAGGTTAAACAATATGCTACTAAATAACAAAAGATCACTGAAGAAATTTTTAAAAACCTAGAAAAAAATGACAATGAAAACACACCAGCCCAAAACCTATGGGATACAGCAAAAGCAGTTCTAAGAGGGAACATTATACCAGTATAATCCTACCTCAAGAAACAAGAAAAATCTCAAATAAACAACCTAACCTTACACCTAAGGCAATTAAAGAAAGAAGAACAAATAAAAACAAAAGTTAGCAGAAGGAAAGAAATCATAAAATCAGAACAGAAATAAATGAAAAAGAAATGAAGGAAATGATAGCAAAGATTAATAAAAAAAGAAGCTGGTTCTTTGAGAAGATAAACTTTATAAATCATTAGCCAGACTCATCATGAAAAAAAGGGAGAAGACTCAAATCAACAGAATTGGAAATGAAAAAGGAGACGTAAAAACTAACACTAAGCAACTATATGCCAATACAATGGACAAATTCTTAGAAAAGCACAATATTCCGAGACTGAACCAGGAATAAATAGAATATATAAACAGACCAATCACAGACACTGAAATTCAAATTCTGATTAAAAAGTTTTCCAACAAACAAAAAGCCCAGACCAGATGGCTTCACAGGCAAATTCTATCAAACAGTTAGAGAAGAGCTAATACCTATCCTTCTCAAACTCTTCCAAAATATAGCAGAGGGAGGAACACTCCCAAACTCATTCTACAAGGCCACCATCACCCTGATACCAATACCAGACAAAGATTTCATGAAAAAAAGAAAACTATAGGGCAATATCACTGATCAATATAGATGTGAAAATCCTCAAGAAAATACAAGTAAACAAAGTCCAGAAGCTCACTAAAAGGATCATAAACCATGATGAAGAGGAGTTTATCCCAGGAATGCAAGGATTCTTCAATATATGCTAATCAATCAATGTGTTACTACATATTAACAAATTGAAGAATAAAAAACACATGATCATCTCAATAGATGCAGAAAAAGATTTCAACAAATTCAACACAATTTACGAGAAAAAGTCTCTAGAAATTAGGCATAGAGGGAACTGAACTCAACATAATAAAGGCCATATATGACAAACCCACAGGCAACATCATTCTCAATGGCGAAAAACTGAAACCTCTTTCACTAAGATCAGGAACAAGACCAGTCTGCCCACTCTCACCACTACTATTCAACATAATTTTGGAAGTTTTAGCCACAGCAATCAGAGAAGAAAATGAAATAAAAGGAATCAAAATCAGAAAAGAAGTAAAACTGTCACTGTTTGCATATGACATGATACTATACATAGAGAATCCTAAAGATGTTACCAGAAAAATACTAGAGCTAATCAGTGAATTTGGTAAAGTAGCAGGATACAAAATTAATGCACAGAAATCTCTTGCATTCCTATACACGAGGGATGAAAACTCTGAAAATGAAATTAAGAAAACACTCTCATTTATCATTGCAACACAAAGAATAAAATACCTAGGAATAAACCTACGTAAGGAGACAAAAGACCTGTATGCAGACAACTCTAAGACACTGATGAAAGAAATTAATGATGATACAAAGAGATGGAGAGATATACTATGTTTTGGATTGGAAGAATCAACATTATGAAAATGACTATACTACCCAAAGCAATCTACAGATTCAATGCAATCCCTATCAAACTACCAATGACATTTTTCACAGAACTAGAACAAAAAATTTCACAATTGGTATGGAAACACAAAAGACCCCACATAGCAAAAACAGGCTTGAGAAAGAAAAACGGAGCAGGAGAAATTAGGCTCCCTGACATCAGACTATACTACAAAGTTACAGTAATCAAGACAGTATGGTTCTGGCACAAAATAGAAATATAGATGAATGGAACAGGATACAAGGCCGAGAAGTAAACCCACACTCATATGGTCATCTTATGTTCGATAAAAGAGGCAAGAATATACAATGGAGAAAAGACAGCCTCTTCAATATGTGGTTCTGGGAAAGCTGGACAGCTACATGTAAAAGAATGAAATTAGAACACTTCCTAACAACATACACAAAAATAAACTCAAAATGGATTAACGACCTAGATGTAATGCCAGACACTATAAAACTCTTAGAGGAAAATAAAGGCAGAACACTCTGTGACATAAATCACATTAAGATCTTTTTTGACTCACCTCCTAGAGAAATGGAAATAAAAACAAAAATAAACAAATGGGACCTAATGAAACTTAAAAGCTTTTGCACAGTCAAGGAAACCATAAACAAGACAAAAAGACAACCCTCAAAGTGGGAGAAAATATTTGCAAACAAAGAAATGGACAAAGGATTCATCTCCAAAATATACAAGCAGCTCATGCAGCTCAACATCAAAAAAACAAACAACCCAATCCAAAAATGGGCAGAAGACCTACAGAGAGATTTCTCCAAAGAAGATATACAGATTGTCAACAAACACATGAAAGGAAGCTCAATGTTACTAATTTTTAGAGAAATGCAAATCAAAACTACAATGAGATATCATCTCTTACCAATCAGAATGGCCGTCATCAAAATATCTACATAGAATAAATGCTGGAGAGTGTGTGGAGAGAAGGGAACCCTCTTGCACTCTTGTAGGGAATGTAAATTGACACAGCCACTGTGGAGAACTGTATGGAGGTTTCTTAAAAAACTACAAGTAGAACGACCATATGACCCAGCAAACCCACTACTGGGCATATACCCTGAGAAAACCGTAATTTAAAAAGAGTCATGTAGAACAATGTTCGTTGCAGCTCTATTTACAATAGCCAGGACATGGAAGCAACTTAAGTATCCATCAACAGATGAATGGATAAAGAAGATGTGGCACATATATACAATGGAATATTACTCTGCCATAAAAAGAAATGAAATTGAGTTATTTGTAGTGAGGTGGATGGACTTAGTGTGTATCATACAAAGTGAAGTAAGTCAGAAAAAGAAAAACAAATACTGTATGCTAACACATATATATGGAATGTAAAAAAAAAAAGAAAAGAAAAAGGTTCCAAAGAGCCTAGGGGCAGGACCGGAATAAAGACACAGATGTAGAGAAGGAACTTGAGTACACGGGGAGGGGGAAGGGTAAGCTGGGATGAAGTGAGAGAGTGGCATTGACATTATGTACACTACCAAATGTAAAATTGATAGCTACTGGGGAGCAGCTGCATAGCACAGGGAGATCAGCTCGGTGCTTTGTGACCACCAAGAGGGATGGGATAGGGAGGGTTGGAGGGACACAAAAGAGGGAGGTGATATGGGGATATATGTATACATAAAGCTGATTCACCTTGTTATACAGCAGTAACTAGCACAACAATGTAAAGCAGTTATACTCCAGTAAAAATGTTAAAAAATGAAAACAAAAAAAAATTGCAAGAATACATAAAATTGTAAAAGCAGAACTATCAATTACCTCCCTTACACAACATTGTAAAGCAACTATATGCCAATAGAAATTAATAAAAAATTAAGAAAATAAAATAACAAAACATTGTAAAGTATACTCCAATAAATATTAATAAAAGATAAATAAAATAAAAATAATCTCCCTTAGGCATACTAAAAATATAGATACCCTATTGGTGTCATTGGAGTATAAAAAAATAAAACAGATTATGAAATGTGGTGTTAATCCTTCACTCACAAAAGGAAAGTTCTATAAGGCTTTTAGTTGTTAATATATTTTAACTTTATCTATGTAAGGGCAATAACATAGTCTTATAGTAACTTTTTCCAAACAATTTCAGAATTATGGGAAAAAATGCCCTTTTTTAAAAAGTACATGGACTTATTCAGGATATCCTGGATTATATTGTTCTAATAATCAACCACAAAAATTTCAGTAGTTTAAAACATTTATTTCTCATTCACACTGTATCCAGTAGGGATCAGCTGGGTGAGCTGCCATCACAGGTGTTCAGGGACATAAAATGACAAAGGTTCCATTATCTTATGTTGCTGCATTTTCAGAATGATGCTTCAGAATCTACCTAGGAACAGATTAAAGCATGAAAATCATGGCCACCAACCATTACAGACTTTGGCCTAGAAGTGATCTTCCTCACTTCCATCTAAATTTCATTCACCAAAGCAAGTCAGAAGACCAGACTTGATTCCAAGAGTGTATGTTCCCAGGAGAACTAGGAATCGTGGTGCGCACTCATGTCTACCACAGCAACTATTTGTATTTGCTCCAATGTTTAAGAATGGGGAGGATAGTTAAGGCAAGGTATGTTTTCTGTAAATCCCCCTGTTATAAAAGATGCTACAATAATATGAGGTATGGGAACCAGATTCCAAGTTTGCTTTATTTTTTTAAGATATATGTTATATATATTATGTATAAGAAACGAGATCCTACCAAAGTACAACTAAGGTTGTAATATAAAAAAGTCTTTCAGCTCTACTATCCACCAGTCCCTCCCAACAGGAAACTTCCACAAACCTCTTACACAGACTCATCCATCAGACGGCAGACAGCAAAAGCAAGAAGAACTACAACCCTGCAACCTGTGGAACAAAAACCACATTCATAGAAAGATAGACAAGATGAAAAGGCAGATGGCTATGTACTAGATGAAGAAACAAGATAAAACCCAGAAAAACAACTAAAAGAAATGCAGATAGGCAATCTTCCAGAAAAAAAATTCAAAATAATGATAGTGAAGATGATACAGGACCTCAGAAAAAAAATGGAGGCAAGGATCGAGAAGATGCAAGAAATGGTTAACAAAGACAGAGAAGAATTAAAGAACAAGCAATCAGAGATGAACAACAAATAACTGACATGAAAAATACAGTAGAAGGAATCAATAGCAGAATAACTGAGGCAGAAGAACACATAAGTGACCTGGAAGGCAGAATGGTGGAATTCATGGCTGCAGAACAGAATAAAGAAAAAAGAATGAAAAGAAATGAAAACAGCCTAAGAGACCTCTGGAACAACATTAAACGCAACAACATTCACATTATAGGGGTCCCAGAAGGAGAAGAGAGAGAGAAAGGACCCATGAAAATATTTGAAGAGATTATAGTCAAAAACTTCCCTAACATGGGAAAGGAAATAGCCACCCAAGTCCAGGAAGCACAGAGAGTCCCATATAGAATAAACCCAAGGAGAAACACGCTGACACACAGAGTAATCAAATTGGCAAAAATTAAAGACAAAGAAAAATTATTGAAAGCAACAACAGAAAAATGACAAATAACATACAAGGGAACTCCCATCAGGTTAACAGCTGATTTCTCAGCAGAAACTCTACAAGCCAGAGGGAGTGGCATGACATATTTAAAGTGATGAAAGGGAAGAAACTACAACCAAGATTACGCTACCTGGCAAGAATCTCATTCAGATTCGAAGGAGAAAACAAAAGCTAGGAAAATTCAGTACCACTAAACCAGCTCTACAACAAATGCTAAAGGAATTTCTCTAAGTGGGAAACACAAGAGAAGAAAAGGACCTACAAAAACAAAAACCCCCAAAATTAAGAAAATGGTAATAGGAACATACATATCAATAATGACCTTAAATGTGAATGGATTAAAATCTCCAACCAAAAGACACAGGCTTACTGAATGGATACAAAAACAAGACCCATATTTATGCTGTCTACTAGAGACTCACTTCAGACCTAGGGACACATACAGACTGAAGGTGAGGGGATGGAAAAAGATATTCCATGCAAATGGAAATCAAAAGAAAGCTGGAGTAGCAATACTCATATCAGATAAAATAGACTTTAAAATAAAGAATCTTATAAGAGATAAGGAAGGACACTACATAATGATCAAGGGATCAATCCAAGAAAAACATAAAACAATTATCAATATATATGCACTCAACATAGGAGCACCTCAATACAGAAGGCAACTGCTAACAGATCTAAAAGAGGAAGTTGACAGTAACACAATAATAGTGGGGGATTTTAACACCTTACTTACACCAATGGACAGATCATCCAAACAGAAAATTAATAAGGAAACACAAACTTTAAATGACACAATAAAACAAGTAGATTTAATTGATATTTATAGGACATTCCATCCAAACACAGCAGATTACAATTCCTTCTCAAGTATGCATGGAACATTCTCCAGGACAGATCACATCTTGGGTCACAAATCAAGCCTCAGTAAATTGAAGAAAATTGAAATCATACCAAGCATCTTTTCTGACTACAACGCTATGAGATTAGAAATCAATTACAGGGAAAAACTCGTAAAAAAACAAACACATGGAGGCTAAACAACACATTACTAAATAACCAAGAGGTCACTAAAGAAACCAAACAGGAAATCAAAAAATACCTAGACACAAGTGACAATGAAAACACGACGATCCAAAACCTACGGGATGCAGCAAAAGCAGTTCTAAGAGGGAAGTTTATAGCTGTACAAGCCTACCTCACGAAACAAGAAAAATCTCAAATAAACAATCTAAACTTACACCTAAAGGAACTAGAGAAAGAAGAACAAACAAAACCCAAAGTTAGCAGAAGGAAAGAAATCATAAAGATCAGAGCAGAAATGAAAGAAATGGAAACAAAGAAAACAATACCAAAGAACAATAAAACTAAAAGGTGGTTCTTTCAAAATATAAACAAAATTGATAAACCATTAGCCAGACTCATCAAGAAAAAGAGGGAAAGGACTCAAATCAATAAAATTAGTAATGAAAAAGGAGAAGTTACAAGAGACAACGTAGAAATACAAAGCATCCTATGAGACTACTACAAGCAACTCTATGCCAATAAAATGGACAACCTGGAAGAAATGGACAAATTCTTAGAAAGGTATAACCTTCCAAGACTGAACCAGGAAGAAATAGAAAATGTGAACAGACTAATCACAAGTAATGAAATTGAAACTCTGATTAAAAAGCTTACAACAAACAAAAGTCCAGGACCAGATGGCTTCACAGGTGGATTCTATCAAACATTTAGAGAAGAGCTAACACCCATCCTTCTCAAACTCTTCCAAAAAAATTGCAGAGGAAAGAACACTCCCAAACTCATTTTATGAGGCCACCATCACCCTGACACCAAAGTCAGACAAAGATAATACCAAAAAAACCCAAAATTACAGACCAATATCACTGCATTTAGATGCAAAAATCCTCAACAAAATACTAGCAAACAGAATCCAACGACACATTAAAAGGATCATACACCACGATCAAGTGGGATTTATCCCAAGGATGCAAGGATTCTTCAATATATGCAAATCAATCAATATGATACACCATATTAACAAATTGAAGTATAAAAAACATATGATCATCTCAATAGATGCAGAAAAAGCTTTCAATCAACTACAACATCCATTTATGATAAGAACTCTCCAGAAAGTGGCCATATAGGGGGAACCTACCTCAACATAATAAAGGGCATATATGACAAACCCACAGCAAACATCATTCTCAATGGTGAAAAACTGAAAGCATTTACTCTAAGATCAGGAACAAAACAAGGATGTCCATTCCCACCACTGTTATTCAACATAGTTTTGGAAGTACTAAGCATGGCAACAAGAGAAGAAAAATAAATAAAAGGAATCCAAATTGGAAAAGAAGAAGTAACCCTGTCACTGTTTGCAGATGACATGATACTATATAGAGAGAATCCTAAAGTTGCCAGCAGAAAACTACTAGAGCTAATCAATGAATTGGTAAAGTCACAGGATACAAAATTAATGCACAGAAATCTCTCACATTCCTATACACTAATGATGAAAAATCTGAAAGAGAAGTTAAGAAAACACTCCTATTTACCATTGCAACAAAAAGAATAGAATACCTAGGAATAAACCTACCTGAGGATACAAAAGACCTGTATGCAGAAAACTATAAGACACTGATGAAAGAAATTAAAGATGACACAAACAGATGGAGAGGTACACCGTGTTCTTGGATTGGAAGAATCAATATTGTGAAAATGACTATACTACCCAAAGCAATCTACAGATTCAATGTAATCCCTATCAAATTACCAATATCATTTTTTACAGAACTAGAACAAAAAGTCTTAAAATTTGTATGGAGACACAAAAGACTCCCAATACCCAAAGCAGTCTTGAGGGAAGAGAAAAGGAGCTGGAGGAATCAGACACCCTGACTTCAGACTCTACTACAAAGCTATCGTAATCAAGACAATATGATACTGGCACAAAAACAGAAATATAGATTAATGGAATAGCATAGAAAGCCCAGAGATAAACCCACGCACCTATGGTCAACTAATCTATGACAAAGGAGGCAAGGATATACAATGGAGAAAAGACAGTCTCTTCAATAAGTGGTGCTGGGAAAACTGGACAGCTACATGTAAAAGAATGAAATTAGAACTCTCCCTGACACCATACACAAAAATAAACTCAAAATAGATTAGAGACCTAAATGTAAGTCCAGGCACTACAAAACTCTTAGAGGAAAACATAGTAGGAGCACTCTTTGACATAAATCACAGCAAGATCTTTTTTGATCCACCTCCTAGGGTAATGGAAATTAAAACAAAAATAAACAAATGAGACCTAATGCAACTTAAAAGCTTTTGCAAAGCAAAGGAAACTACAAAAAAAACGAAAAGACAATCCTCAGAGTGGGAGAAAATATTTGCCAATGAATCAACGGACAAAGGAGTAATCTCCAAAATATATAAATAGCTCATGCAGCTCAATATTAAAAAAACACAGTACCCAATCAAAAAATGGGCAGAAGACCTAAATAGACATTTCTCCATAGAAGACATACAGATGGCCGAGAAGTACATGAAAAGCTGCACAAAATCACTAATTATTAGAGAAATGCAAATCAAAACTACAATGAGGTATCACCTCACACCAGTTAGAATGGGCATCATCAGAAAATCTACACACAACCAATCCTGGAGAAGGTGTGGAGAAAAGGGAACCCTCTTGCACTGTTGGTGGGAATGTAAATTGATACAACCACTATGAAGACCAGTATGGAGTTTTCTTAAAGAACTAAAAATAGAATTACCATATGACCCAGGAATCCCACTACTGGGCATATACCCAGAGAAAACCATAAATCAGAAAGACACATTCAGGGCTTCCCTGGTGGCGCAGTGGTTGAGAGTCCACCTGCCAATGCTGGGGACGCGGGTTCGTGTCCCGGTCCGGGAAGATCCCACATGCCGTGGAGTGGCTGGGCCCGTGAGCCATGGCCGCTGAGCCTGCGCGTCCGGAGCCTGTGCTCCGCAAGGGGAGAGGCCACAACAGTGAGAGGCCCGCGTTCTGCAAAAAAAAAAAAAAAAGACACATGCACCCCAGTGTTCATTGCAGCACTATTTACAATAGCCAGGTCATGGAAGCAAACTAAATGCCCATCAACAGACAAATGGATAAAGAAGATGTGGTACATATATATAATGGAATATTACCAGCTATAAAAAGGAATGAACTTGGGTCATTTGTAGAGACGTGGCTGCATCTAAAGACTGTCATACAGAGTGAAGTAAGTCAGAAAGAGTAAAACAAATATCGTATATTAACACATATATGTGGAACCTAGAAAATGGTACAGATGAACTGGTTTGCAGAGTAGAAATTGAGGCACAGAAGTAGAGAACAAACATAAGGACACCAAGAGGGAAAGCAGCGGGTGGTGGGGATTGTGGTGTGACGAATTGGACAATTGGGATTGACATGTATACATCGATATGTATAAAATGGATGACTAATAAGAAAAATAATTAATTAAAAGTCTTTATGCTGGAGTTTCAACTCATTTTATAATATAAAGTTCTTGAGGGCATACATGTAGAAATTTCCTGATTCAAATCTAGTTTTGCTGAATAAAAGCACTTTTATGCCCTCTCCGATTTGTAGTTAGATTACAGTTGATCCTTGAACAACATGAGTTTGAACCACGTGTCCACTTATATGCACAGTTTTTTTCAATAAATACAGTACTACCTGATCCATGGTGGATTTGGAAGCTCAGATAGGAATAAGGGACTCAGCTAGCTGAATGTGGGATTTGAGCATCCACAAATTTTGTTATCCCCAGTGGGTCTTGGAAACAACCCCTCACAGATACTGAGGGAAGACTGTATATCATCTTGCTGAATAGTTTCTAAGATAGAGTATTCTTGCATAGAATATTTAAATCTATATTATTTTCCTTCCTCCCTTCTGCCATTCATACATTTATCTGTTCATATTTATTCCATAAATATGATTGATAACCAGATACTTATTAATTTTTCATATCCAAGGATCAGAAAGAAAACAGGTTCTTTAGTCCTCCAGAAACCCAGTTTAGGGAAGGAATCAGAATATAAACTACATCTATATCATATGAGGAGAAAAGAAAGGAGCCATTATTTTTTTTAATAACTTACTAGTACTAATAGCTAAAAATTGTAAACATTTAATGTCAGGCTACTCACTGTATTTTTATTAAAAAGTGGATAGCAACTTGATTACCTTGAGAAAATATGGGTAGCCACCTCTTCCAACTAAGGTCTATTTGTTCTTCTTCCTGCTTCTCTGGGTTGCTCTACAACCAAGCACTTATCTAATGTTCCCTCACTTACTGCCAGCACCACTGCTCACAGGGTTTGCCTTCGGTGCTTGTCTTCCTTTGACTTTGTAAATGTCCTCTGTTTCTCTACTTCTTCAGTACTCTACTCTAGAATCCCCTCTCTTCAGTCCCATTATGAGCTCTGAGCTCTAAAGTTTATTAAAATTTTGCTATTTGACTATTATATACATAAAAAAATGTCTCTATGCACTGACCAGACTTTATAATAATCTTGATTGTCTGGGAGGCCAAAAGTCCTTTGCCTCTTATTCACACCATGGCATAACACTTAATCCCAGCCCCATGCCCAAGTTGTATATTGTGCCTCATGTTGTCTATATCTGAGCTTGAATATATGAAATTCCTCAAAAGTGTAGTCTTCCCTCAAAATTCTCGTTTTTGCTAATGCTACATCCAGGGCATAAAACTTTTGACTCACTTCTTTACCTCCAAGTCAATCACCAAATACTTTGAGATCCTTCCTATAAAATACATCCTTGACTTTTATTACTTAACTTCTATAGCTCTACAAGAGCATGTTAACAGTGTGTTAACATTGCTTCTCATCTGCCTTGCCTCTAACCAGTTAACCCACTACTACAACTCAATATTTCTAAAGGGAAGGTTTTTTTAAAAAATATGTTATATTGTTCCATATTCAACAATTGTGATGATTAGTTTTATGTGACCTGACTGGGCCACAGGCTGTCCAGATATCTGGTTAAATATACTTTCTGAGTGTGTCTGTGAGAATGTTTCTGGAAGAGATTAGCATTTGAATCAATAAACTGAATAAGGCAGATAGCTTCCCCAGTGTAGTGGGCAACATCCGATCTGTTGAGGATCTGAATAGAACAAAAAGGTGGAGGAAGGTTAAATTGGCTCCCTCTACCTGACTTTGAGCTGAGACATCGGTCTGCTCTTGACCTCGGACTAAAACTTACACCATTAGCACTTTCGGTTCTCGGGCCTTTGAACTTGGACTAGAATTTACACCACCAACTTTCCTGGGTCTCCAGCTTTCAGACAACAGATTATAGGACTCCTCAGCCCCCATAATCACATAAGCCAATTCCTTATAATAAATCTCATTATGTTTTATTTATATATGTAATATTATGGATATAGATTAGATATAGATAGGTTCTGTTTCTCTAGATAACCCTGACTAATACAACAAATGACAAAAATTTCTCATTGTCTGCAGTTAAGATCAATGCCTTTGCCCAGATTTTAAGGCATTCCATAGTCTGGCACCTCTAATGCTCCCTCCATCCTCTCCCTCCAAGCTATCCAAACTTTACAATACACAAATCCTCTGCTCCATTTGAGTTCTCAGCTTTTTATAGAAATGGAGTCCATGCTTATTTCAGTTTACAAGTCACTGCTCACGATGTTTAATGAATTGAAAAATCCTACCTAGTCTAAAATATAGCTCAAAGAGGGAGGGGATATGTGGATATATGTATAAATATAGCTGATTCACTTTGTTATACAGCAGAAACTAACACAACATTGTAAGACAATTATACTCCAATAAAGATGTTTAAAAAATATCTGAACACAAAAAAATAAATAAAATAAAATATAGCTCAAATTCTATTTCTTCCAAGAAATCTTCTCTACAGTTCAATTCATATCTGTTTCTTCTGTACCACTTGTAGACTATACTACTCACTGTGGCCCAGGCAATACGTTGGTGCTTTGCTATTTAACTCCTCATTCTCCTGTTATTTCCATGTAAGCATGCCTCATCTTTCCTATTGATTTACATGTTTCAAGTGAACTTTGGGCCACACCTCCCATTTTTTTTCTAACTTTTACAATAGCTCACAAAATGCTTCACATATGAGGTACTTAATAAGTCCCTGTTGAACAGATGAGTAAAAAAATCTAAGATCTTTTTCAGCACTTGACCCATATTCTCTTAAGTCATAATAACTTCTGTTATTTTCAGTTTTAGCCCAAGATCATGCCTTTAAATCATTTTACAATCCTCTTGCATATTTTCCTAAGTATCACTTACAACACCATTCTTTAATGTTAGTTGAGCACATTAATTTAGAATAACAAATAAGGGATACAACTACAGTGTAGTTTTAGAAGTTCTTGTAGACAGTGCTAGTATCACTTATAACATATTTAGGCAGGGGAATGCATTCCAAAGCACATATTAATAAGGGAACCAGTCTTCTCTGGATATAGCCAAAAGCTGAGTAAGTTTTTCCTGTGGGATTGGCTCCAATTATTTGGATGTTTAGAGCTTCAAAAGTACCTCTCCGTTCCAATGGTGACAAGAGGAGTCTTCTCCTCACACTGGTATAGCATCAATCAGGCATTTGGTTATACAGAAAGTTGACAAGCCAGGGGACTTGGGGATGTGGACATTAAGGCCCACTTTGATCTAAAAAATAAGAATTTGTGTACTCCAGTAATTATGTTCGTCTTGGTTCCAATCTGACCCAAGTTTCCTTTTATTGTCTAGTTATTACATATAGTTATTTTGTTTCTTCTATTTCTAAGCAAAGTCTTTTTCTTTTGAAGAACCTGAATTTGTTCCAGAGAATTCTATACCTGACATACATTTCCACACACTTATCCAGAGCCACACGTAATAAAGATACCATGAATTTACAAATCGCTTGAATTTATCAAACAATATTATATCACATGTATACAAACGTATGTCCATTTTATCTCAGCTGATAACAGGTGCTGGGAGAGTTCCTTCCTATGTCTGTGGTATCAAGGATCTCAATTTCTGTTTTTCTGTTTAAAGATGCTTCAGTATGCTCTGGGCAGGTAAAGTGATAGATTTCAACAAATCTCAGAGTCTGGACAAGTCTCACTTCTGCCAGATGATCTTCACCTGTCAATTGACAGGCAGCTGTCAGTGGCTGGTCCTCACTAGATTGCAATGAGAAAACTGACCTTGTGTCTTATCAGCCCAGACCACATACAGAACTCACTCTAATGGCAATGGATAATCTGTTGCTTCTTTGGCTCCATTCAGCTCCTGACATAGTGGATGGGCTGAGCTGGGCCATCATTCGATGCTGTCTTTCAGAGCCACCACTAGCCCATTTTGTACCTTTGAGCAAATTAGAATAAGTACTCTTCCTCAAAACATTTTCCTTTCATCTGTCAGAAAATTGTCATAATATCCTGATTTTGTTGGAACAAGATGGTTTCCTGCTATCTCCAGAAAATTATCATATCAAATACACAAATCTGTACTGTCTATCATGTGAATGGCACTCTGTTGTGCCCCCTTGTGCACTCCATGCCTGCACATCTGTATGTGGAATGCCCTATTGACCCTGATCACTCAACCCATCATCCCATGCCTCATCAACCATCTCCAAAGTCCTGCTCCATCCAACTCTTTTGTCTTCAGTGAGCATCTTTGCCTTGTTCTTAATATAAATGGAAATTCTTCTAGTGTTCATCAAGCCTGAGGCTGGCTTTTCATTTGAACTACGTGTATTTCATCATGAATTTGGAATATCCGTCTAGGCCTATTTGGTAACAAGTCATTTTAAAAACTCAGAAATAGGATTTTTTAAGTCAGTAAAAGAATACAAATCTGTATAAATACTTTTGGGGGCAACTTGGTGATATATATACCAAAAATTTAAGTATATATTCTTTAACCCAGCAATTCTAGTTCTAGATATTTAACCTACAGATATGCAGATGTACAAAGATGTACACATAAGGATATTCAATACAGGAAGATACACGTAATAGAAGATTGATTAAATAAATTGTGGTACATACCTATGACAAAATATTAAGCAGGCCTTAAGAAGAATGAATTATAGCAAGATGTGTAAATAAGAATAGATTTTTGTTTCATTCACACATTCATTTATTCATCCATTTATTATTTCAACAAATATTTATTGAGTACCTACTAAATGATAGGCACTGTTCTCAGTATGGCCATTCCACAGTGAATGAGATAAACATGACCCCTTCCCCATGGACCTTATATAGTAGGAAAAAACAGAAAATAAATTAATAAATAGTATAATATTATATAGTGATAAGTGCTAAAAGGAAAAATAATGCAGAACAAGAGAATAAGGTGATGGAGGCAGTACTGGTTTGAATAGGGTCAGCAAGTTGTTTTCTATGAAATTTACACTGATTTAAACATCTACCTGTAAGTATCCCCATGACAGTGTAAACTCACTGACATGAAGGATTACAATTTTTGAAGTAATTGATTACTTGTGCTGCCTTTTGTTGACTTAATTTGCATCTTTAAATTTAAAACAAAAAAAAGCTAAATTTTGATATTCCTTGCTCCCTTTTACATATTTTTCATGTCTTAAACCATAATGAGACCATATTTATGTTATATACTGGCTCACAAGATCCAATTATAAAATTTTCAGGAGTTTTGAGAGCCAGTTGTTAAACCATTGGTATCATGAAATTGACCATGGTGGAAGTATTTACACCATGTAAACTGACAAATGCTACAAATCAGGACTTTTTAAAAATAGAGACAGCTTACCAGCACACCATTGGTTTAAGCAATCTCTTAAGTTACAAAATAAGTAAGACAGAATTATTCTCTCAGAATTATTTGAGGCATTTAAACTTTCACAAAGAGTTCAATTCTTCCCTCTAATTGCTCTGAAAGGGATTCAGCCCATAATTAGCCATGATGATAGTGGTACTTTCCACAGAGTAGCAAAGAGGTTAAAAGATCTTGATGCAGTACATAGTTCCCTTTTGAGGAATTCATTCCCTCTCTCTCTCTCTGTCTCTGTCTGTCTCTCTCTCCCCCCCATCATTGCCATTTATGTATATGTTGCCTCTTTTGATTTTGTCTCTCAGTGTCTTTTAGAACCAGAATGGGACTCAATGCCCAAAAAAAAAAAAAATGTATAATGGACAAGACACTGAGTCTGCCCCTAATCTAAGCCAAAGGATCACTCAAGCCCCCAACCAGGTCACCAGAATGGGAGAGCAATCAGATATTGAATCCCACTGCCCAGATTATACTTATCATGTAATGTGTCTTCCAAAATTCATATGTTGAAATCCTAAACCCCAGTGTATGAACCCCTCATGAATGGGATGAGTGCCATTATAAAAGAGACACCAGAGAACTTTCTAGTCCTCTTTTTGCTATGTGAGGACACAGAGTGAAGACGGTCATCTAAGAACCAGGAAGTGGGCTCTCAGCAGACACTGAATCTTCCAGTGCCTCGATATTCGTCTTACCAGCCTCCAGAACTGTGAGAAAGAGATGTTTGTTGTTTGAGCCACCCAGTCTGTGGTATTCTATTATAGCAGGCCAAATGGACTAAGACAACCTTTCTGGTATTTTCAGCACAGTAACTGGCCAAAGATTCAGAGGTTTGGGAACTTGGATGTCATGAATGGAATTGTGTTCTCCAGAAAGATATGTTTAAGTCCTAACCCCTAGTACCTGTGAATATGACTTTATTATTACTATCATAAGGTCTTTGCAGATGTCATCAAGTTCAGATGAGGTCATACTGGATTAAGGTAGGACTGAAATCCAATGACTGATTTATTTATAAGAGAAGGGAGAGGGATATTTGAATAGAGAGACCCAGAGGAGACACAGGGAAGGTCACAGAACAATACAGACAGAGAATAGAGTGAGGCAGCTATAAGACAAGGATTGTCAGTAACCACCACAAACTAGGATGAGGCAAGAAAGGATTCTTTCGTAGAGCCTTCAGAAGGAGGCTAGCCTGTGAACACCTTGATTTTGAGCTTCGGGCATCCAAAACTATGAAAGAATAAATTTATGGTGTTTTAAGACACCTAATTTGTCATACTTTGTTATGGTAGCCTAGGAAACTAATACACTGACCATCTCTCTATGTCTTTTCTTCATGATGAAGCTAGTAAATTCATAGCCATTCTCTTGCTTGCACTTCATAAAACAAAGCATTGTCTTCTAGGGGAGTGTTTCTGTGATTTTATATTTTTATGAATAAATTTATTTGGAAAACTTCATTATTATAAGTAACTAATAATGTAGATACACATACATTTGTCAGAGGAACTGCTTAATCATTTCTTATTAAATGTCATTTTTAAATCAGTAAGAACTGAGATAGAACCAAGAAATACAAAAATAGTATTAACTTCTTGAAAAACAAACTGTGATCAAGGTTTAGTAATAATCTACTGAAATAGTGGAAACATACTGAAAAGTATTTCTGTAAAATGCAGAGGAACATAAAATAAGCAATAAACAGCATGAGTTTATAACAACCAACCCATGCCAAAGGAACTTGATTGATTTCCTTTCAATTTCATTATAAAATTAGAGCACAACGGGAATCCTGTAGTAGACACTGTGTATTTGAGCATGAGAAAAATGTTTAATTGGATCTCAAGAAATTCTACTTTAAAACTGAAGTAAAATTGACCTGCACACAGCCATATTCACATAAGTGGAAAATGAATGAGGAATATGAACAAGGAATAACAATAAACAGCAACAGACTGAGTGTGTGAAAGAGGTATCCAGTGGTGAGTCAAAAATGGATTGCAGGGCTTCCCTGGTGGCGCAGTGGTTGAGAGTCCGCCTGCCGATGCAGGGGACACGGGTTCGTGCCCCGGTTCGGGAAGATACCACATGCCGCGGAGCGGCTGGGCCCGTGAGCCATGGCCGCTGAGCCTGCGCGTCCGGAGCCTGTGCTCCACAACGGGAGAGGCCACAACAGTGAGAGGCCCGCGTACCGCAAAAAAAAAAAAAAAAAGGATTGCATTCCATGTGGTCATTAAAATAGTAGAGGATACCGATTAGTGGAGTCCTTGAACCCTGTGGAGACTAGCAATCCAGTGGGGCCACCAGAGCACAAAAATGTAAGCAAAATGTAAAATGAATTTTGCTATGAAAGGAATGAAAGATGGAGTGCTGAGCAGTAGGGATGATGGTAGGAGGGGTTAGAATATCTAGAGACTAACTACACAATTATGAGTAAAACATAACACAATGGTGATAAAACCTAACAAAAGACGTCATATTGATTTAGAGATTGGAGTTTGCTCTATTGTAGAAAAGCTCATTTGAGTCCAAGACTTTGTAAATAAATGAAGTCAATTAAAAATAAGGACGTTCTTCCCCCCCACCCCCACTGATTTGTGTCATGAAATTTAAAATCACTAAGAACATTTATCATCTCCCCGGTAGAGATTCTTCAGCAGATTATAGAAGTAATTCTTACTGACATATGTCTTAAAGTAATAGATCTCCCTCCTGGCATATGAGGGTACTGTTTACAATAAGTGAGATTGTGTGGAATGAATGAAATGCAAGTAAATATTTATTCATTCCAAAAACATTTACTGAGCACTGGGATAAATCTCATATTTCCAGTTATGAGTATGTGATAGACACTTATCCTAGATGCATGTCATTTATTAGAGAATAAAAGTGAGGTCTGCTCTCATACAGCTTACCTTCTTATGGAAATAAACAGAAAATAAACACAATGCAGAAAAAAAAAAAGGAGAGTACAATGGAGTATGATGGAGCAGGGAATGTGCTATTTTGGATAGAGTGGTCAGAGTGGCAACTCTGACATGGAACTCTTGAAGGAAAACCAAATTGAGGTAGCAAACCATACAAATAAATATATAGTGAAAATTTTCCAGGTAGATGAAGTAATTATTGCAATGGCCATGAGGCAGGAGAATATTCATTGTGTTCAGGAAGTGGCAAGGAGGTCAGCAGGACAGGAGCAGATAAGCTAGCAGGACTGTGGTTGATGATACGGCAAAGAAGTAGCCAGAGACTAGATCTTATACGGTCTTATGGCTGCAGCAGTCATGGAAAGACACTGCTTAGATCTCCTGCTGCCTGGAGCATGGCTGCCTGGCAGATCCAGCTGCTGTCCCTCTGGATTCACCTCTACATTTGTGCCAAGACCATTCTTCCCCTAGGCTGGCCCCAGTCAGTGTCTGAGCACAGCAGGGGTACCAGTACAGGCCCATTCCTGCCCAGTGCAGGCCTCCTCTGAAAGTAGTCTTTGGCTTGAAGACTTATAAACCTGTCACTACACTGTCTAAAGCTGTCTTCCATCTGTGGCCACTATCACCACTGCCATCCTCCTAGCCTCCAGGGAGAAGACACTACTCACCTCTAGTCAACTTCTTCCCAAGTATGGGATGGGTCCTTCCCGTGAAATCATCAAAACCCCTCATAAAATAAATTGGACAGTAGTATCATATGTGCAGTTAACTTTCATGAATTATGAATCACATGCTATCACCCAGCAACAAGAAAAGAGAGAGTGGGTAGAGGGAGAGAGAGAGATAATTGAAATAATGAAGTGTGAGGCATTCTGCCCACAGTTTTTTTCAGTGCAACTATTCACCAAAGGTTGATCTCAGGCCCTTATGCCACCTATTGTGAGAAGATTTTGCAGCTCAAAGTATAATTTAAAGACAGACATTTTTGGTATATGTTATGCAAGCAGATCATGGATACACATCAATAGTGCCACATAATACAAGCATAATATAGGGTTTATTGGGGACAAAACTTAGAAAGAGAAAAGCAAAAGAACATATGTATTGCACTGACATTATTCACAGCATAGGCCAGGCATAGGTGGTCATAACACACTATGGCCAAGATTCCAGGAGAGAGGGGCCTGCACAGGCCAGTGGACTACACATGTGACAGTGAGCAGGCCAAGAGAGCATGGGCCCTGCCACACATCTCAGTACATAATTATGGGTTAAGCCTAAGAGGGGCTAGGGAACACCTAGTTTCTCTGAGTACAAAAAATATTTTGATAGATCTTCAGGCCCAAGAACAATGCTGTTGGTTTCACATACTTAAGGGCAAAGTCTATACATGAAGGCCCTAGGAAGATCCTTAACCGGCAGTAATACTGACTACCTGGGTCAGTCCAGCTGAGCCAGCTGTCTGCTAAACCACCAGAAGGAGGGAGAAACTGTCAGAGTCATTTAAATTTGTCTCTCATCAATACACATGACCCCTAAATATAAGTCAAGTACTTTACCTGATAAAGAATCAAATAATTTCTGTTCTACTCATTTCTTTGTCTTTCCTGAATTGAAATAACTCTCTTAGCTACTTTAATACTATGTATATAAATACTATAATTTCCATAAGTCTTGATATATATAGCAGAAAATTGAAACTCAGAGATAAATTGGGTTTTCCTAACTTACTGCACTAATAAGTGGTAATATTTTTAACAGCCACCATTGTAGTCCCTAGTCTATGACAAGTTTTGTCATAAAAAATAATTCATTTAATTATAGGAGTTATTTTTCTCATTTCTCCAATAAGAATTGAGAATAAAGTTATTAAATGGTATGTTCAAGATCTAAAAGACGGAGGCAGGATTTGAATCCAGGAATGTTTGAACACCAAAATCAAGCTCTTTTTTATAAAACCCAAGACAGACACCCCAGCCCTTCTCATCCCAAGGCCCTCCTCCCTTGTCGCCACCAAGAACCTCAATATTCCACCTGAGATGAAACATGTTTTAGAACTAGGAGGCATTCTTTTTTTTTTTTTTTTTTTTTTTTTTTGCGATACGCGGGCCTCTCACTGTTGTGGCCTCTCGCGTTGCGGGGCACAGGCTCCGGACGCGCAGGCTCAGTGGCCATGTCTCACGGGCCCAGCCGCTCCGCAGTATGTGGGATCTTCCCGGACTGGGGCACAAACCCGTATCCCCTGCATCGGCAGGCGGACTTTCAACCACTGAGCCACCAGGGAAGCCCCTAGGAGGCATTCTTAAGCAAAGCCATTTGTGATTAACTCTCCCAAAGAAGAATTTCTGCTGATATTTTTGGTATTATAACTTTTTCAAATTTATTTATTTAATACTTGTGTAGTGTGTGCTAAGTGTAAATGTTTTACAGAGATAAGCTCATTTAATTCAGTTCCCATAATGAGCCTATGAGGTAGAAATCTTTATCTCCATTTTACATAATCTTGCCTAAGGTTGCATAGCTCCAAAGCTGTGAGCGAAGGTTTCACCCCAGCAAGCTCCATGTCAATGCTCTTTACCACAAGGCTGTGCAGCCTCTCACAGGAAGCCCAGCAACAATTTTCATCTGGACTTCCCTCGGTGGAAATATGAGATTTATCCCAGTGGGAGAGAAAAGAACAGGCAGTCCCTAGCTAGCCATTTTCTCACGGAAGAATTTCCCCTTTTCCTCAGCAAGGCCAGACCTGGGCCCCATCTCTGTGTTCCTTAACTGCCCTCCTCTCTCCCAGACAGTGTAACAGAGAGCTTAAATCACAGTCTCTGGAGCCACACAAAGCTGAGTTTGCATCTCCACTCTTCCACTTACCAGATGATTAAACTGAGGGACATATATAGACTGCTTGGGCCTCAGTTTCTTCATCTGCAAAATGGGGCAACAATAGTAATTTTAATAGTTATAGTAATAGAAATAGTAAACTTTACAAAAAATGCCCTAGGTTTTTATGAAGTTTAAATTAAATAAGATAGAAATGCATTTAACATGCTAGTAAATAAATGATCAATAAATATTAACATTTTTATTATTGCTATCACATATTTCATAATTACATCTTTACTGTCTATATCCCCCCAATATACAAGGAACTTCTTACAGCCTCAGTGTTTGACACAGAGTAAACATTCAGAAAATGTTCATTAAATGATATCCTCATTCCTCTTTCTGAGAACTTCCTTCTTTTAGAAGTTCATGTCTCCCTCTGGGCTCACAATGCCACTCTTAATTATCCCAGTGGAAACATCAACACAAAGATGTCCCCAGTATGCATTGTGCCATGACCGATCACATACCATGCTGTGTCTGCACTTTTGTGAACTCCAGACTTGCTTTCTCCACAATTTCTCTCTAACTGCTGATGTTTCCTGCACAATGTGCCTGTTGAGTACAGTCTGAAAATGGAGAGTGAATACAGATAATTTGGTATATTATTTTGTGGAATATAAAAGATAATTCCTGCACTCCATTCCAGATGTCTACACAAAGTGAAGTTCTTTCTTTTTTTTTCATGATCTGCTTGTCAATAAATGTAATTTTAGGGAGAAAATGCTATTTTTCACTGCATATATATTTAAATGTTTTCAAAGTTGTTTTTCAAAGAGAAGTGATATTGCCCCCAAGGAAAATCATGTGAGCTACTAGGTCTAGAGCTTTTTATAAAAAGTTGAGAACAGTTAAAGTCACCATCATAATGTAGTATCTTAGGCTAGTTTTAAACCAAGTGGGACAAGAAGATCTAAAAAAGAGTTCTTTTAGCCACTCACCGTTTCATTTCTCTCGATTGACTCAATGTCTTTTGCCATGGTTCAGTTACTCACCTCTTCTTGGCCTCTGATGACCTCTAAAGAATGAAAAACGCAGTCCTCTTAAACTCTACTCATGTGCTGATTGACCTGCTCTCATTCTGGATCTCAAACAAGCATTGAAGGACAAGGTGTTTGCTAGAGCACAGATAATTAACCTACCAGTGACTTCACCTGGAGAAAGCAGTAAAGCTTCCAGTCTACATTCCAATTTGCTCACTAGACTTATTGTTTCTATCTATGTGTATCCTTAGCTTTATGGTGAAAAATAATTTTTTAAGAAACATTTATACACTGATGTGTATAAAATTGATGACTAATAAGAACTTGCAGTATAAAAAACAAACAAACAAAAAACAACTAATACTAAACTTTCTTTGGATTATTTGTACGGAAATGTTAATATAAATGTTTCAGACATTACATGAAATTCCTAAAAATCTTATATGTTCTGGTAAATGTTATAAGTCATAATTCTAGTTATTACTTTAAAATGTATATCTCAGAAATAACTAAATTTCCTTGTCAATTGCATTATTATGAACTTTCATCAAATCTTTAACCGTGGTCGTTTTTAAGTCTTTTTTCATTTACAGACAGTTCTGGGTGTACGCTGATGCTTTCACAAAAATGTTCCTATAAAAGATTTCATCTTCAAGGAATTCATGGAAAAGACTGACAAGTACAGGTTTCTGGTAACTGACTATACTACTGAACTGAATGAATAAGCATTTTCAGAACTCTAATGGAAAACTGATGAATTCATAAAACTGCTAACAAAAGATCAAGATGAAAAAAGAAATTAATTATATGGGACTGAGTGAACTGATGAGGATGATTATAATTTTTGTGACTTTCTGTTTGAATAAAAAAAAATCCCACAAGGACTCAGAGGCAAAAAATATACAAATCAATTTTCATTGCAAAGTAAAGGAGCTGTTACAGTGGAGGACTACAGGACTGAATGTCAATATTATGACATAGTATGAGTGTGTTTCGTGTTTGGTAATTGCAATCATTGTTGTTTTTGTTGTGGTCATCCATTTACAACGTTTGGTGTCAGTTTATTTATCTCTTGTAAAAATAAAATACACTGTGTGTGTGTGTGTGAGTTGTGAAAAAAAAGAAAAGAAAATCATCTGTCAAGTTCAAAAAAAAAATCTATTCCTGCTAATCATCATAGTATTCCTTTTTAGCAATTTTAATAGGTAGTATTTGTAAGGTCTCCTTTAAAATTGCATTGTTTCTGTCATGCTGTCCTTATTTACAAAGTTAGTATAAACCTTAGGCTTGATATAACCTGATTTAATTATTTCAAACTTTTGTACCTCTTGTATGGCAAAAGGATACTTAATTACTGGGTTGTTTGTCATACTTTTGGTAGGTAATTTGGCTGTAACTCTCTCATCTCTACTGGGACTGGTTCCAAAGGAAGTTTTGATGCTTATAAGACACTAAAATTCAAAGACAGAAATAACTTGTGGCAATAATAAACCAGTATATATATATTATATATATATATACTTTAGAAAATTAAATTCCAGAAAGACTGTAAAAGGCACTAAACATTTAGCACATGAATGTAAAGAAGAACACAAGAGGCACAAAGAAATTTGGCAAAACAAATCCAAACATGTTCAGAAGGGGAAATCTCTGTTTCCTCCTTACATATTCAACTTATTTAGATATACAGTTATATCCACTATATAGACAGTAAAGAAAAATTCCATTTCTACTGCTGCTAGTAATTAAAGATGAAGCTAAAATCCTAAGTCACTCCAGGAAAATTTACCTATATCTTAAGATTTTCATTATGACTCTAGATCTAAAAGTCAGTACTAGATTACGTCAACTCAGGCAACATACCATCCAAAGCTGCTCCAGCCAAGAAGGCCAAGGTTTCCAAAAGAGTAGGAGTCAAAACATTGAACTGAAGTGGCAGCAATCTGTTTAAGCAGTTAGAAACCTGCTGAAAAGTGGTTAGTTTAAAAGATTCCTTGACTTTACTGACTTGAAATCACCTGAGGACACCTATTTGTACTGCTTCCTCTTCTTCAGACCACACTGTGGCACCTACATGGTTCTTTATTTCGTCTCATATCAGAACCAGACCTCATACCTTCCTCTCTAAACTCATCTGGGTCTTTCTTTCCAGCCCTTCAGTGTCAGCTATTGTGGCCTTCTTTCAATTCCTTGAACACATCAAGTGCTTTCCTTCAGTACAGGTTGTATACATGCTCTTTCCTCTTCTTAGAACACCCCCCCATCTATCCCCAAACACACAACTGCACCCCGCAACCAGAGTCCACCTAATCATAGAATTTTTTACAATCATTCTTTAGTTTTCAGCTTAAATATCACCCTTTTAGACTCTCCCTAAATAAAGTAGGTCCACTGGATTCTTCATCACAGTATTTGATTTGTTTCCTTTAGAGCATTTTTATCATTTATAATTACATATGCATTTGCTTTCTTCTGTTCACTATTTTATTGTCTGCCCCTCCCCCCAACTTAAAGACTGTGTTTTTCATTATATCTCCAAAGCTGAGTATAGCACATGGCATATAATGCGTACTAAATGAATGCTGAAAGTACAACTAAATGAACAAATGTGAAATAGGATCTAAAAAATAAAAACAAAAAGAATGCTATAAGAATGTCTGTTAGTAACCATCTCCTAAGCACTTCAGTATCTTACATTCAATGTTGTCCTATACCAGGGTGCCTCAGTCTTCTCAGCTCATTAGAATCACATGGTAAAGTACCAGGTGCATCTCAAAGCAATTAAATCTCTGGGAGATGCAGCTCATGTTTTGGTAGTTTTTAAAGTTCTCCAGGTAATTCTAATGTGCAACTAAGACTAGCCTATTCCCATGGTTCTCAAATGTGAACTGCATAGGAATCCTTAAGAGCTTATTAAAACATAGATTTTTGTTTCTCCCAAGGCTTCTTGTGAGTCTGCATTTCTAATGAGTTCCCAGGTGATGCTGATGCTGCTAGGCTGGGAACCACACTTATACTTTCATGTAGATTGCATTGGACTTAAGTTTGAGAGCAGAGGGAATGCTAGAAGGGATATTTTATAGAGGGAAACAAAAAGACTTGAAATGAAAACAACAGGATGCTTTAGGCATAGTTTCCAAGTTAATCACTTCCATGTTGCTCACAATTGAATAGAGATGCCAGAAATCACAGAATGCCATTCAGCTGAGAGATGGAGACAACGGGAGAGCCAATACATTGGCAACACATTCTGTACTAATTGTATATAAAGAGTCATGAGAAGAAAAAACCCAAGGCATGCTAATGAAGAGAGATTATGCCATGTGTCTCCAAATAGCCTATAACTTCTCCACCAATGCAATAAAAAAATTCTATTCCGGTAATAATGCTATCTTTGAATAGACTGATTTCTACATATGATTTTAAGAAATATCTTTATATCTGCATGCAGCATGCAGCCTGTTGGTGTTTAGTAAGTTAACATGCACTTGGATTAGCAATGAACTGTGCCATTGCTTTACCACTTTTCCTTAACACTTAATATTTATGCTTCTTCCTGAGTGTTCCAGCACTCTGAGGGTCAGTTTTCTGGGTAAAGGCAGGGGATCAATGCATCTTTAAATGCAACTAGGCTGCTCTGCACACTTAAGAGCCTCAGTACATCATTTTGTAATCACGTATCTCAGAATAATATATACAATCAATTAAAGAGCATTATCAAGGGATGATTTGACAACTGTTGCCATGCCAACCAGTGAAGTAGACAGTGCCTCCATGTTTAAAGGCTGCACCTGGTGATGGATGTAGCAGATTTTGAGGACTCAGACAGAATCACAGATGTCCAAAAGGTATGGAGAGAACATGATTTAAAGCTTTGATGTTGTGCCATTTTTACTGGCAAAAGGGTGTTGATGGCATGTTGTTCACTTTCTCATTAAAATTCTGTCATTTTTCACAGTGTTCTGCATCCAGAGCTGAAAACTGAAGTGAGAATGCACTTTACAGACTGATAAAATATGATAGCAAAATGGATGATGTTCATTTGCAGGCTGAATTAATTTTTTTGAAAAGGTTGTGTCAGTGCATTTATGCAAAGTGCATTAATCAGACACTGCTTTATCAGCCTTAATGCATATATTTTAAACACTTATACATTAATAATTAAAGTTTGGGATGGTAAATGGCTTCCAGTACATTGAGCTAAAAAGTATTTAAAATGGGTCACTACAGGACATAACAGAAGCAGAAAATACACTTTCCAGTGTCCATATGCTGCCTGATTTCTTGATGCCAATGACCATGATAAAATCAATAAACCTTAAAAACTTTGCAAAACAGACTGGTCTTTTACCTCACTGAGTTATGCCAGAAACCAAGGAGGTTTCCAAGGGCATTCCCAATTATAGACTCTATATTAGTAAGCAAGAGAGATGAGATTAGATCTATGGGATCAGCAAGCCAGTTCTCTCTCCAGCATGCAGTAATTCTTTGCTCTATTAAATCATGCCTTTTATAAACCAATTGATTATATGCTAATATGTGTGATAGATGCAATGCCCACAATATTTTAATAGTGTGACAGGTATAAACTTAGACTCTAGAGACAGACTGTTTGAATCTCAACTCTCCTTCTTGCTAGCTATTAGGCAAATTATTTGATCTCTTTTTCCTCATTGTCTTCATCTGTAAAATGAGGATAGTGTCCACATCTTGCAATTGTTGTGAGAATTAAATGAGTTATAGTATATAAAGCACTTAGAATGGTGCTTGAGGTGTTTATCCTCAAGGTTGTTATTATTACCAATAACATTATTGTAACTATTTTATCTTTTAAGGCTCTTAGCCTTTCTATAAACAGTTGTTGCAGCAATTACTCATTTTTGCTTTCCATTCAGAATATGAGTTGATGTAATACGCTGAGTAAATTACAAAGTCCAACCAATGATTTACTAATTTGAGCTATCACAGGAAAAGTAACATTGAGATGAAAAATCTTAATACAAATAAAGTGAAATAAAAGGTGGAAGATAAAGGCACAAGAGGCAGAAAAACGTGATGGTATCATCTAATGTTCTATAGAAAAATTTGGTTTCCTTCCACCATCAGCTACTTTCTGAGGTATAACAAATACCAAGCTAGGATAATAGGAGGAAGTTTTTGCAGAACAAAAAAAGAAGCAGAGATTATTTAAAGCAAAATAACCCCCAAAGTTGTGTTCAGAGGACAGTTTGGCAATAAAAAGATGATCTTTTAGAGGTTTCAATTTGAGACTGGATCCTGAAAGCCTGCTGTCGTTTATCCTCTATTCTCAGAGTAGTTTCCTGAGGGAAACCAGATGAAACCAAAGGATTGATGCGATGGCTTGAGGTTCAGAGAAAAAAGAAATGGAACCCTACTAGTCTGGGCAATAGGAGAGGGCAAATTGTGACAACACCACACACAGTAGATACTCCCACATGCCAATCCAAGGAGGACTTATACAAACTTACAGGTGATTTTGGGGAAATGCAAAATGTTTTAAATTCATTCTCTGGTTTCTTGGTATATACTTGATCTTCTATAGTAAGATTTTTTTTCTATGACGGACTATGTCTTCCCATCTTCCCAACATTAAATGGACAAAAAGGGGTCAATTTATATAGCTAAGAAATATTAGAAACTAAATTATTACCAATGATTACCTTGGCTGATGTACGACACAATAATAATGAATTTCAGAGTAAACACTAGGTGCTCAGCAAACTTTAATTTCAGTAGCCTCAGCTCTTAAAATCAAAAGCTGGTGTCCAAATGCAAAAAATAATATAAGTACATACTGTTGTTAGTTGTAAAGACCCAGTTCATAAGCTCCTTAGAAAGGCAATGGAACTGTCTTTCAAAGTATGTTAATACTATGGTTGATTTTGAATGTCACTAAATAACTCTCTAAAGTTGGACACAGACAATCACTTGTAGGTGGATGTGCCCATCTGCAAGTGGACAGGTTTCCATATGTGGCCAGTTATGTACAACTAGTTAAGACACAAAGCACTATAAATATGTGTGAACATGCAAGTAAATACCATTGATTTGTATAAGTGATTATGCCAGCTGAAGAATTTACTTGCAGAATTAGTTCTTGGCTCTTCCTCTTGGTGTTCACCTTTCCTAAAATATGATTAGAAAAATATGAGAATCTCTGTATACACACAGACAGAAACATACACAGACACACACATGCTATGTAAAAAAGTGCTACGTATGTGATAAACATAGAGTAGTCTCTGTTTTAATGAACTTACACTACAGTCAGAAAGAGAAAAATAAATGTATGAAAAGTTAAATAGGAATAGAAGACACCAAATAAAAAAGTATCGGGCTTCCCTGGTGGCGCAGTGGTTGAGAGTCCGCCTGCCGATGCAGGGGACGCGGGTTCGTGCCCCGGTCCGGGAGGATCCCACATGCCGTGAAGCGGCTGGACCCGTGAGCCATGGCCGCTGAGCCTGCGCGTCCGGACCTGTGCTCTGCACCGGGAGAGGCCACAACAATGAGAGGCCCGCGTACCGCAAAAAAAAAAAAAAAAGTATCATAAGGTGGTTTACATGTACTTGCCAAATAATTCATATGAAAGATGTGTAGAATAAGGCTACTATTTCTCTAGACACAAGAGCTTTTTCTCCTGGGCTTTCCACTTATTTCATTTCCCTTTTCTCTTCACCTTGATTTTGAGAAGTTTCTTTATTTTCAAATTTATTTAAGTTACCCAAGATTCATTCTTGGTCTTGACATAATTAAAAGAAATGTCAATATCTGACTATTTACACAAGTCCTTCAGCATCTTGGAAATAGTATAAGGTTTCTATGTTTATAGCACTTGGAAAGAAAGTTTGCTTTCTAGATACTAGGTTTAGTTCTTTCTATGATAATTTTCAATATCTTTTGATATGGAAAAAGAAAGTTCGTTCATTCATTTAGCAAGCAAGAATTTACTGAAAGCCTACTATGTGCCAGGCACCAATTACAAAGAAAGAAATATAAGCCATGATTTCTGTTCCTAAAGAAAGGTTGTTTTAATAAAAATAAACAATGAAAGCTAATTATCAATCATCAATTAATACTTATTAATAATTTATCAATCCCAGGTGCCACTGAACAGCTCAAAAGTTTTGAAGGTTTAAGAGTTTCCAAAAATCTCCCAAATTGCTTGATCTGTATGTTGGTCAGAATTTGTCTTTTTTTTAGAGGTAATTTTTCTGGCTGTTGTTTATTTATCAATAGCTCCCCAGATAACTTGGTAACAGACCAAAGGTTTGGAGCATCCTGAGAACTGGAGGCAGGGCCCTCTGTGCATATTTCCACACTCCTATCTTTCTGTCTATTTCCTGCTCTCTTATTGCCTTTCTCTCTGTCCTTTCCTGGAGCCATTAAACTCACCTCTGTGGAAAAAGAGGGAGAAAAATGGAGTAGTAAAGAGTCATAGAGTAAGATGCACAGGCTTACAAGGCCTATACCATGAGAAAGACAGTGGATGCATTGTGGCAAAGAACTGAATACTTCTGAGATGAATCTTTTAACTTGCATTAATTACCAGTCAATGTTCAAGACACTGTGTACATATCCCTGGCTAAAAGACAATTTAGAGGGTATGTGTAGGAAGCTCCTCCAAACAGACGTGAAAGCTTTAGGCAAAGGGATTTCAAAACCAGTGGTTAAAGGAAATGAAATACACATGGAAAGACAGAGAGAGATAAAATGTGAATTTAGTTCAAAGTTACTTTACAACATACAGATGAATTGACTTAAAAATAGCTGAAACACAAAGTAATTATGAATTTGCTCATAAGACAAAAATATGCTGAAAACACTGCTAAGATTAGCCTTATGTAAACACCTTTATCTCCCCATCTCTTGGATCTGTCTCCTTCAGACTTCAAGTACAAACACTTTGAAAAGAAAGATTGCATATGTTGATTCACGGTCAACCTACGGAACTTTTGTTAGGTTTTTCCCTTCGGATTTTCTTGCCCCCAGTGCTACCAGGGCAAGAAAAATTTATCTGTTTTAAATTCCACAGTATGGATTCCACTAAATAAGTGATTTTTATTTTAAAAATAAAATAAAGGCACTAAATAAGTGATTCAGAGGGCACTAAATAAGTGATTTTTATTTTTAAAATGGCTCAAACATTATAAGTAGAAATCATGACTTTTTAAATTTGAATCTTATTTTCAAAATGTATTTTGTATTCTTCATTCTGCTGTTATAAAACTAGAGTTCTCAGTCATAGGTCTTAGGTCTGATGGCTGATTAATGAGTAATAGTAACAATAATTTTAATTAATTTAAATACAAAATGTTTTTCAATTTCAAAACTCTGTCTCCTCAATTGTTTTATTTGATCTCTTCAACAAGTCTTCTGAGCTTTACAAATGAATTAGATGGGCAAGATGAAGGAAAGAAACTAACATATATTGACAACTTTTTAAAAGTGTGCCAGGCCCTATGCTGGGCATTTTACCTATAGTGCCTTATTAAATCTTTGCATTAAATCTGTGAAGTAACTTTGATCAGGTCACTTACTTGCTCTGTAACTTTATTTGTCTGAAAAATGAAGATAATGATAATATCTGACAAAAGATTTTAATGAGGATCAAATGAGTTAATACACATAAAGTTTTGAAAGGACTGGGAACAAAATTGCAGAGTGGGAAGACTCTGAGCTCATGACCTCCCACAAACACATCAAAACTACAACTACATATAGAGCAACTCTTGCTGAGAACAACCTGAAGACTAGCAGACTGCTCTTCTGCAACCAAGGCTGTAAAGAAAGAACCACACGAAGTTTGGTAGGAAGGGGGCAAGAATCAATCTAATAGAGACTCATACCACTAGTGGGTGACTCAGAAGAGGAGGGGGATATCACAGGCTTGGGAATCCTCTTTAAGGAGTGAGGGGTTAAAGCCACATATTAGGCACCCCAGCCCTAGAGTATGACACCAGGAAGAGAAGATGGTTAAAACCAGTGGGGCTTATCGGTTCATCAGAAGGCTCTTGAAGAGTGCATACACAGACTTTCTTGCTCCCAGTGTCAGCACAGAGACAGCAGAGAAAAAACCAGCTGGTGATCTGGCCAGCCTGCTAAGATGCCCCAACATGCCCTGCCCACACTAGGCTCTTGCTTCAGCCTCTCCTGCGTTGACATTGATTTCCACTGAGGCAAAGAGTACCACCACTGTTGCATGCAGCAGGGAAAGGCAGAGCCAGCTCAGGCCCAGCACTGCCTCTAGCCTGGGTGGAGACCACCATTATCATGTGTGCTCCCAAGAATCATGCACACCTGGGAAAAAACAGCCAGCTCAGAGTTGCAGCTCCAACCCCTTGGGCCCTGACCCCATCTCTAAGACAGAGCCTGCCATTGCAATTGCATTGCACTGCCCTGTACAAGCAACAGGAAAGGAGCAAAGCCAGCTCAGTGGCCACTTCAACCTCTCAGGCCCTGGCCCCACCCCCAACAAAGGTGGAGATTGCCATCACCCCAGGGAGAAGCCCAATTCCCTCAGAGCTCCTGCTTCAGCTCCCCTAGCCCCAGCCTACCCTTAATAGAGCAGCAAATGCCATTGAACTTAAGGAGAAGCCTGGCTCTGGTTCTAGCCCCTCCAACTCCAGGCCTACCTCCCAAAGTGGCAATGGCTCCTGGCACACACGGGAAGTAGATGCTCACTTCAGATTCAGCTCTGCCACCAAAGCCACTGGGCACACACAGCCAGCATAAGGATGTCCCCACTAAAGAACACGTCCTCAAAACCTGGATAGGCAACTATTTCACTTAATTTCATAGAGAGGAACAGAGAAAGTAAAACAAAATAAGAAGATAAATGAATATGGTCCAAATGAAAGAACAAGATGAAATGCCAGAAAAAAACCTAATGCAACAGAGATAAACAATTTACCTGATAAAAAGTTTGAAACAATAGTAACAAAAATGTTAACTGAACCCAGGAAAAGAATAGACAGACACAGTGAGAACTTCAACAAAGAACTAGAAAATATAAAAAAGAATGAGTTGGAGCTGAAGATTAAAATAGCTGAAATGAAAAACACACTAGAAGGAATTAACAGTATACTAGGTGTTACAGAAGAATGTGTAAGTGACCTGGAAGATAGCATAGTGGAAATTACCCAGTCAGAACAGCAAAAGAAAAAACTTTTTAAATCAGGATAGTTTAAGAAACCTCTGGATGACATCAAGCATACTAACATTTGCATT
This sequence comes from Globicephala melas, assembly GCF_963455315.2. Classification (NCBI taxonomy): domain Eukaryota; kingdom Metazoa; phylum Chordata; class Mammalia; order Artiodactyla; family Delphinidae; genus Globicephala; species Globicephala melas. The sequence continues at coordinate 35,868,922 of NC_083330.1, forward strand.
ATAGGGGTCCCAGAAGAAGAGAGAGAGAAAAGGGCAGAACAAGTATTTCACAAAATTATGGTTGAAAACTTCCTTAACTTGAAGAAGGAAACAGATATACAGGTCAAAGAAGGATAGAGAATCCCAAACAAGTTGAATGGATAGAGAATCCCAAACAAGATGAATCGAAAGAGATCCACACCAAGACCTAATTAAGATGGCAAAAGTTAAGGATAAAGAGAGAATTTTAAAGGCAAAAAGAGGAAAACAATGAGTCATATACAAGGAAACTTCCATAAGGATATCAGCTGATTTTACAGCAGGACAGAAGGGAGTGGCATAATATTTTTAAAGTACTGAAACAAAAAAACCTACAACCTAGGACATTCTACCCAGCAAAGTTATCATTCATAATTGAGGGAGAGATGAAGCATTTCCCAGCCAAGCAAAAACTAAGAGTTCATCATCACTAAACCAACCTTATAAGGAATGTTAAAGGGTCTTCTTTAAGTGAAAAAGAAAAGGCTATAATGAGAAATAAGAAAATATAGGAAGGGGAAAATTCCACTGGTAAAGGCAAACGTATAGTTAAGGCAGTGGATAAAACACTTAAATATGCTAGTACAAAGTTTAAAAGACAAAAATTGTAAAATCAACTATAACTACACAAGATGTGTACTATAACTACCACAACTATAACTACCACAAGATGTGGTGGGAGGGTATAAAAAACTGTAGATCTTTTAGAATGTGTTTGAAGTTAAATGAGTATCATTTAAAATAAGTAGATATAGGTCAACATATAAAAACATCATGATGACCACATTAACAAAACAAAGGATAAAATCACATGATCTTCTCAATAAATGTAGAAAAAGCACTTGACAAAATCCAACATCGGTTCATGATAAAAACTCTCAACAAAGTTGGTATAGAGGGAACACATCTTATTTATGACAAACCCACAGCTAATATTGTACTCAATGGTGAAAAGCTGAAAGCTTTTCCTCTAAGATCAGGAATAAGACAAGGATGTCCACTTATGTCATTTCTACTTAACATAGTATTGGAGGTCATAGCCACAGCAATAAGACAAGAAAAAAAGATAAATGGTATCCAAATTGGAAAGGAAGAAATAAAACTGTCATTATCTACAGATGACAATAATATATAGGAAACCCTAAAGACTTCACCAAAAAACTATTAGAACTAATAAGTAGGGCTTCCCTGGTGGTGCAGTGGTTGAGAGTCTGCCTGCCGATGCAGGGGACGTGGGTTTGTGCCCCAATCTGGGAGAATCCCACATGCCGTGGAGTGGCTGGGCCCGTGAGCCATGGCCACTGAGCCTGTGCATCCAGAGCCTGTGCTCCACAACAGGAGAGTCCACAACAGTGAGAGGCCTACATACCACACACAAAAAAAAGAACTAATAAATAATTTAGTAAAGTTGCAGGATATAAGATTCATATACAGAAATCTGTTGCATTTATATACACTAACAACAAGCTATCAGAAAGAGAAGTCAAGAAAATAATCCTATTTACAATTTCATCAAAAAGAATAAAACACCTAGGAATAAATTTAACCAAAGAGGTGAAAAATGTATAATCTAAAAACTGTAAGGCATTGATGAAGGAAATTGAAGATGATACAAATAAATGGAAAAATATTCTGTGTTCATAGATTGTAAGAATTAATATTGTTAAAACAACCATACTACCCAAAGCAATTTATAGATTTAATGCAATCCTTATCAAAATACTAATATGACATTTTTCACAGAACTAGAACAAATAATTCTAAAATTCACATGGAACCATAAAAGATCCTAAATAGCCAAAGCAATCTTGAGGGAAAAAAAAAAAGCTGGAGGTGTCATTCCCCCTGACTTCAGACTGTACTACAAAGATACAGTAATCAAAATAGTATGGTACTGGCACAAAAACAGACATAGATCAATGGAGCAAAATAGCACAGAAATAAACCCACACACGTTTGGTCAACTAATCTCTGACAAAAGAGGCAAGAATATACAGTGGGGAAAAGATAGTCTCTTCAATAAATGGTTTGGGAAAACTGGACAGCTACATGTAAAAGAATGAAACTGGAACTTTTTCTCACACCACATGCAAAATTAGACTCAAAATAGTTTAAACCTGAATGTAAGATCTGAAACCATAAAATTCCTAGAAGAAAATATAAGCCATAAATTCTTTGACATACATTCTTAGCAATATTTTTTTGGATTTGTCTCCTCAGGCAAAGGAAACAAAAGCAAAAATAAATAGGACAACATCAACTAAAAAATTATAAAATCTAAAAAGCTTTTGCACAGTGAAGGAAACTATCAACAAAGCAAAAGGCAACCAACTGAATGGGAGAATATAGTTGCAAATTACATGTCTGATAAGGGGTTAATATCTAAAATTTATAAAGAACTCAGACAACTCAATATCAATAAACAAACAACCTAATTAAAAACTGGGTAGAGAATCTGAATAGGCATTTTTCCAAAGAAAGCATACGGATTGCCAACAGACACATGAAATGATGCCCAACATCACTAATCATCAGGGAAATGCAAATCAAACCTACAATGAGATGCCACCTCACACATGTCAGAATGGCTATCTTAAAAGGGTAAGAAATAGAAGTGTTGATGAGGATGTGGAGAAAAGGGAACATTTTGTGTGCATGGATGTCTCACAGGCACCTCAAATTCACCATATTATAAATAGAATTCATCATCCTTTTTCCACACTTCCCATACTTCCATATTTTCTCCTCCTTGGAGGGTGGTAATCCTACAACACTCACTTCCTTTCATCTTGCCGTTTCCTTCAATAGAAAACCAATTTTGTCAATTCTGTTTCCTTAATGTTTTTCCTCCCTATTCCCTTTCTCTCTATCTTTGTGGATGCTGTCTTTAATTCAGATACCAATCACTTCTCACCCACATTTTTAGGTAAGTATTTTAGGTAGATAAACTTTCCTCTATCCTTGTTCTCCACCTACCTCCCAATCAATCTTCCATAAAGCCACAAGAATAGTTTTTCTAAAAGGCAAACATCATGTAATCATCTCCACTGTCTCTGGAATAAAGTTCTAAGCCCTTAACACGGCCTACAATGCCCTTCATTGGGCCACTCTAGATTCATCTCTCACTTACAGCACCAGTCATGCCAAATGCTTGGCCTTTATCCAAATGAGTCAGGAATTTTCATTTTCATGCCTTCATTACTATGACTCCCTCAGCCTAGACTTACCTGCTCCTGTCTACATAGTGAAGAGCTATTCGTTTTATAAGACCCTGGCCTGACAGCTACTCTTACGACTCTTTCCTTGTTGTCCCTAGAGAGCTGAAAACACCAACTTTCAGTCTTTAGTATACTCTTATTGTTATGCTTTATTATACTTTTTATTAACTTATTTTCTCAACTACTGTGCTTTGAACTTTTTGAAATCAGAATTTTTGTCTTTTTCAAATTTGCACCCCTGATATCTTGGACAGTTCCTGTGCTATTGTAAGTTATAATGTAATGAACATCTGCTGAAAGACTGAATGAGTGAGAAAATTAGAATTAGAAAATTAACTATATAATTAACTATTAGGATAGTTCCTGGCCTATACTCACACACATACATACATACATACATACATAAATATATATTTTTGTATATTTCCTTGTTGAGAAGTATATATTTTCTTGTTGAACAGATAAACCCCCTCTTTCAGAAGTATTCAAGAAAAAAAAACAGGAGAAAAATATTGGAACATTGGGAAAAAGTGAATATTGAAAAACATATGTGGAGTGATCAGCCACAGGAAACTGCCCATTTTAGAAGACTATCTGAAAAGCTTAGCATATTATTATTACCAACATTAACCACAACCACAAACAGGAATATACACAGACTAACTGAAGTTCAGAAAAAGTCATAATACTGCCTGAGAAACAGGAGGGCATTAAGACCTTTTCAAAGATAATGGGAACAATTTAAGGCCCAATAACTTTCTACAGGACAGAACAACTTCTGGTCACTAGAATGATATGTGGGTACTATCAGAAGGTCTGGAATGGTTTTTGCTACTTTCCATCATGACACATAATGAAAGAAGTCCCCTTCAAATGAGACAGTCTTTCCAGAAAAGTACTTGACTTCAGGGAGTTAAGTCTCACCTGAAGAAAATGGATCAGGGTTGATTCTGTCTTGTCAGGGAAAAACTTGCAGGACTTACTTGTCCTTTTCCGGTCTGGTTTCTCTGACTTCCTATTTCTAAGAAATAAAGTTTTTTTAAAGGTTTATAAAAAGAGACATAAGGATTTTTAGTCATTGAATAGCTCTTATGAAACAGTATCATGATGAGTTAAGTGAAAATTAGAGCCACATGCCTAAAATTTTCCCTGAAAAATACACATATCCTTTAAAATGAAGGAAGAAAGTGCCAGGAAAAAAATATGTTTTTAATTTGTTTGAGTTTAAAACATTTGAAACATATTTTTAGACATTTGCCAAGTATTTTCCAAAAACCACTGGATTTCTCATACCCCTAAAAGACGTCTTTCTTTTGAGGAATAACAGGGAACAACTGGCTCATTTACCAACTCAAAATCCTAGCTTCCATTGCTTTTGACCATTGCTGTCTTTTTTCACATTTGTAAGTTTCTTGAGTCAAAAATAAAATATTCATGATCATGGCTTTGGGGAAGGAAGGGAAAACATTTACTTTCCTATCTTTTCATTTTTAAGAAAAAAAAAATGTTCATGTCCCTAAGGAATTTGGCTTGAATGTTAGAGCTCAAATAGGAAAAGCAGGGGACCAACTTTATAATTTATATAATCAAGGGTTAGTGACAGACCAGATTGCTGTCAGAGAGTTCTACAGTGGTCCCCACAATGGTTTTCCATTGTTTCCTATATGATTTGAAATTCATATCAGAACAACAAACATGATGAGTAATGATTCAAAGGAGATTTTCTCTAGAGAATTTGCTCTTATGATAACTGTTAATGGGCCCTCATCTTCTCAATTGCTTATCAGAGTGGATTCATTTATCAAACCTACTGCTTGACCCCTTGGCCCTGAGAGGAAAGTTATATAATCTTAAAGTTACAAATCTACATGTTTCCACCATGCCAGAGAATGTAGGACTCTAGGCATGAACTATTTTAAGCTGTGGCCTAGAGTGTGTGTATGTGTGTGCATGTGTGTGTGTGTGTGTGAGTGTATGAGAGAGTGAGAGAGAAAGAGAACAAAGGAGGAAGAGGGAGGGAATGAGATGGAGAGACAGTGCTTGTGTGAGTGTATGTGAATATATGCATGCATATATGGGTGGGAGGAGAGAGAAGTGTCTTACATGACCAAGGGATAACTAATTTTTTTTTACCTCAGAGGAAGCTGTGATGTAGTGAAGAGCCCTATGTTTAAACCCAGGGGGTTAGAATTCAAATTCCATTTCTATCTAACTATGAGGTCTTGGGAAAGTGCTGGATGTGTCAATCATAATTCCTACCCCACTCACATTTTCCTCAAAGGAAAGCTGCCCTTCACCAAAAATCTGGTAGCTAAGCAGCGATACTGGACTTTGTAAAATTCCTCTCCCTGAATGCAGATGATTGGACCAGAAGTCTGCACCCGATTCCAGGGCAATGAATCACTAAGAAATCCAGTGACCTGCGAGCCTGCCTCAAAGAAATGATGGGCAGTAATTAAACTCTCTCTCTCTCTCTCTCTCTCTCTCATTGTCTTTCTCTCTCATTGTCTTCAAAATCAGCCACTCAGCGCTAGGAGCCATTACTAGAAATTACGATGTATAGCTGGAGCTAAAAAGAGCATGATGGCTTTAAATATATGAAATCATGATTTTAAAAGGAAGCACCTGATAGCAGGACAGAACGAAGGAGACAAACAAAGGGTAATTGTATTATGTTAGTGACAATGCGCTAGGGGTGGTCCATGCCTCTAACCTACCTAGATATTCAGAATGATGCCTTGGTTTCATCTTCATGACTCAATCTTCTGAGTCTTATGTTCTTGGCTCTTCTCAAGATTTTTCTTTTCACTCCATGTAGATCCCAACAATAACACCCTTTAATTGAGTTTTCTTGGAGGGGGGATGGAATCACTTCACCACTCAAAACCATGTGCCTAAATGGGTCTTTTGGTGACTATGTATCTCATAATGGAAACTCGTTAGGTGACAAAACTGTGGTTGAGTTTTTATAACATTCCTTATAAGCAATTGGATAATGTTCCATCTTCTATTGTTATATCAGTCTTGGTTGCAGGAGGGGTTTCTTCTATATAAAACATTGAACCAGGCTAACCAGAACAGGCAGATTTTGGATGGTGTCCTGGAATCTTAAACCCAGTTTGGATATTTAGCTAGTGGTCTCACATTTTGTTTCTTTACATTGTCTCATCTCCCATATTTTTCTCTTTGGGACCCCTTGTGGGCTCATCTTCTTCTGAGGTTACTGCCAAACACAGAATCTCTGGCTTTTCTTTTATGTTCATAATCCCTTTTCAACCAAGCCTGAGCACACTGGCCTTTCTGGATCTGTCATACCTGCTCTTTCCATGCAAACGTCCTTTTCAAAAAAACTGGAAAAGGAGAGGAAATGGTCATAAGAACTAAGTATCTACTCAGGATTTTCCTGGAAGTAACTTTTTCAGATATTGCATAAAAGGAAACATAGCTACACCTGTTTAAAAATTAGAATTTGGGATAAAAGATTATTATCTCCTGCCTCTTTGTGCTAGGCATGGAGTCCACAGCCTGGATATGTGAGTAAAGATCAGAAAAAAACAAAATATTTTTACTGCAGAAACTTCAACAGCGACAGCAGCAACCATTTTTAATTATTTTTAAGTGTTAGTATGCATAAGCCACTTGACAGATCATTTAGTTTTCACTTACGTTCAATTAGGAAAGTATTCTTTCCATACTAATCTTATTGTAAAATAAGAGAGGTAAAAATACTTAATGTCACAAAGCTACAATGTGACAATCCTGGACTACTAAACATGGTCTAGTTCCAAATTCCTTGCTTTTTTGCCCTACACATAACTGTTTTCTTTTACCTCACTTCCTCTTTTAAAAATGATCAGGGCTTCCCTGGTGGCGCAGTGGTTGAGAGTCCGCCTGTCGATGCAGGGGACGCGGGTTCGTGCCCCGGTCCGGGAGGATTTCACATGCTGTGGAGCGGCTGGGCCCGTGAGCCATGGCCCATGAGCCATGGCCGCTAAGCCTGCGCGTCCAGAGCTTGCGTGTCCGGAGCCTGTGCTCCACAACGGGAGCGGCCACGGCAGAGAGAGGCCCGCGTACCGCAAAAAAAAAAAAAAAAAAAAAAAAAAATCAAACCCACTTCTTCAAGCTTTGTTGCCACCAGCTGCTGGTGACAGAAGTCCTCAGAAACAGTTCATTCACTAAAGCAGGACCCACTGACTCAACTCCCAGGGTCTGTACGCAGGAATGAATTTACCTTTCCCTTGTGCCTTTGGCATTCTGACAAAACCCGACTACTTTTTCTAATAACCAACCCCTGAGCTAAGTTTGAAGTATCTGCCCTGTGACTAGCAATGATAGCTGCTTAATCAATCAGAGATTGGCTCAACAAACACTGTACTAAGCCCATATATGATACAAACAAGACTGTTAAGCTAACTGAAATTAGGTATCCACAAGTCTTCCAACTTTGAGCTTTTAGAAACTGAGCTATTTAAAAAGATTGGGATAAGGGAAAAGAAATCTTACATTGGTATAGACTTTATAATTTGTAACTGTGGTCCCCAACTTTACTGTGCATTGGAATCATTTGGGCATATTCTTTAAAATACTGATGCCTGGCTCCCACTTGCAGAATTGTGATTTCATTGTCACCTGAACACTGGGATTTTTAAAAGCTTCCCAGGTGATTTTACAATGTAGAAATTTGGGAGCCAGCAGTTTATATCGTCTCGACTCCAATGACTCAGAGATGTGAATGCAAGCAGATACTACTCCATATTATGTTAGAATTAGCCAAACAAAATACACAGCCTCCATCGTCAGGCAGTCTGCACTTGCTAGATTTATAGGCTGCTGCAAGATTTCTTATCTGTAAAATGGGAGTAATATGTATCTATTGAGAATGTTAGGAAGTTTAAATAAAATCTGACTTTAAAAGCACTTGGAACAGTGTTTTATAAAGTTCCACCATTATTTATTTATTTATCTATCTATTTATTTATTATGTAACTCACTTATATCACAAATCTCATTGGGTCATATTTACTTAACTGCTATTTATTTACTGTTTTCCTCATTAGCTTTACAAACTCCAGGCAGATGGAATCATGGTTTTCGTCTTTCTTTCCTAGTGTCTAATGCAGAGTTTTGTTCACTGAAAACAACCAATCAGAATTTGTTGAGTGTATAAGTGTAGAGATGAACCTAAACAAGTAGCATAGTGGTGTTGGAAAGGACAGTGAAAATGAAAACCAAAAACTATGGTTTGAATTGCACCTCTGTCATTCATTAGCTTATCAACATAAAAAGGTCCCTAGGTATTTGAGGATTTGATTCCTCCATCTGTAGCCCTTAGGCAAAGATTTTGCTCACTCACTGTGTTCTGGTACTATGGAGATGAATAAGACACAAGCCCCTCTCTGGAGCTGCTACCAGCATCATGGAAAAGAAAGATGATTTCCCTCCTCTCTTCCTTTCCTGGGCTGAGAATTGTTTCAATAGTCATTAAATAATAGCAATTATAGTAAGACAATAAGATCTTATTATTTCAAGAGTTCCCATTGTCATACCCTTACTACTTATCTCTTTTTTTCCCTTTAAATAATAGTATAAGGTGCTAGAATTGGCAAAATCAGAAGCTTAGTAAGATGCAAATAACTGCTAAATCAAACCTGTGAATAAATAATGGTTTTTGAGAGCATTTATCAGCTTCATTTCATCTGAAAAAAAATCAGTTTTTATTAACATTCTCTGAAGGATAAGACAAGAATAAGACAAATAAAACTTTTACAGTGGTTTCACAGGAAGAATTTCTTTGAGTTTATAGACAGTCTATGTATTCAAAGTGAAGATTTTTAAATGTCTAAATCTTCACCTCCAAAACACTTTTCGTCTGAAATGAATAGGTATTCAGTATGACTTATACCCAGATAACTGTCTAAATTACTGAAGGGAAAAAAAGTTACCCATGTCTTAACTATCTCACATAAAATAGTAAATATTTTAAAATCTTTTCCTGCACATGTTCTTTGTTTTCCATCAAGAGGATCAAGGCACATACAAAATTTTTTTCCTCCTTTGTTTACCTAACATACTCTCAAAAGGGTGTTTTAGAAAAAACACGAACAGATCCAGTTCAAATCCAGCCTCTACTACCTACAAGCTGTGTCATCTTGGACATGTTATATAAATAAGCAGTGTTATCTTCAGTTTATAAACCCATTAATAGAGATACTAGGACTTATCACATAGGGATGTTGTGAGAATTAACTACTTAATTTAATTAATTGTATATCACATTTATTTAATTGTATAATTAATTTAATTGCATATCATGTGAAAACATTTGAAGCAATACAGATACTCCATAAATATAGATGTTCCCTTCAAGAATATTTTTCTTCCATTCTTACCCACAAAACAAACTTTGCAATGTCAGATGATCTTCCCACATTAATGTCCCTTGCTGAGAGCAGTGTTCTTGGAAGTGAAGGGATCCAAAATATACCACTATAGAGTTTTTTGTTTTGTTTTTGTTTTTTCTGAGCTCCCCTTATCTGCCTAAAATCAAAGCCATGAAAATAATTCATCTGGGGACTTCCCTGGTGGCTCAGTGGTTAAGAATCCACCTGTCAATGCAGGGGACACAGGTTCGAGCCCTGGTCCAGGAAGATCCCACGTGCCGCGGAACAACTAAGCCCGTGGCCAGGACTACTGAGCCTGCGCTCTGGAGCCCGCAAGCCACAACTACTGAGCCTGCGTGCCACAACTACTGAAACCCACGTGCCTAGAGCCTGTGCTCCACGATGAGAGAAGCCACCGCAATGAGAAGCTCGCCCACCACAAAGAAGAGTAACCTCCACTCGCCGCAACTACAGAAAGCCCATGAATAACAACAAAGACCCAACGCAGCCAAATTAATTAAAACTAATTCATCTGTCATAAATCTCCTCCCTGGGAGCTCCAAAACCAGCGAAGATTGACTCCTAGCACTGGAGACAAGAAATTGGCACCAGGATAAGAAACTGCTTAACAAACCTTATTACAAAACTCTCCTACCTCCCTTCTATTCCTCGAAGGGGCCATTTATCATTCCTAAAAGTTATTGGTTTTCCCGTAAGGGCTCTTCTCTCCTCCCTTTCTATTAAGATGATATATGAGCCCCAAATTCTAACTGGCTCCTTGAGTCACATTTTTCTGTGAACACCCATAGACACATATGAATAAAAAATCTCTTTTCTCTTGCTAAAAAAAAATAGAACAAGCTCCTTAAGCACAGTTCTTACTATGTCAACCACTGATTAAGAAAAAATAAAAATAAAAAATAACATGGCTTGCTAACCCATTACCTACATAATGAATTCCACACTGGTTAGTAGGTAGACCTTCCCACATCTGGTCCCAAACTACAAGCTTTCCCAGCCATAACTGCCACAGCCTTCTCCTCCTCAGATACCTGCCCTCTGCACCAGGAGTACTGGATATCTGCACCATTCCCCAAACACAGCCCCACTTTCCCCCATCTGTGTTTATGCTCACTCTTTTCCCCTCACCTTCCACAACATTTTTTTTACTTCTTATAAAGCTAAAATGATTCTACCTAATACCAAAAATTTTCTGTATAAATATCTATCTTCCTAAGAGTAGTATAGGTTTACTGAAGGCAAAGATGGTGTCTTACTTCTCTTTGTATTCTTCCTAGGTCTTAGCAGATGACCTCACTCATAATGAATGCATTCTAGGAGCTTGCAGAATTGAAATTACTTACTTGACATTAAGTAGACACAGCATAAGTGAAATACGGGTTTCTATTTTTCAACTGGTTATGATGAGAGATATTAACATGGGCTCCCAAGTGATTACACTCAAAGTTAACAGAACTCAAATGGTTTGCCCACTTGCAAAGCAGCTAATGTAATAGAGCCAGATGTCAAAAGAAAGATAAAGAGCGTCCTGAAAGAATTTGCACAAACTGAGCTCTTTGAGCTGCCTTGTTTTCTAAGGAGGCATGAAGACATCAGGGATGGGAGGCTACGTAGACTAGTAGTTGGGTGTAAGAATTCTGGAACCACACTGCATGTGTCTGATTATGATTCTACTAATTACTGCCTCAGGGCCCTTGGGAAAGTAACTGGATCTCTTTATACATCATGTGCAAGTTAAGGATGGGCTTTGTGTGAAGACTAAATGAGTTGATATATGTAAAGCCCATAGGATAGTGCCAGGCACAATGTAAATGCTATATATAAGTGATTATAAACAAATAAAGAACATGTGTCTTACAGAAAATCCTTAGGAAAAGGAAAAGTCAAAATACAGACAAAAGAGGTGATAAGTGATAAAGCAATGATCTAGAACAGTGTCTTTTTATAGTGTGATTCCCAAACAATCTGTAACAGAATCTCTACAGGCTTAGTAAATTTCTCAGCCCTGTACCAAAACCATTGATTAGACTTTAAAAGAGGGACTGAGGAATCCAGAGTTGCACTTTAAACATTCCCAGCTGGTTCTGATGTAGTTTAAGAACTACTTGTCTAGAACTCTGATGCTCAAAGTGCAGCCCAAGGTGTGGCACCAGAGTCCCCTGGAAGCCTGTTAGAAATGCAGAATCTCAGGCACCACCCCAGACCCACCGAATTTGAATCTGCATTTTCACAAACCCCAAGTGATTCATAGGCATGTTAAAGTTTGAGAAGCCTTGGTTTTTGAAGATAGATACTTGAGGAATATAATCTGTCCATTAAGGGGGGATTTATTTTATACAGGAGAAGGGGACCTCTTCCTTTAATACTAGAGAGAAATAAGTGAGAGAAATTGTACATATATATTCATTTATTGATACAACAAGTGTGTGTTTGGTGTCTCCCACATGCAGACACTGCTCTGGTACTGAAGAACAAGATACACATGGTCTCTACCCTATGGAGTATGTCATCTAAGGCTATGATGTGACATAAACTCTGAGGTCCCACAGGCTTAATCCCGTTGAAGTTTATTTCTCAATAAAAATCAACAAGGATATCCTTGTTTGGCAAGTGGAGCTCCATAGGATCATTCAGGAACCCAGGCTCCATCTGTGACTCTGTCCTCCTGGGGTGCAAGAGTCCTCTCTTTATCCTCTGCATATGGCTGATTGTGGAAGAACAGAGTTCAGAGGATCTCATAGGAGGTGTCCACAGGCCCTGCCTGGAAGCAGGATGCATCCCTTCTGTCCACATATTGTTGGCTGCAGCTTAGAAACTGCCCACCCTAGCAATGTCTAAAATGAGCTAGATATGTGGCCAGCAGGAAGACGACAATGGGGTTTTGGTGAACACATGGCAGCCTCTAGCATGATTATCTAAAAGCTGAGGGTGCAGACTACAAGGGAGAGAAATAAAGAGCTAGAAAGTATAAAGATAGTATTGAGAGTCAAGCAAGAAACCTCAGTTAGAAGAGATGTTTGGTGCACAATTCATGATCAGGCAGACTCCTTCTAGAATAAGAGTAAGATTTTACTAAATTTTTAAAAAGTAAGTTATATGTTAATTCATCTAATCTTGACAATGAACTTCCTCCACTTTACAGATGGGAAAAATGAGGCATAGAGATATTAAGTAACTTGCCCAAGTTTGTAAGTAGCAGAGTCAGGATTCAAATTTAGGAGCCCATGTGCTTAACCATTAGGCAGCATTGCCTTGTCCTGTCTGACCTCACAGGCACTGGGTTCTAAGAGTCTGAGAAGCCATGTGGAATCTGACAAGAGCATTATTTTTACACAGAACTTACAATGAAGTATGGTGTTTAAATCAATAATCAGAGAATTACAAATTATTACCTTGGAAAAATATATATTTGCTTTGGTTAGTCCTATCCAGGAGATTTCTTTAGTTTGTAAGCAACAAAAAGTAATTCCAATTAATTGAGACAGATAATAGATTTTTAAAATTATGTCAGGTAGGTCATGGAATAACAGGAAGGCTAGAGATAATAGAAAATTCTTCTTAGTACTATTGTGAATCTTGTTTTATGTCATTCCTGTGTCTTAGCCTAGATTCTCCAGAAGACAGAGCCTGAACAAAGACGAATGAACAAGTAGAATATTCTGGAAGCGATCTCAGGGAAACAGGGAAATAGGGAGAGCCAACACTAGAATGAGTTATTGAGTTGGCCACCACCATGGACAAATCTGAAGAATCTTATAAAGTGTTCTCAAAGGTATCTTACCAATAGATACAAAGGTAACACATCATCTTTCACCTTCTGTTGGTCAAGAGTGGCCCCACAGGTATTAACTTCTCTTTCACCTTGTAGTGAAAATCCCACATCAGAGAAACCCCAGGTCAGGCCCTGCAGGCCTGAGGGGAGGTGATATCTTGTTGCATCTGGTAAGGAAGGTGGATGCCACAAAACTGTCACTGAGGTAGTGACAGGAGGAAGAAATGAGGCTGAGAGGATCCAAAGTGGCTTATACTGTACACAGCATGCTCAACATCTTATTGCTTGACCTGTAGTGAGTACTGAGTAAGCAACATCACACCATAAGACTGGATCTGGCTATGCAGAGGGAAGAAAAGAAGACACCTAGGTTATTCTTCCATGGCTGGGGGCAGGGAGCATTTTCAGTGGCACTGAAGAGCAAGCTAAGTGGTCTGGTCCTTGGAGATGAACCATGATTCCTCATTACTAAATGTCCTCTCTTTCCAATTTCAACTTATGTGAATGTTATTTACTAAAAATTTAGTCCTAAAATTATGTAATCAAATAGGCAGTCCCCTGTTCTGAGTAGATAAAATGAATTGCCCTTCTTTCAAAATCACTTATATCCAATCTCTACATTTTTCCCTTGATTGGAAGACTCACACGGACAAGTGCAAATCATAACACAAAGTCGTACAAGTGCATAATGCATCTACTGTAGTCTCTTTAAATGAAGGGTGCTTGATTAAAGGAGGATATTGAGAAAGATGAAAATGGGGCAGGATAATATCTGGAGCATCTTTTTAATGTCTGCTGGTCAGAGATAATCACCCTGCAACTTTGCATTTCAGAGTAGCAAGACCTTACAAACTGAAATCATGTTGAAAATATATGCTCTTCTTGTTAAACCAACATTGAGTACATCTGGAAATCAAAACTTAGGAGGGAGACCAGGCATTCTCTCTTCACAGGGACCATTAAAAAGATTCTTCAAACAAACTAGAGAAGAAAAGCAGGGAGTAAAAGATTTTGATCAGTTTTTGTTGTCTTTCCTCTGGATAGTTTGAAACAGGTCACATTACAGAGCTTTCTTGCTCTCCTCATCTTTCCCAACTTGGTATGTATGACTATAAGAAACACTGTTTCTGGACCTGGGAGTCCACATTTCAAAAGATTTGTTTTTCAGTCTGAGATAAAACTGAGAAATAACCATTTCAATGTTCGATATGGATTTATTTTTGCCATGAAAAATCTTGGTAAGGAAAAACAGTTATGAAATGCAAATGGTTTCAACAAATTTGAATTAGGATGCCTTACTTTTGAAAACTAGACACTACCTGTTTTCTGTAAAGAGTCAATTGGGTGGGAAACAGATGTGTGCTTCAACTCTCACTGGGCTGCCAAAGACAGAGCTGTTTCAATAGATGCTTGCTTTATTAACTACAGAAACATAAAGGCTATAACAATTTCAAACTACTTTACTCAGGGATTAAAATAGCTTAAAGATGTAATTATATTAGATTTTTGAATGGAAAGGCAACCTCCTCACAAAGAATATATGTTCCCTGCCATTGGGAAGAGTATAAGGAGGTACAAAGGATAAAACTGTCTACTGCTCTGTAAGTCTTCTTCAACTGGATAATTTAGACACTGGCTGTTCCTAATTTTAGGATTTTAACCCAGCATTTGGTCTAGCATGAAATACGAATAAAGTAATAGATCTAAAAAATGACTACATTGATAGAAACCACTATATAGATATAGGCAATGGTCATTTACCATATTTTTGTACCCCAACCCCAAATAGAAATGATAAATCTTAGCCTTAGAAAGATTAGCAGTCAACTAGAAATAGTTGTTCCTATTTCCCTGAACTAATGTGGGTGGGATCCCCTAGTGATATACCACAAACAGACTGCTTGGTCTTTTGCAGCAGCCTTGGAATATGAGATGAGGTCAGAGAGGCAGAGAGAAGCCAGATGTAGGAAAAGAAAAGCATCCCGGAGCCAGACCTGTAGGCCTTGTAGGGCTTCCGTGATTTTTTTTCTAATTGCTATAGAAAAACCACTCAAATTTTAAGTAGAGGAGTAACTTAACCTAGCTAATATTCTTTAAAAACATTGTTCTGTTTACTGTGTGGAGAATGGATTTTATGGAGCAAAGATTGGAAGCTGAGAGTAGCTAGACTGATCATGACGGTGGACTACATTGAAACCTGTCTGCTACTTTGCTTAACATTTTGCTTAAAGGAATTTCATTTGTCTGGAATTAGTGAATCAAGTTACAAATGCACTTATATCTGTTGCTTTTGAGAGATATGTATACAGTATATATATAATACAATTGTTGAGTAGCTTAAAGAAAAGGAAGTTTATTTGCCTTATATTGCAAAAAGTCCATGTGTACCTCACGATTGCTCGATGTATGCTGTACTTCCAGTTCTCTCAATCACATTCCAGTCAGGAGTAAGGACAGAGAGGAAAGAGGAGAAGGACTTTCTCCTAACGAGGGTTTTACCTTTAATGCAGAAAGGTCAGGAAAGCATTTCTTAAAACAATCATTTGCCAGAACTGTCACATGACCAACCCTAACTATAAGGAAGGCTGAGAGATCAAATATTTTTATTCAGACACTTTGCCATCCTGAGCAAAAGCAGAAATCTCTTAGTGCAAAAAAAGGAATAGTGGGGAGATTGGTTCAAGATAGTGGACTAGAAGGCGGTGCTCTCACTCCCTCTTGCAAGAGCACCGAATCACATCTAACTGCTGAAAAATCATTTACAGGAAGACACTGGAACTTACCAAAAAATATACCCCACATCCAAATACAAAGGAGAAGCCACAATGAAATGGTAGGAGGAACACAATCATAAGAAAATCAAATCCCATAACTGCTGGGTGGGTGACTCACAAACTGGAGAACACTTATACCACAGAAGTCCACGTACTGGACTGAAGGTTCTAAGCCCCACGTCAGGCTTCCCAACCTGGGTGTCTGGCAACAGGAGGAGGAAATCCTACAGAATCAGACTTTGAAGGCTAGTGGGATTTGATTGCACAACTTTGACAGGACTGGGGGTAACAGAGACTCCACCCTTGGAGGGCACACAGAAAGTAGTGTGCACATTGGGACCCAGGTGAAGGAGCAGTGACCCCATAGGAAACTAAAGCAGACCTACCTGCTAGTGTTGGAGGGTCTCCTGCAGGGGCAGGGTGTGACTGTGTCTCACTGTAAGGACAAGGACAGTGGCAGCAGAAGTTCTGGGAAGTACTCCTTGGCATGAGCTCTCCCAGAGTCCACCATTAGCCCCACCAAAAAGCCCACGAGGCTCCAGTGTTGGGTCACCTCAGGCCAAACAACCAACAGGGAGGGAACCCAGCTCCACCCATCAGTGGACCAGGGATTAAAGTTTTAATGAGCTCTGTGCACCAGAACAACAGTCACATTTACCCACCACCAGTCCCTCCCATCAGGAAACTTACACAAGCCTCTCAGATAGCCTCATCCACAAGAGGGCAGACAGCAAAAGCAAGAAGAACTACAATCCTGCAGCCTGCAGGGAAAAACACCACATTCACAGAAAGATAGACAAGATGAAAAGGCAGAGGGCTATGTACTAGATGAAAGAATAAGGTAAAACCCCAGAAAAACAACTAAATGAAGTGGAGATAGGTGACCTCCAGAAAAGGAATTCAGAATAATGATAGTGAAGATGATCTAGGACCTCAGAAAAAGAATGGAGGCAAAGATCAAGAAGATGCAAGAAATGTTTAACAAAGACCTAGAAGGATTAAAGAACAAACAAAAAAACACAGCTGAACAGTACAATAACTGAAATGAAAAATACACTAGAAGGAATCAATACTAGAATAACCGAGGCAGAAGAACGGATAAGTGACCTGTAAGACAAAATGGTGGAATTCATGGCTGGGGACCAGAATAAAGAAAAAAAAAAGAAAAGAAATGAAGACAGCCTAAGAGAACTCTGGGGCAACATTAAAAGCAACAACGTTCACATTATAGGGGTCCCAGAAGGAGAAGAGAGAGAGAAAGGACCCAAGAAAAAATTTGAAGAGATTATAGTCAAAAACTTCCCTAACAGGGGTAAAGAAATAACCACCCAAGTCCAGGAAGCGCAAAGAGTCCCATACAGGATAAACTCAAGGAGAAACACGATGACACACATAGTAATCAAATTGGCAAAAATTAAAGACAAAGAAAAATTATTGAAAGCAGCAAGAGAAAAATGACAAATAACATAAAAGGGAACTCCCATCAGGTTAACAGCTGATTTCTCAGCAGAAACTCTACAAGCCAGAAGGGAGTGGCATGACATATTTAAAGTGATGAAAGGGAAGAAATTACAACCAAAATTACTCTACCTGGCAAGAATCTCATTCAGATTCGAAGGAGATCGAAAACTAAGAAAATTCACTACCACTAAACCAGCTCTACAACAAATGCTAAGGAATTTCTCTAAGTGGGAAACACAAGAGAAGAAAAGGACCTACAAAAACAAACCCTCAAAAATTAAGAAAACGGTAATAGGAACATACATATCAATAATGACATTAAATGTGAATGGATTAAAATCTCCAACCAAAAGACACAGGCTCACTGAATGGATACAAAAACAAGACCCATATATATGCTGTCTACTAGAGACTCACATCAGACCTAGGGACACATACAGACTGAAGGTGAGGGGATGGAAAAAGTTATTCCATGCAAATGGAAATCAAAAGAAAGCTGGAGTAGTAATACTCACATCAGGTAAAATAGACTTTAAAATAAAGAATTTTACAAGAGATAAGGAAGGACATTACATAATGATCAAGGGATCAATCCAAGAAGACATATAACAATTATAAATATATGTGCACTCAATATAGGAGCACCTCAATACATGAGGCAACTGCTAACAGCTCTAAAAGAGGAAATCGACAGTAACACAATAATAGTGGGGGACTTTAACACCTCACTTACACCAATGGACAGATCATCCAAAATGAAAATAAATAAGGAAACACAAGCTTTAAATGGCACAATAGACTACATAGATTTAATTGATATTTATAGGACATTCCATCCAAACACAGCAGATTACAATTTCTTCTCAAGTGCGCATGGAACATTCTCCAGGACAGATCACATCTTGGGTCACAAATCAAGCCTCAGTAAATTGAAGAAAATTGTAATCATACCAAGCATCTTTTCTGACCACAATGCTATGAGAGTAGAAATCAATTACAGGAAAGAAACGTAAAAAACACAAACACATGGAGGCTAAACAATACGTTACTAAATAACCAAGAGATCACTAAAGAAATCAAAGAAAAATCAAAAAATACCTAGAGAAAAATGACAATGAAAACATGATGATCCAAAACCTATGGGATGCAGCAAAAGCAGTTCTAAGAGGGAAGTTTATAGCAATACTATCCTATCTCAAGAAACAAGAAAAATCTCAAATAAACAATCTAACAATACATCTAAAGGAACTAAAGAAAGCAGAACAAACAAAACACAAATTTAGCAGAAGAAAAGAAATCATAATGATCAGAGCAGAAATAAATGAAATAGAAACAAAGAAACCATAGCAAATATCAACAAAACTAAAGCTGGTTCTTTAAGAAGAAAAACAAAATTGATAAACCATTAGCTGGACTCATGAAGAAAAAGAGGGAGAGGACTCAAACAAAAATTAGAAATGAAAAAGGAGAAGTTATAAAAGACACTGCAGATATGCAAAGAATCCTAAAAGATGACTAAAAGCAACTCTATGCCAATAAAATGGACAACCTGGAAGAAATGGACAAATTCTTAGAAAGGTATAACCTTCCAAGACTGAACCAGGAAGAAATAGAAAATGTGAGCAGACCAATCACAAGTAATGAAATTGAAACTGTGATTAAAAATCTTCCAACAAACAAAAGTCCAGGACCAGATGGCTTCACAGGTGAATTCTATCAAACATTTAGAGAAGAGCTAACACCCATACTTCTCAAACTCTTCCAAAAAATTGCAGAGGAAAGAACACTCACAAACTCATTTTATGAGGCCACCATCAACCTGATACAAAAAGCAGACAAAGATTCTAAAAAAAAAAGAAAATTAGAGACCAATATCACTGATGAATATAGATGCAAAATCCTCAACAAAATACTAGCAAACAGATCCAACAACACATTAAAAGGATCATACACCATGATCAAGTGGGATTTATCCCAGGGGTGCAAGGATTCTTCAATATACGCAAAGCAATGTGATACACCATATTAACAAACTGAAGAATAAAAACCATATGATCATCTCAATAGATGCAGAAAAAGCTTTCGACCAACTTCAACACACATTTATGATAAAAACTCTCCAGAAAGTGGGCATAGGGGGAACCTACCTCAACATAATAAAGGCCATATATGAGAAACTCACAGCAAACATCATTCTCAATGGTGAAAAACTGAAAGTATTTCCCCTATGATCAGGAACAAGGCAAGGATATCCACTCTCATCACTATCATTCAACCCAGTTTTGGAAGTCCTAGCCACAGCAATTGGAGAAGAAAAAGAAATAAAAGGGAAAAAAATTGGAACAGGAGAAGTGAAAATGTCACTGTGCAAATGACATGATACTATACATGGAGAATCCTAAAGATGTAACCAGAAAACTCTAGAGCTAATCAATGAATTTGGTAAAGTTGCAGGACACAAAATTAATGCACAGAAATTTCTTGCATTCCTATACACTAATGATGAAAAATCTGAAAGAGAAATTAAGAAAACACTCCCATTTACCATTGCAACAAGAAGGATAAAATATTTAGGAATATACCTATCTAGGGAGAAAAAAGACCTGTATACTGAAAACTATAAGACACTGATGGAAGAAATCAAAGATGATACAAACAGATGGAGAGATATACCATGCTCTTGGATTGGAAGAATCAATATTGTGAAATGATTATACTACCTAAATCAATCTACAGATTCAGTGTAATCCCTATGAAATTACCAGTGGAATCTTTTACAGAACTAGAACAAAAAATCTTAAAATTTGTAGAGAGACAAAAAAAGATCCCGAATAGCCAAAGAGGTCTTGAGGGACAAAAATGGAGCTGGAGGAATCAGACTCCCTGGCTTCAGACTATACTGCAAAGCTACAGTAATCAAGACAATATGGTACTGGCACAAAAACAGAAATATAGGTCAGTGGAATAGCATAGGAAGCCCAGAGATAAACCCACGCACCTATGGTCAACTAATCTATGATAAAGGAGGCAAGGATATACAATGGAGAAAAGACAGTCTCTTCAATAAGTGGTGCTGAGAAAACTGGACAGCTACATGTAAAAGAATGAAATTAGAATACTCCTTAACACCATATACAAAAATAAACTCAAAACGGATTAGAGACCTAAATGTAAGACCAGGCACTATAAAACTCTTAGAGGAAAACACAGGAAGAACACTCTTTGACATATATCACAGCAAGATCTTTTTTGATCCACTTCCTAGAGTAATGGAAATAAAAACAAAAATAAACAAATGGGACCTAATGCAACTTAAAAGCTTTTGCAAAGCAAAGGAAACTACAAACAAGATGAAAAGACAACCCTCAGAATGGGAGAAAATATTAGCAAATGAATCAATGGACAAAGGATTAACCTCCAAAATATATAAATAGCTCATGAAGCTCAATATTAAAAAAACAAACAACCCAATCCAAAAGTGGGCAGAAGACCTAAATAGACATTTCTCCAAAGAAGACATACAGATGGCCAAGAATCACATGAAAACTGCTCAACATCACTAATTATTAGAGAACTGCAAATCAAAACTACAATGAGGTATCACATCACACCAGTTAGAATGGGCTTCATCAGAAAATTTACAAACAACCAATGTTGGAAAATGTGTGGAGAAAAGGGAACACTCTTGCACTATTGGTGGGAATGTAAGTTCTCCCTCTGGAGAACAGTATGGAGTTTCTTTAAAAAACTAAAAACAGAATTACTATATTACCCAGCCATCTCACTACTGGGCATATATCTAGAGAAAACCATAATTCAAAAAGACACATGCACACCAATATTCATTGCAGCACTATTTACAATAGCCAGGACATGGAAGCAACCTAAATGCCCATCGACAGATGAATCAAAAAAGAAGATGTGGTATATATATACAATGGAATATTACTCAGTCATAAAAAGGAATGAAATTGGATCTTTTGTAGGGACGTGGATGGATCTAGAGACTGTCATACAGAGTGAAGTAAGTCACAAAGAGAAAAACAAATATCGTATATTAACGCATATATGTGGAACCTTGAAAAATGGTACAGAAGAACTGGTTTACAGGGCAGAAATTGAGACACAGATATAGAGAACAAACATATGGACACCAAGGGGAAAAAGTGGTGGAGGATGGAGGTGGTGTGATGAATTGGAAGATTGGGACTGACATGTATATACTAATATGTATAAAATGGATAATTAATAAAAACCTGCCGTATGAAAAAATAAAATTCAAAAGAAAAAAAAAGGAGTAGTCACTAAAGATAGGGACAAGCAGGGTCTGCTGATCTACTAGTGGTACTCTCTACCCTATATGCTTACCTAAAACATGGCAATCAGCTACAATATGAAAACAATTAACACCTTGGCCGATAGCACTTTAAAATCCTGACAGTGAAGACATGTCATCATCTGTAAAATGATGTATTTAGTGAATCATTACAGTAATAATCTGTAATATATATATTTAATTTGAGAAAAGAATCTTCAAAATAATAAACTACTGATTTTGTATTTGAGGTGTACTTTACTCTTCCCACGCAGTGTAGTATCTCAGCATCCATTATGTTGTGCTCTTTAGTCAACTGGCAAATGGGATCACCATCACTAACCCAGATGTAGACATTTTGGATCCTCGCTTTTGGTAGTAATATTTCTTTCTATCCTAGAATTCTATTATTAACAACAAGGTTATACTAAGTAAAGCCATCCAGAAAGATACTAGTAGGCTCAAATTATAAGAAAGTTTTACAAAAGTTAAAATGACAAACTAAAATGTAAAGTTAAGTTTAAGTTTGTTTAGAATTGTTGAAAAACAGTCACTTTTCTAAGTCTAAAAGATTGCTACAATAAGCAAAATGAGTGAGGTTTATTTGGAGGTCTAGATTAGTTCTTAAGTGTTACAATTTGATGTTATTGTTAAGTGTTCTGTAAGAAGTTATTATATATATATATAATATGATATGTATATGTATTTTATGATTCCATATTCTCTATTATGATTTCTTCATTTTTATGGCAGGTATTTTCCAATTAAATGACTCTCCAGTTTTACAATAAAGTCAGTAGGAAAAAAGCACTCAATTAACTGCAATGTCATTATTCCATAAAAGGTTTCTTCTTTTTTTTTTAATCTTTGTTAGAGTGTAGTTGATTTACAATGTTGTGTTAGTTTCAGGTGTACAGCAAAGTGAATCAGTTACACATATACATATATACACTCTTTTTTAGATTCTTTTCCCATATAGGTCATTGCAGAGTATTGAGTTGAATGCCCTGTGCTATACAGCAGGTCCTTATTAGTTATCCATTTTATATATAGTAGTGTGTATGTGTCAATCCCAATCTCCCAATTTATCCTTCCTCTCTTCTCCCCTTGCTAGCCATAAGTTTGTTTTCTACATCTGTGACTCTATTTCTGTTTTGTAAATAAGTTCATTTGTACGATTTTTTTTTTAGATTACATATATAAGCAATATGGTATTTGTCTTTCTCTATCTGACTTACTTCACTCAGTATGACAATCTCTAGGTCCATCCATGTTGCTGAAAATGACATTATTTTATTCTTTTTGATACTTGAGAAATATTCCATTGTACATATGTACCACATCTTCTTTATCCATTTATCTGTTGATAGACATTTAGGTTGCTTCTGTGTCCTAGCTATTGTAAATAGTGCTGCAATGACTATTGAGGTGCATTTGTCTGTTCAAATTATGGTTTTCTCTGGATATGTGCCCAGGAGTGGGATTGCTGGATCATATGGTAGCTCTATGTTTAGCTTTATAAGGAACCTCCATACTGTTATCCACAGTAGCAGTACCAATTTACATTCCCACCAACTGTGTAGGAGGGTTCCCTTATCTCCACACCTTCCATGAAAGGTTTCTTCTAAATTGCCTAAAAGGTATAGGATTGATCTATGTGAGTTCTAGGATTCTAGTTCTATAGGCTTTTAAGATTCTAGCTCTAGGATTCCACATTTTCATTATCTAGAGGTATTCCTAGATTTATGAAAGCACAAGAACTTAATCATATCTAATCTGAAATATGTATGTATTTTACTTGGATAAAACTGAGGAGGAAACAAGAGAAGTTGACTGTTTCAGTAACTCTTAGTGAGAATACCACTGTGATAGCTAGTCTCTGATGATGGTCACACTGATGAAGCACACCTCCTGGTATGCAAATCTATGCATGATCCCCTCCCCTTGAGTCTAGACTGATCCTATGACTCATCAGGCTCACCCTATGACTGACCAATAGAACACAGTAAAAGTGACGCTGCATGACATCTGAGGCCAGTACCTAAAATGTCTTGCAGCTTCTACTAGGTTCTCTTTGGAACATTTGTTTTAATGGAAGATACTTGCCATGTGAGAAGAGTGACTACCCTAAGATTTCCATGCTCTGAGGAAGCTAAGATGGCCATGTGAGAGGCCACATGGTGGGAGAGAGGCTGAACAGCCTGAGCTGTTCCAGCCATCCCAGACCAAATGCCAAATGTGCAAGTGAAGAAGCCATCTGGGATATCCAGCCCAGTCGAGCTTTCATATGACTCCAGCCCAGCCACCATCTGACTGCAAACAGATGGTGAAATTCCAAATGAGCACTGATCATCAGAACAAAAAAAGAAATTAAAACCACAGAAATTTATTGCCCCACAGTTCTGGAAGCTAGAAGTCCAAAATCAATGTGTCAGCAGGGTCAGGCTCTCTCTGAAAGCTCTAAGAGAGGATCCTTCCTTACCTCTTCCTAGTTTCTGGTGTTTGCTGGCAATCCTTGGCATTCCTTGACTTGTTGATACATTGCTCCAATCTCTGCTCCTATCTTCACATGTTGTTTCCCTCTCTATGTATTTGTGTCCAAATTTCCCTCTTCTTATAAGGACATCAGTCATTGAATTAGGACACACCTTAATCCAGTGTGACCTCATTTTAGCTTGATTACAATTGCAAGGACCCTATTTTCAAATAAGATCATATTCACATTCCTACTAGTGGATAGGACTTCAACTTATCTTTTGGGGGACACAATTCAACCCATAGCACTGTCCAATGCCTTCTTTGCTCAAAGTCACTATAATGGCCTCACACACTTTTCTTCCACACTCTATGTGAATTCATCTCACACTGCTCACTATGCTTCCCTGTCTTACAGGGCATGCTCCCTCCTCAGGGCCCTTTAACCTTCTATGATCCTTTTGCCTGGTACCCTCTTTCCTGAGACACCACCTCTCCACCCTCCATCCCCTTTCAGATCTTAATCACTTCCTCGGTAAGGCCTTCCTTGACCACATTATTTAAAATTCTCTTACTACCCCTCACCATCTGACACTCTCATCCCTCTTCTTGGCACCATTCTTCTTCTCTGATAAGGCTATAGCTCTTACCATCCCCATTTCACAGTAAGATGAAATATCTTGCTCAACATCATGGAACTAACTAAGAGAAGGAAATAGAGAAGCTGACTCCTTACAAACTTACTCCAGAACTTGTTCTCTTAGTGTTCTATGAAGTCTCTTAATGACTATTTTCTATATTTAATTCATTACCCACCTGGCTAGGATGTAAAAGGCCCAGGCTTAGTGGCAATCAATATATTTCCAATGAAGGATAAATTGTACCTTGCCTCATTTAAACAAATTTTTTTCAACATTCATAAAAGTCTGGTTTTCCATTTAAGACACAGGGTGGAAATTCTGAGCATGAAGGTATAAACTAATATTTTTATTTTCTTGACTAGTGATCCAGAGGCTGACTGAGCAATAAATCAAGGAGAGTTTATATTTTATTGAGTTCCTATCATGTCTATAATACTGGGGGTCCTGGTGCCTAAAGAATAGCATGGACCCATAGTTAAATGATTTATTTCAGCGAACAATTTTGTTTATACAAATCAATCAAGAATAATTGTCAATGGTGCCATTTCTAAACAAAGGCTTATTTATTGGTATGATGTCACATAGACACAATTGTTTATTTGCATTATGTCACATGAACACACATACGTTTGTTTATGTGCCTGATGTCAGACCAAGAAAAGGGTCACCCATGGCTGAAGACATTTCTGGGAATTACCCAAATGCCAGTCACTGCAGAAAGTGCTTTTGATGTATTGCTAATTAACTTTCCATAACTACGCTGAGGAAGGTGTTTTATCTCTGCTTTCCAGATGAAGAAACTGAGTATCTGGGAGATTCAATAATCCGGTCCAAAATTACCCAGAAAGTCAGGATATGAAAATAGATCTATAAAACCTCAAAGCAATACTATACAAAGACTGTAGTATATTTTTAAATTTGCAGTGAAAAATATGCACAGGAGCAAGCAAGAATATATTCACATTAGCTAGCTGTACACTCTACTTCCCATTTAATAATGCCTACAATAGTAACCATGTTACTATCACACACAGTGTTTATTAGCCTCAGGATGCTTCTATCTTGGGCAGTTCTCAAAAGGCACACAAAATCTTCTGTTTATTATTTTCTGTATTTCATGAAAACTATATTTTAGTTATTTTGCAATTTGCCTCAGATTGTGAAGACAATCTTTCTATCAGTTGCAATACAGTAATATTTTTCAGGAAGACACTAGCCATCTTGCTTGATTTGAGAGCACCAGGCCTTTTGCTAAGCCACTTGTGAAATGTCCTTCCCTGATTCAGGTTTACAAGTTGATGTGGCCACAACTGACTGGTGCAGGTGGTTAACTCATCAGATTTGTATTGATTCTGATTAGCAGCAATGAAGATCATTTAACTTATAATACCTGTGTCCCAAATACCTGAGGATGCATTCCTTTAGAGACTAGAGGTTTTATGTACTCATTATATGTCTCAAAAAAGTCATAACTTTGATATATGAATAAACTAATCAAGATACATTAACAGGTTTGAATTTTGCTAGGCACTTTTTCATATAAGTATTTTAAAATAGCTTTTCTTTTGCTGAAGGAGGAGAAAATAAACCTCTTCAAAGACCAGAGAGAGCGAGGATTTGAACCCTGGCTCCAAAATCCATATTCTTGAATGTTACATTACAGTGTTTTTGCATTCCTAGTAGTTAGCTACTACTCTTAACTAGATCTTCATATTCTGTTCTTATTTGCAATCTTTGCCTTTTCCCCAGAGAAAGACATACATGAGTGCTTTGAGAGCATTTATCTCATCATGTTCTCAGACTCTTAATAAGTTCTTCATTTATTTGTTCAATAAACACTTCTGAGAATGTGGCATACTCCTGGGTAGATTCTGAGGATATAAAATGGATTGGACATTGACCTTTGCCTTAAAAAAATCACATAATCCACAGGCAGATAAGACAGACAAATACTGTTGATACAGGGTGAAATTGTGCTTTGGTGCTAAGGAAGCACACAGGAGATTTATGAACTGCAGAGTAAGTGAAGAAGAAGTCAGGATTCAGGATAAGGGATCATCTGAGCTGAGTATGAAATACCATAGTTTTATGGATGAAAATACTTTATAAAGGCTATCCAAGCACAGGAGAAATTTATGAAAAAGCAGCTCCAGAATTTAAAAATTTGGCATATGTATGGACTGATCCATAATTGAGAGTTTGCAGGGCATCTGAGGGAAAAATGTAGGAGATCTAGTGTGCTGGTCATGAAATGAGAAAAGTGGTAGAATGACTGAGCCATCAAGGCCACTAGAGAGTGAAGTGGGCAGAAAGGGAGAAAGGAGAGGGCCTGAGGGACCGGATGTCTCTAGAAACAAAACAAAACAAGTGTACTTGTACTTGTGAGTAAAGCACTGAGAAGTCTTGAAAAGACTTTGTTTGTAGATTGGTACTTTGTGATTTTAGATTTCTAGAACTGTAGAAGTGATGGCAACTTTTCTAGTGGAGAAAGATTATGACATTACCAAATATACTTCTCTTGGTTCATTCTGTTAGTTGGCAAAAGGCTGAGTGCTCTTCAGAGAAAGGTACATGAAATCCATGTTTCCTACAAGGATATCCTAAAAAGTGGCATCTGTGATCAATTGACAAGTGCAATTTCTGCTGATTCCAGCTTTTTGATACAGAACTGTATATTAGTAACCTTCGCTAGAAGTACTGAACAGATAAAAATCCATCTATGAAATATGTTAATCAATAACGTAATTTGTTCTTTCACTCACCAGATGGAAAGTACAGTAGAGTATATCATTTTCAGATGTATTAGATATTTTTATTTGTTTTATTTTTCTTTTCTTGAAGAGTATTCTGACACATACTTTAAAGACATCATCTCTCAGGTTTTGGCCTGTTGAGTCAGGCCCTAATATCTGTAAGGACAAAGCTTGTGCAAGACATAGTCCCCTCTTGAGACTGCTCTGAGGATAATCAGAATGTGAGAGCTTTGCCAAACAGTTGCTGAAAGGCAAACAGTTGATCTACAACAACATTTTTCTTTTGTTGTTGTTGTTAATTTTCCTTTTTCCTTTCTTTCTTTCTTTTTCTTTCTTTCTTTCTTTCTTTCTTTCTTTCTTTCTTTCTTTCTTTCTTTCTTTCTTTCTTTCTCTCTTTCTTTCTCTCTTTCTTTCTCTCTTTCTTTCTTTCTTTCTTTCTTTCTTTCTTTCTTTCTTTCTTTCTTTCTTTCTTTCTTTCTTTCTTTCTTTCTTTCTTTCTTTCTTTCTTTCTTTCTTTCTTTCTTTCTTTTCTTTCTCTCCCTCCAGCTGCATTGAGTCTTCGTTGCTGCACGCAGGCTTTCTCTAGTTGCAGTGAGCGGGGACTACTCTCTGTTGCAGTGCACAGACCTCTCATTGTGGTGGCTTCTCTTGTTGCAGAGCACAGGCTCTAGGCACGTGGACTTCAGTAGTTGTGGCTTGTGGGCTCTAGAGCGTAGGCTCACTAGTTGTGGCACACAGGCTTAGTTGCTCCATGGCATGTTGGATCTTCCTGGCCCAGGGCTTGAACCTGTGTCCCCTGCATTGGCAGGCAGACTCTTAATCACTGTGCCACCAGGTAAGCCCTACACCAACATTTTTAATACAAAGCAATTTTCTCTGAGACACCAGATTTGGGTGAAAATCAACTCATTGGAAACTCATGTAATAATTGCATTGGGAGTAAGTTCAAATAAAATACTGATTATGAAATAAGAGACCAAGCTGTATCATAGGAAATATGAAACCAGTTCTTGGTTGCAACAAAAAAAATAAAATACCTAGGAATAAAACCTACCTAAGGAGGCAAAAGACCTGTGTGTAGAAAACTATAAGATACTGATGAAAGAAATCAAAGACAACACAAACAGATGGATAGATATACTGCATTCTTGGATTGGAAGAATCAATATTTTGAAATGACTATACTACGTAAAGCAATCTACAATCTACTACTTAATGCAATCCCTATGAAATTACCAATGGCATTTTTTACAGAACTAGAACAAAAAATCTTAAAATTTGTATGGAGACAAAAAAGACACTGAATAGCCAAAGAGGTCTTGAGGGAAAAAAATGGAGCTGGAGGAATCAGACTCCCTGACTTCAGACTGTACTACAAAGCTACAGTAATCAAGACAATATGGTACTGGCACAAAAACAGAAATATAGATCAATGGAACAGGATAGGAAGCCCAGAGATAAACCCATGCACCTGTGGTCAACTAATCTATGACAAAGGAGGCAAGGATATACAATGGAGAAAAGACAGTCTCTTCAATAAGTGGTGCTGGGAAAACTGGACAGCTACATGTAAAAGAATTAAATTAGAATACTCCCTAACACCATACACAAAAATAAATTCAAAATGATTAAAGACCTAAATGTAAGGCCAGACAGCGTAAAATTCTTAGAGGAAAACATAGGCAGAACACCCTTTGACATATATCACAGCAACATCTTTTTTGACCCACCTTCTAGAGTAATGGAAATAAAAATAAAAATAAATAAAGAAATGGGACCTAATGAAACTTCAAAGCTTTTGCACAACAAAGGAAACCATAAACAAGACGAAAAGCAATCCTCAGAATGGGAGAAAATATTTGCAAATGAAGCAACTGACAAAGGCTTAATCTCCAAAATATACAAATAGCTCATGCAACTCAATATCAAAAAAACAAACAACACAGTCAAAAACTGGGCAGAAGATCTAAACAGACATTTCTCCAAAGAAGACATACAGATTGCCAACAAACACATTAAAAGATTCTCAACATCACTAATTACTAGAGAAATGCTAATCAAAACTACAATGAGGTATCACCACACACTGGTCAGAATGTCCATCATCAAAAAAAAAATCTACAAATAAATGATGGAGAGGGTGTGGAGAAAAGGGACCCCTCTTGCACTGTTGGTGGGAATGTAAATTGATATAGCCACTATGGAAAACTGTATGGAATTTCCTTAAAAAACTAAAAATACAACTACCATATAACCCAGCAATCCTGCTACTGGGCATATACCCAGAGAAAAAAATAATTCAAAAAAACAGTTGCATTTGGAAGTATATAGCAGCACTATTTACAATAGCCAGGACATGGAAGCAACCTAAATGTCCATTGACAGATGAATGGATAAAGAAGATATGATACATATATACAGTGGAATATACTCAGCCATAAAAAGGAACAAAATTGTGTCATGTGGATGGACGTAGAGAGTGTCGTGCAGGGTGAAGTAAGTCAGAAAGAGAAAAAAAATATCGTATATTAATGCATATATGTGGAATCTAGAAAAATTGTATAGATGATCTTTTTGCAAAGCAGAAGTAGAGACACAGATGTAGAAATCACACATATGGATACCAAGGCGGAAAAGGGGGTGAGTGGGATGAATTGGGAAATTGCGATTGACATATATACACTACAGATACCATGTATGAAATAGATAACAAATGAGAACATATGTATAGCTCAGGGAAATCTACTCAATGCTCTGTGGTGACGTAAATGGGAAGGAAATCCAAAAAGAGGGGATATATGTGTACATATAGCTGATTCACTTTGCTGTACAGTAGAAAGTAACACAACATTGTAAAGGAACTATATTCCAATAAAAGTTAATTAACAAAAAGAAACTAGTTCTTGGTACATTGTAAGAGTAACCCCAAAGCCTGTGTTACACAGACACTTTTCCAGGGATGGTTTTTCCACCACTTTATCCTGGAGGTAGAGAAATATTGCTTGGAGGAGGAAGTCCCATTCAACATTCTTTTGCTGCTTAACCGTGCTCTGGGTCACCCTCCATTCATGGACAACTTTCATCCCAATATCAAAGTAGTGCATCTGTCACCAAATACTATGTCGCTCATCCAACTTATGGGCCAGGGAGTTATTATAGCTACTTTCAAGAAGTATTATTTATGTCACACTTTTTGTCAAGCAGTAAAGGTGAGTGACAAATGAGGAGCAACATTGCAAAAATTTTGTAAGGACTGTAACATCTATGAGGCCATAAAAAACATTGACTTTGCTTGGTATGAGGTTACGGCTGTCACCATGAATTCGGCTTGGAAGAACCTTTGCCTGCAGTTTGTTCATGACTTCTGTGGATTTTAGAAGGTGGATGAGGAGTCCAAAGAGGTCTTCTGCAACGTAGTGATCCTCAGCGAGAAGATGGAGCTAGATCTGCAAGAGGACGACTTCATTGAACTCCCTGACGCGTAACACAAGGAGCTTACTAATGAAGACCTGATGGAATTGGAGGCCCAGAGAAAGGACAAAGAGAGACAAGAGGAAGAAGTAACAGAAGAAATGAAGAGATTCATGATGCAGGAAATGGCAAGGGGATTTTCTTTATTTGAGGAGGCACTGTAAGTTTTTGAGGCACAGGACCCAAATGTAGAACAGTATACGAAGCTTACAGAGCTACTACCCAGATATCACTGGATCATTTTTTCAAGAGGGTAGATAGAATTGAATCCAGTAAGGAACTAGAACCTGTGTCTTCAATGTCAGGCATGGTGAAATTGCACCTTGCCCTCCATCTCCTATTGTTAATAATCCTTCAGCTCTACCATTTCCCACCTCCTCTCTCTCCTCCAGTCAGTAGCTCTTCTTTCTTGTTCACTTGATGCCACCCCTGTATGTCAGCTCTTGTACTGTACTACCGTACTTCTCAAGATATTGTACTGTAAGATTAAAAATGTTTTCTTTATTTTTTGGTATTTGTTTTTTATGTATTATTTGTGAGAAAAGTATTATAAACCTATTACAGTACAGTACTATACAGCCGATTGTGTTGGTTGGGTACCTACACTAACTTTGTTGGACTTACGAACAAATTGGACTTACGAACATGCTCTCAGAACTCATTCATATGTAGGGGACTTACTGTATGTATATATATGTATAAGTATATATATGGATATGGATATATGGATAATATAAGAAAAGAAGGAAATCCTGCCATTTGCAATAACATGGATGGATCTTGAGCACACTGTGCTAAATGAAATAAGCCAGACAGATAGACAAATACTGTTTCACCTCACTTATACATAAAATCTAAAAAAACAAACCAAAAAAAACTCATAGGAAAAGAGAGATATTTGTTCTTACCAAAGGCTGGGGTAATTGAATGAAGGTAGTTGAGAGGTACAAACCTCCAGTTGTAAGATAAATTAAAATTAGGGATGTAAAGTACAACATGATGACTATAGTTAACGCTGCTGTATGGTATATTTGAAAGTTGCTAAGAGTAAACCCTAAAAGTTCTTAACACAAGGGGAAAAAATTTGTAACTGTATAAGGAGATGGATGTTTACTAAACATACTGTGATAATCATTTTGCAATATTTGTAATTCAGGTCATTATGTTGTACACCTTAAACTTTTACTGTGCTATATGTAATAATATCTCAATACAACTAAAGAAAACGAAAAGAAAACCCTATAGCCTCAGCAAATTATGAACACATTGGTTAGTTAAACACTTTTTTCTAACTTCATGCCAGTTTTTTTTTTTTCACAAATTGTTAAGTTTTGGCCAATATTCCACACAAGGAGCAGGTGGGCTCTTCCAACAATTGATGATTGTGACACACTCCATTATATTTTGAGAAATTCAGAGGTAGCAGAAGATTGACAATTCTTCAGCTGGTATCTACTTAGCCTTTGACTGTGGACAGAAACTGATCATGTATGAATTTACCTAGATTCATTGTTATTAATGTACAGACAGAATATCAAAATTTTTTAATTTAATTTTTATTTTATATTGAATTATAGTTTATTTACAATGTCGTTTAGTTTGTAAAGTGATTCAGTTATACATATACATATAACCATTCTTTTTTAGATTCTTTTCCCATATAGGTTATTACAAAATATTGAGTAGATTTCCCAGTGCTATACAGCAGGTCCTTGTTGATTATTTTATATATAGTAGTGTGTATATGTTAACCCCAAACTCCTACTTTATCCCTCCCCCAACCTTTCCCCTTTGGTAACCATAAGTTTGTTTTCAAAGTCTGTGAGTCTATTTCTGTTTTGTAAATAAGTTCATTTGTATCATTTTTTTAGATTGAGATATGTAAAATGGTGATGGGTTTTGACCTCCTTCTCTTTGCCTTGTACCTTAATGATTTGAAGGCAATACTTAAGAAGTAGGAACTATGGCCATGTACTATCAAATATAAAGAGCTAAACATTCTTCTCTATTTCACTGTTTTCAGATGGAAAATCAAGTGATCTTGTACCACAATCTGTCATTTCAATTCTCATCAGGTTTGTTCTGATCAACTAGACAAATGTCTCCTTCATTGTACCTGTAGTTATATGCTGGTTCAAAGACAATGACCATCCTAGGTAGCTAAGAATAGTGATAAAAAGAGTAGTTGTTGGAGGAGGTCATCGACAGGACATGATCATCAGGTTGACCAGCAAACTGGATCCAGGCAATGAGTCTCCTCACTCCCTTTCCGCCCTTGGGATGTGTGTTCCACTTGCCTTCCCCACACTAGAAGCTGCCCCAAGGACACAGTTCAGAGAGTAAAGTGTTGTTGAGGCTATCTGAACAGTATAGGTGACTGAACCTAGCTAAGGCTTCTATACAAACTTTAAGATTCTGGTGCACATGTGAGGGAATCTACTCAGCTGCCCAAGACACCCTCCTAAGTAAGTTCCCTTGGTTGTTAAACCTGCTACCTACCAACCTGGAGTGGTCTGCATCTTTCTTTAAAGTCTCCTTGCCCTCTGTGTGCAAGTACAAAGGCCAATTTACAAACAGTAGTTGGGTTTCCATGTGATTTTCATAAAAAAAGAGTGAGACAAAATCAATTATTCTAAGACCAAAATAATCATTTTTGACAGGTGGACTCTAATATTTAATTAGCAAGTATCTGTCAGTTCTCCACATGGAATCAAATCATTCCATGTTCCTGGGTTACGTTTTTCTCACTAATCTTTATCTGATTTTTATAAGAAGCTGAATTGTTTTAAATTAGTTAACCTGTGTGTATTTTACTGAAACTTTTTAGCTACCACAGACAGTTGGCAATGGTTCATTTGAAAATAGTTCAAAATAAAAGGGTATAGTTGTGCTCTATAGAATTGGACTTTGGGAACTCAGTCACCCATGGGCATAAAAGTTCAAGTGGACCAAGAACTTTTTCTGCATAAAACCTGTAGCCAGTACTTCAGACCACCTTAATATCAATATTAGGGGCATGGCACTAATCTTTATTTTAACTATTCTACCCTTCCTTTGACCCATTTATCTACTTATTGTATGTAGTTGCAAGTTGTCAGTTTTTTCAAGCCATGACCTCAAACACTTTTTGTACAAAGTGGGTAATAATAAAAATGATAATAATAATAAGAGCTACTAACAACAACAATAAATTTATAGCTTAGACTTTTGGAAGAGGCCCCCAGAGCTTACCCAGTTTAATAGCTGAGATCCAGGATAGGCAACTTAACTTTGTGGCAGGCTCAGGTGAAAATCTATAATTTTGATTCTCTGTTTGATTCTCTGTTTAATACTCTCTCCACTAACCCAGGTGTCTCTGATTTTTCAGGGCAATGGTTCCTGCTATCATCTCAAAAGCTAGAACCCTTCTATCCTCTGCCAGAATATCACTGGAAACCATGAAAGTAGGGATTCCCTTTCTCTCTCCCTGAAACTTTCACAAACCTGAAAATTTTCTAAACAAAAATTCCTGTTTGACATTATTCAGATAAACGCTAAAGTCCACATTTGGATTTTCAAGACAATATTGGTAAAAATATTTTATAATGCAGTGAAATGTTCACACCTTATTCAGTGTTTGCAGCTGCACTTACATAGACATTAGGAATCTCGGAGTTGTTTTAAGTATTTGTAGCTGGCAAGAGACAACAGGGGGAATCCAAAATTGAAGGATTAACTCTATCTAAGAGGCCATTATCAAAAGGAAACTCCTCTTATTCTTTGATAAAGACTTCCAAAGTGGACAACAGCCAAGAAAGCTTTTTTTTTCCCCCACCTCCTATCAAAGATTGCATCCCTCATTTTAAAAGTCTAATGACGCTGGCCTTTTTCTGGATCCATCTGTGCTATATCTGGACTCTCTCTGCCAAAGAGACTCAGGGTCTGGTTTTGTTCAATTGTACTTTGCTCTGTGCTCTCTTTTTATATATCCTTTAAATGGTTATTTAGACCATAGTTCTCATCAAACAAAAGATGTCTATCTTTTATCATTTGGAGATATTGAAAGGAATGTTCCTTCTCTCCCTGCCTCTCAAAGCATTTACAGTCGTTATACAACGAGAAGAGAAATTCCACAGAGACCAACTACCATAAACATGTGCAGGTTAAGGATATGTGAACATATTTTACATTTGATATATTTAGTTTCAATATCTGAAAGGGCTCAAGTAAATTTATGATGTTCTATTGCAAGCTATGTGATTTTTATAGACTCCAGGGGAAATATATTCTAACTCTTGCTTCTTCATATCAAATGTATATTGAACAAAAGATAGTTTGCCTTCTAAAGGCACCTAGTCAGACTGAAAGTCTAAATATCTAAGCTCTTTTTGAAGTATATTTTGATGTTTGAAAATGCATTCTTTTTGCATAGGTCTTTTCTGTCACAAGGGCAAACATAGATAGAAATACCATCCACAGTTTTAATATCAGTCCTAAAGTATAATTATTATGCGATTTGAAAATGCAGCCTGCCATGACCTGGAGCTTAGGAATGGTGAAATGAGTGACCCTGGAGCTGGTGTAGTCAATTGTGCTCACATGACCTCATCCTAGGACAGGGGTGGAGATGGCAATGCTGAAGGCAAGGGGAGGAGGTAAGCAGAAGACCACAGAGATGCAGTCCCTGCTGACGGTGGTTGATCAGAAGCATTGGGCATATTGCAAGGATGTTAAGAGAGCTGTCTCTGGTCAACCTGTGTGGGTTTGGACCCCAGCTCCAGAAGTGTACAGATGTGTTTTCTTAAGCAAGTTCTTTAACCTCTCCAGGCGTCAGTAGCTTAATCTGTAAAGTAGGAAAACAACAGTTGTCACTTCATAGCATTGTTGAGATTTAATAAGATGATGTACATAAAGTGCTTATTCAAAGACATCCCTATAAAATAATGGTTAATAATGCAGACTCTAACCTCAGTGTAAGGTTTAAACATAAACACATCACATACTTTCTGTGTAATTCTCTTTTAGTCTCAGTTTCCTCTTTGGGAATATGGAGGTAATAAATACTAGGAGCATTGTTGTGCGGATTACATTAGTTAATTCATATGCTTATAGAAGTGCCTAATGCATGATAAATGCTCAAAAATATTAGCTGTTATTATTAGAGTTCCTAAAAATGTTACTTGGAAAGCATCCAGGGCCAAATAAACAGTGTTTACTTTCAATTGTTTGCTTATCTAGTTCCCACAGCAAAAGGAGAGAGAAATATTCTCCTCTTATTTCTCTTCTGTTCTAAACCCATTTGTTTTTCTCCCAGAAGAAAGGAGGTGTACTTGTTTGGCTGTGGAAAATGGGGAAGGGTGCACATTAGGTTTGCATCCTGACTCATCCTGCCCCATATGTCTATCAATACCTCCAGGATGGGGTGTGCATTGCCCTGCAAGCTGTGAAATCAGATGGCTTCAGGCACATGCTTTTTCCTGAGTGGAATCATGAAGGACTCTCCTTTGCCTGGTCTGAATTTAAGAGGTCTTAGAGTTTCATCTTTATTCATGGACTCAACAGGTGTGGCCTCCACTGCTAGTGAGCAGTCATCTGTGGCTCGGCACTTGACAAAGGTGATTTTACTGTATGATGAATCTTATTGAATGTTACAGCTAAGAACTCTATTGTCTGTCAGTGGAGAGGGTTTGAGATACAGCCAGGTGTACCAGTCCTGAGATGAAACAATGCTGGATTGTATGTTATCAGTTTCATAAAGCATATGCTTGCTGTCAATAATGTTTATTCTTGGGCTTCCCTGGTGGCGCAGTGGTTGAGAGTCCGCCTGCCGATGCAGGGGACATGGGTTTCTGCCCCGGTCCAGGAAGATCCGACATGCCACGGAGCGGCTGGGCCTGTGAGCCATGGCCGCTCAGCCTGCGCATCCAGAGCCTGTGCTCCGCAGCGGGAGAGGCCACAACAGTGAGAGGCCCACGTACCGCAAAAAAAAAAAAAAAAGTTCATTCTTTAAAAAAATACATATGTTTGACAATACGGTTCTTTGAGTTGTGGCATATTAAGCCCTTGAACTCACAGATTCAGTTTTATCAACATGATGATCATCTTACACGAATGTTAGCCTTTCTCACTCATCACCCAAGGACATCCTGAAACAGCAAGTCTGAATATGTGTAAGGAGGGACTGAGGTGGATCAAATCAGGAGAGAGGGAGGGGTGCAGAAAGTGGCGTGGAGCTAGATTTAGGTAGAAAATAATTTCCTAAAAAAACTTTTACTCTTATTGAGGTTCGTAATCCATAAAATTTGACCTTATTTCCAGAGAAAAAAGATCCATGATCTTGTGAATTTGAGTGTCCGTAAATTTTTTCCCAAGCTTCTCAGCAGCAAAACTTGTTCTTTGGCCAATTGTAACTGCTATTTTGCCACGGTAAGAGAACTTTCCATGTATCTACTTTACTGCATGTCTTTCCAGGGTAGGAATGCAGCACAGGACTCTACATTAACTGAGAAATCAGATGGTAAAAGAATCACTTTGGCCATTCTCTGTGTGAACATTTTTTGATGATAAAATAAGTAATTCCATATGTAGATGAATTGTTAGTATTCAATTCCTATTTCTCTTGTAATGTCCTTGGTCTTTTGTCTTTTGAATCAATTAGGTCAGTCGCAGGATAATAAAAAAAGAAAAAGAAAGAAAGAGAAACAGACCACAGTTTAAGTCAAAACACGATAATACTGTCCCCTCAACATATGGTGTTTACAGATCTTAAAAACAGAATCAGGAGGAATGTTTCAGATTAGAAGGGATTTTTCCACATCAGGAGTGGTTTTAATTTGTAAGCTTTTTAAATTTTTGGTCTTGGAGTAGTTCTTACTACAGTCAATAAACTGGTTAGTGAAATGAAGGTAAAATATTATAATTATTTCATTAAATAAGATTTGTATGTCCCCATTAGAGGCAAATAATTTTTTACATGTAATAATTGCATAAAACAATTGCTTGGCTATGGAAAATAATTCAAATAATTGCATATAATTGTTTTTTATTTCATAAGTACATAAATATCCTCCATATATATATTCCACATCTCTTTTAAGACACAATGTGATGTGAGAAGTTGTGAAATAGAGCCAGCTAGAAAATATTTACTCTGAGCCACAGCAACATGGCTTTTTTTTTTTAACATCTTTATTGGAGTATAATTGCTTTACACTGGTGTGTTAGTTTCTGCTTTTTAAAAAGAGAAACAGTTATACATATATATATGTCCCCATATCTCTTCCCTCTTGCGTCTCCCTCCCTCCACCATCCCTATCCCATCCGTCTAGGTGGTCACAAAGAACGAAGCTGATCTCCCTGTGCTATGTGACTGCTTCCCACTAGCTATCTATTTTACGTTGGGTAGTGTATATATGTCCATGCCACTCTCTCACTTTGTCCCAGTTTACTCTTCCCCCTCCCCGTATCCTCAAGTCCATTCTCTAGTAGGTTTGTGTCTTTATTCCTGTCTTGCACCTAGGTTCTTCATGAACTTTTTTTTTTCAGATTCCATATATATGTGTTAGCATATGGAATTTGTTTCTCTCTTTCTGACTTACTTCACTCTGTATGACAGACTCTAGGTCTATCCACCTCACTACAAATAACTCAATTTTGTTTCTTTTTATGGCTGAGTAATATTCCATTGTATATATATGTGCCACATCTTCTTCATCCATTCATCTGTTGATGGACACTTAGGTGGCTTCCATGATATGGCTACTGTAAATAGAGCTGCAATGAACATATTGGTACATGGCATTTTTGAATTATGATTTTCTCAGAGTATATGCCCAGTAGTGGGATCGCTGGGTTGTATGGTAGTTCTATTTTTCATTTTTTAAGGAACGACCATACTGTTCTCCATAGTGGCTTTATCAATTTACATTCCCACCAACAGTGCAAGAGAGTTTCCTTTTCTCCACACCCTCTCCAGCATTTATTGTTTGTAGATTTTTTGATGACGGCCATTCTGACTGGTGTGAGATGATATCTCATTGTAGTTTTGACTTGCATTTCTCTAATGATTAATGATGTTAAGCATGCTTTCATGTTTTTGTTGGCAATCTGTATATCTTCTTTGGAGAAATGTCTATTTAGGTTTTCTGCCCATTTTTGGATTGGGTTGTTTTTTTTTGATATTGAACTGCATGAGCTGCTTGTAAATTTTGGAGATTATTCCTTTGTCAGTTGCTTCATTTGCAAATATTTTCTCCCATTCTGAGGGTTCTCTTTTCATCTTATTTATGGTTTCCTTTGCTGTGCAAAAGCTTTGAAGTTTCATTAGGTCCCACTTGGTTATTTTTGTTTTTATTTCCATTACTCTAGGAGGTGGGTCAAAAAGGACCTTGCTGTGATTTATGTCATAGAGTGTTCTGCCTATGTTTTCCTCTAAGAGTTTGATAGTGTCTGGCCTTACATTTACGTCTTTAATCCATTTTGAGCTTATTTTTGTGTATGGTGTTAAGGAGTGTTCTAACTTCATTCTTTTACATGTAGCTGTCCAGTTTCCCCAGCATCACTTATTGAAGAGGCTGTCTTTTCTCCACTGTACGTTCTTGACTACTTTATCAAAGATAAGGTGACCATATGTGCATGGGTTTATCTCTGGGCTTTCTAACCTCTTCCATTGATCTATATTTCTGTTTTTGTGCCAGTATTATACTGTCTTGATTACTGTAGCTTTGTAATATAGTCTGAAGTCACAGAGTCTGATTCCTCCATCTCCATTTTTCATTCTTAACATTGCTTTGGCTATTCGGGATCTTTTGTGTTTCCATACAAATTGTGAAATTTTTTGTTCTAGTTCTGTGAAAAATGCCAGTGGTAGTTTGATACGGATTGCATTGAATCTGTAGATTGCTTTGGGTAGTAGAGTCATTTTCACAATGTTGATTCTTCCAATCAAAGAACATGGTATATCTCTCCATCTATTTGTATCATCATTAGTTTCTTTCAACGGTTTCTTACTTTTCTGCATACAGGTCTTTTGTCTCTTTAGGTAGATATATTCCTAGATATTTTACTCTTTTTGTGGCAGTGGTAAATGGGACTGTTTCCTTAATTTCTCTTTCAGATTTTTCATCATTAGCGAATAAGAATGCCAGAGATTTCTGTGCATTAATTTTGTATCCTGCTACTTTACCAAATTCATTGATTAGCTCTAGTA
Organism: Globicephala melas; assembly: GCF_963455315.2. Classification (NCBI taxonomy): domain Eukaryota; kingdom Metazoa; phylum Chordata; class Mammalia; order Artiodactyla; family Delphinidae; genus Globicephala; species Globicephala melas. The sequence continues at coordinate 35,909,408 of NC_083330.1, forward strand.
TTTTTCTGGTAGCATCTTTAGGATTCTCTATGTACAGTGTCACATCATCTGCAAAAAGTGACAGCTTTACTTCTTCTTTTCCTATTTGGATTCCTTTTATTTACTTTTCTTCTGCGATTGCTGTGGCTCAAACATCCAAAACTATGTTTAATAATAGTGGTGAGAGTGGGCAACCTTGCCTTCTTCCTGATCATAGTGGAAATGGTTTCAGTTTTTCACCATTGAGTATGATGTTGGCTGTGGGTTTGTCATATATGGCCTTTATTATGTTGAGAAAAGTTCCCTCTATGCCTACTTTCTGCAGGGTTTTTATCATAAATTGGTGTTGAATTTTGTTGAAAGCTTTCTCTGCATCTATTGAGATGATCATATGTTTTTTCTCCTTCAATTTGTTAATATGGTGTATCACATTGATTGATTTGCATATATTGAAGAATCCTTACATTCCTGGGTTAAACCCCACTTGATCATAGTGTATGATCCTTTTAATATGCTGGTGGATTCTGTTTGCTAGTATTTTCTTGAGGATTTTTGCATCTATGTTCATCAGTGATATTGGCCTGTAGTTTTCTTTCTTTGTGACATCTCTGTGTGATTTTGGTTTCAGAGTGATGGTAGCCTCGTACAATGAGTTTGGGAGTGTTCCTCCCTCTGCTATATTTTGGAAGAGTTTGAGAAGGATAGGTGTTAGCTCTTCTCTAAATGTTTGATCGAACACACCTTTGAAGCCATCGGGTCCCAGACTTTTGTTTGTTGCAAGATTTCTCCTTTTCCATTTCTAAATCTATTGATTTGAGTCTTCTCCCTTTTTTTCATGATGAATCTGGCTAATGCTTTATCAATTTTGTTTATCTTCTCAAAGAACCACCTTTTAGTTTTATTGATATTTGCTATCATTTCCTTCATTTCTTTTTCCTTCATTTCTGCTCTGATCTTTATGATTTCTTCCCTTCTGCTAACTTTGGGGTTTTTTGATTCTTCTTTCTTTAATTGTTTTAGGTGTAATGTTAGGTTGTTTATTTGAGATGTTTCTTGTTTCTTAAGGTAGGATTGTATTGCTATAAACTTCCCTCTCAGAACTGCGTTTTCTGCATCCCATAGGTTTTGGGTCATTGTGTTTTCATTGTCATTTGTTTCTAGGTACTCTTTGATTTCCTCTTTGATTTCTTCAGTGATATCTTGGTTATTAAATAGTATATTGTTTAGCCTCCATGTGTTTGTATTTTTTACAGATTTTTTCCTGTAATTGATATTAAGTCTCATATCACTGTGGTTGGAAAAGATACTTGATATGCTTTCAATTTTCTTAAATTTACCAAAACTTGATTTGTGACCCAAAGTATGATCTATCCTAGAGAATGATCCATGAGCACCTGAGAAGAATGTGTATTCTGTTGTTTTTTGATGGAATGTCCTATAAATATCAATTAAGTCCATCTTGTTTAATGTATCATTTAAAGCTGTGTTTCCTTATTTATTTTCATTTTGGATGATCTGTCCATTGGTGAAAGTGGGCTGTTAAAATCCAGTACTATGATTTTGTACTGTCGATTTCCCCTTTTATGGCTGTTAGTATTTGCCTTATGTATTCAGGTGCTTCTATGTTGGATGCATAAATATTTACAGTTTTTATATCTTCCTCTTGGATTGATCCCTTGATCATTATGTAGTGTCCTTCTTTTTCTCTTGTAATGGTCTTTGTTTTAAAGTCAATTTTGTCTGATATGAGAATTGCTACTCCAGATTTCTTTTGATTTCATTTTGCATGGAATATCTTTTTCCATGTCCTCACTTTCAGTCTGTATGTGTCCCTAGGTGTGCAGTGGGTCTCTTTAGACAGGATATATAGGCGTCTTGCTTTTGTATCCATTCAGGCAGGCTATGTCTTTTGGTTGGAGCATTTAATGTATTTACATTAAGGTAATTATTGATATGTATGTTCCTATTACCATTTTCTTTAATTGTTTTGGCTTTGTTATTGTAGGCCTTTTCCTTCACTTGTGTTTCCTACCTAGAGAAGTTCCTTTACCATTTGTTGTAAAACTCATTTGATGGTGTTGAATTCTCTTAGGTTTTGCTTGTCTGTAAAGGTTTTAATTTCTCCGTCAAATCTGAATGAAATCCTTGCTGGGTAGAGTAATCTTGGTTGCAGGTTTTTCTCCTTCATCACTTTAAATAAGTCCTTCCACTCCCTTTTGGCTTGCAGGGTTTCTGCTGAAAGATCAGCTGTTTACCTTATTGGGATTCCATTGTGTGTTATTTGTTGTTTTTCCCTTGCTGCTTTTAATATTTTTTCTTTGTATTTAAGTTTTGATAGTTTGATTAATATGTGTCTTGATGTTTTTCTCCTCTGATTTATCCTGTATGGGACTCTCTGTGCTTCCTGGACTTGATTAACTATTTCTTTTCCCATATTAGGGAAGTTTTCCACTCTAGTCTCTTCAAATATTTTCTCAGTCCCTTTCTTTTTCTCTTCTTCTTCTGGGATCCCTATAATTCGAATGTTGGTGCGTTTAGTGTTGTCCCAGAGGTCACTGAGACTGTCCTCAATTCTTTTCATTCTTTTCTCTTTATTCTGCTCTGCAGTCATTATTTCCACCATTTTATCTTCCAGGTCACTTATCCGTTCTTCTGTCTCAGTTATTCTGTTATTGATCCTTTCTAGAGAATTTTTAATTGCATTTATTGTGTTGTTCACCACTGTTTGTTTGCTCTTTAGTTCTTCTAGGTCTTTGTTAAACGTTTCTTGTATTTTCTCCATTGTATTTCTAAGATTTTGGATCATCTTTACTATCATTATTCTGAATTCTTTTTCAGGTAGACTACCTATTTCCTCTTCATTTGTTAGGTCTTGTGGGTTTTTGCCTTGCTCCTTCATCTGCTGTGAGTTTCTCTGTCTTCTCGTTTTGCTTAACTTACTGTGTCTGGGGTCTCCTTTTCATAGGCTGCAGGTTCATAGTTCCCATTGTTTTTGGTGTCTGTCCCCAGTGTCTAAGGTTGGTTCAGTGGATTTTGTAGGTTTCCTGGTGGAGGGGACTAGTGTACATGGCTGACTTTTATCTCCCAGGAAAGTCTGCCCTCTGTTCACACCCTCTTGGTGCAGACAGCCCAGGACAGATGGCATGAGCGGTTCTGCCAAGCCAGCCAGTGAGAACAGGCAGGCAGACATCTGCAGGTGGAGGCCAGAAGAGAATCAATGTTGGATGGTCACTGAAAGTCGATTTCACAGAGAGGCTGTTTCTCCAGCAGCAGAAATTACCCTCTAAGAGCTCTTCAGGTCTACATAGGCAGTAGGCCAAGGGTGATATACACCAAACACTTAAGCTGTCCAAACAAGGGCCTGGTGTATATTAAAATCCCAAACACCTGAATCACATCTGATTCTAAGATTGTAACAAGTTTCCACCTAAAGCTTCTGAGCACTTAGGAAGGACAATATTACCACAATAAAATCACATGTGGAGTTGTTAAAAGTCCCAATGTCTAGACTATACCCCAGACCAATTAAGTCAGAATCTTTGGTGGTGACTCCAAGCATCAATACCTATCTCTAAACTGCCCTTGCAGAAGGCAAGATGCAGACAGAAAGGACCACTTCTCAAAGTGCAAAGCAGCAGTGTTTTTATATGTGGTGAGTTGAGGGTGTGGAGACTGAGCTCTGGACACCCAAAATTAAAATTTAAATCAATGGCTATGGAGATGTCATCATTTCTTAAGAAATTGTCTTTCAAGGGAAAGAACATGTGGCTAAGAGTCTCAAGATCTGATTATTATACTAAAATTTGCCAGTCACTTCAACTGAGAACCTCAGTATCACAGTCTGTATAATAAGAGAGTTGGATAGAGTGATCTCCAATATCCTCCCATTCCTCCTATTTCTGTTGTCAAATGCTGGTTTAAAACTTTGTACAATCTATTCTCTTCTCTTTAAAACTGTTAATTGATTTTTTTTCTGATGATTACAAAATAAGATTATCATAATTTTATATCTTAAAGCCTTTCTCCCACATTTCCACATAACATGTAATGGTAGATAAAACATTTTGAAATGCTTTATGCTCTGATCACTCCTATTTAATATTATATGGGAAATCATAACCAGTGCAACAAGGGAAGAAAAATAATTTTAAAAATTGGGAAAGAGAAATAAAACTTTTAAAAAAAATTTTAAGATGAATGATTGTGTATGTAGAAAATACTGAAGATTTACAAAAAAAGAAAGAAAGAAAGACTACTGGATCTAGTAAGTAAGTTTAGCAAGCTCTCAAGATATAAGGTCAATGTTCAAATATCAGTTGTATTTTTATATTCAAGCACTGAAAAATTGCATGTTAAAATGTTTAAAGTACTATTTAAAAAAGCATCCAAAAATAAACTAGAAATAAATCTAACAAATTTGTATGTTAAATCTAACAAGATTTGTATGTTAAGACTACAAAACATTGGTGAGAGTAATTAAAAAATATATGGTGTCCATGGTTTAGAAGGATCAATGTTTATAAAGATGCCAATTCTCCCCAAACTGATTGATAGAGTCAATAAAATTCCAATCAAAAACCCAGAAGGCTTTTGTAGAAACTGAAAAAATGATCCTACTATTTATATGAAAAAAGCAGAGGGCATAGAATAACCAAAATAATTTTTAAAACCCCAAAGTTTAATGATTCACACTACCGGATTCCAAGACTTAACTATAAAGCTTCAGTAACCAGTGCAGTGTGACAAGACACATTTAACTTTCAGGGTTAGGTGGGAGCAGGAAGAGATGGATTAAAGAAGGCCATACCACATGTGCTCATTAATATGGGCAGGGACTCCACCCATGCACTGTACATATTTTTGTAAACAAAGTTCTATTGGAATACGACAATGTATGTCCATCTGCTTACATACTGTCTATGGCTGTTTTCACACCATAGTGTCAAAGTTGAGTAGTTGCAACAGAGTCAGAGACCAAATGGATAAGGTTGCCAGATTTGTATTTTAGTAAATAAAAATACAAGAATCTCAGTCAAATTTGAATTTCAGATAAACTACAAAAAAATTTTATTATAAGTATGATCTGTGCAGTAATGTGGATATATTTATACTAAAAATTATTTGTGGTTCATTTGAAATTCAAATTTAACTGGGTGCCATGTATTTTATCTCTATGTATAAATTTAAAGACTAAAATATTTACTATTTGGACCTTTATAGAAAATGTTTACCAACCCCTGATTTCAGGTAAGAAGGAAAACGTTTCTCAACAATTAATTAAATTGTCAACAAAATTATTTGAAATAGTTTTTCATTAAAAGAAGTTACAAAATTAACACGGTATAAATACATTTGGCTTTTTTTCAGTTACCAAGATTAAAATATGATACCTAAAGCTATAACAAGTTCACTATTTTTTTTTACCAGCTTCGGAACTTCCAGGAAACCCCTCTAAATATGAGGGTATACCATTATTTGAAGCAGTGGATCACAAACATGCACATCAGATTTACTTAGGGTGCATTTTAAAAATACAGATTCTTAGGCCCCAGCCCCAAAAATTATGATTCATTATATCTGAAATGGAAACAAGGAATTTTTTTTTAAGTTTTATAGATGATTTTTATGTACAGACTAGAGAATGGGTGACTTGTGCAGTGGTTTGCAAACTTTAATATGCATCAGGGCCTGTTGAAACACAGATTGCTGGGCCCTAACTCCAGAGATTTTGATTCAGTAAGTCTGAATGGGACTCAAGAGTGTCTAACAATTTTCCAAGTGATGCTAGTACATTCTGCTGGTCTGGAGACTTCATTTTGACAAAGAATGATTTAAAATTTTTCATGCAGCTAACTTATGATTTTCTTAAGTTCAGATCTAGATTTTAAACCTAGTATACAAAATAATGGAAATCTAATGCCACAAAATGAATTGTATTGCTTGCTATTCCACCATAGTATTAATTTACCTAAAAAAGAAATGATAAAGTTTTTGTGTTTCAGACCATGCTTTGCTGTAACTCAGAAAGTCTCTAATCTTGTCAAAAAGTATTGAGAATGTGATCCAACCTTAAGTCTTAAATATGCCATTGAAAGCTTATTGTAAAAATAGAACTAACTACTAATAAACCAATTCAGCAAACTAATGAAATACTTAGGAATAAATTCAACCAAAGAAGTGAAGAAGTTATACACTGAAAACTACAAATATGGAAAGAAATTAAAGATTTAAATCAATAGAAAGACATACTATGTTCATGGATTAGAAAGCTTAATATTGTTAAGATGGCAATACTCCACAAATTGATAAACTAGCAAATTTATCCTAAAATTTATGTGTAAATGCAAAGGAACCAGAATAGACAAAAAATCTTGAAAAGGAAGAACAGTGTTAGAGGGTTTATGTTTCCCGATTTCAAAACTTACTAGAAAGCTATGGTAAGCCAAAAAAAAAAAAAAAGTACTAGCTTAAGAATAGACATATAGAACAATGGAATATAATTGAGAGTCCAGAAGTACACCTTCACATTTACAGCCAACTGCTTTCTGACAAATATGACAATAGTTTTTTCAACAAATGGTGCTAGGACTGCTAGATATTCACATGAAGAACAATGAAGTTGAACCCTTACCTTATACCATATATAAAAATTAACTCAATCTGGATTGAAGAACTAAGCCTAAGAGGTAAAAGTTATAAAAATATTAGAATGAAACTTAGGTATAAATCTTTGTAAACTTGGATTAAGCAATGGTTTCTTAGATGTCACGCCAAAAGCACAAACAACAAGAAAAAAATAAACTGGAAATCATCATAATTAAAAACTTCTGTGCTTCAAAGGACACTATTAAGAAAGTGAAAAAAGGAGGCAGAGTCAAGATGGTGGACTAGGAGGAGGCAGAGTTCCCTTCTCCGCACAACTAGGGCACCTACCAGGCACTAGTGGGGGACCATGGACACCTGAGGGGATGGAAGACACCCCCAAACAACTGGGTAGGATGTGGCTGGAGATAGGGGATGAGAAGTAGAGGCAGGACAGGACCAGCACTGCTGAGGGGTTGCTGGGGGAAGAGAGGGGTTCCCACACCTGGAGAGACCCACCCACGGTTAGGGGATCAACGTGTCAATGGGGACGGAGGGTCCCTTGGGAGGGTGGAGGATCAGAAGGGAATGAGGCCAGGGTGCCCCTGCCCACTTGGGCCCAAGGGAGCCTGCTGAGGTCCTGGACCTGATTCTCTGCCCATTGAGGCCCCCTCCAGCCACGTGAGTCCTGAGGGAGTAGTGGGGGAGGAAAAGTAAAGGCTGGCAAGATGGGACTGGTGCCTCTGAGAGGCAGCTGAGGGAGGTAAGGGGTTCCCATGCCCTGAGGGGCCCACCCACAGTTAGGGGATCAACAGGGATGGGGTAGGCCCTTGGGAGAGGGGAGAATTGGAAGGGAATGAAGCGATCTTTTCCCCTACCCACTTGGGGCCCAGGGAGCCTACTGAGATCCCAGGCCTAATCCTCTGCCCTCCAATGCTCCCTCCTGATGTGCTGAGCCGAAGCCCTGCCTCCACAGCCCAACCCAGGTGCTTACCTCCAAACTCCACACTCCAGGCCCCCCTCCAGCCTTACTGCCTTTCCCAGCTGCACCATGTTTAATGTTGCCCCTGCTTAGGCCCTGCTCCCAAGGCCTTTTCTGGCCACGTGGGTCCTGAGCCTAGGCCCCGCCTCCACCTTAAACCCCATCCCACCTAAGCCCTGCCACCGCCTAAGTCCTGGCCCCACAGCCAAAGCATTTCTGATCTTTCTGGGTTTTTTTAGGTTTTTTTTTTTTTAATATCTTTATTGGAGTATAATTGCTTTACAATGGTGTGTTAGTTTCTGTTTTACAACAAAATGAATCAGTTATATATATACATATGTTCCCATATCTCTTCCCTCTTGCGTCTCCCTCCCTCCCACCCTCCCTATTTGGTTCTGTTTTACTTTGTTGTTGTTGACTCATTTACATCTTTATTTTTTCTAATAAATTCATATTTTTCTAACTTTATTTTATTTATATTTTATTATTGTTCTCCTCCTTTTGGCTTGTTCTCCCCTTTTTTTTTTTCTTTTTTTTCTTTTTCTGTTGTGGTTCTATTTTACCTTGTTGTAGTTGTTTCACCTATATTTTTATTTTTCCTAAGATATTTTCTATTTTTATTTCATGTTTTATTCTTTGTTATTGTACTCTCCTTTTTTTTTTCTTTTGTCACACTGCATGGCTTGTGGAATCTTATTTCCCAGGCCAGGGGTCAGGCCTGAGCTCCTGTGGTGGGAGTGCCAAGTCCAAACCACTGCACTAACAGAGAAACTCAGACCCCAGGGAATATTAAACAGAGTGAGGTCTTCTGGAGTTTCTCAACTCAGCACCAAGGCCCAGCTCTACCCAACTGCCTGCAAACTCCAGTGTTGGACAACTCAGGCCAAACAACCAGTAAGACAGGAACACAGCACCACCCAAGTAAAAATAAATATGTTACAGACAAAGGAGCAAAGTAAAACCTACAAGACCAAATAAACAAAGAGAAAATAGGCAACCTAGCAGAAAAAGAATTCAGAGTAAAGATAGTAAACATGATCCAAAATCTTGGCAATAAAATGGAGGCACGGATTGAGAAAATACAAGAGAAGTTTAACAAACACCTACAAGAACTAAAGAACAAACAAACGGTGATGAACAACACAATAACTGAAATGAAGAATACACTAGAAGGAATCAATAGTAGAATAACTGAGGCAGAACAGCAAATAAGTGAGCTGGAAGATAGAATGGTGGAAATAATTGCTGAGGAGGAGAATAAATAAAAAAGAATGCAAAGAATTGAGGACAGTCTTGGAGACCTCTGAGACATTAAATGCACCAACATTTGAATTATAGGGGTCCCAGAAGAAGAAGAGAAAAAAAAAGGGCCTGAGAAAATATTTGAAAAAAAATTTTAAATATTATATTCAAAAACTTCCCTAACATGGGAAAAGAAATAACCACCCAAGTACAGGAAGTGCAGAGAGTCCCATACAGGATAAACCTAGGAAAAATACACCAAGACACATATTAATCAAACTAACAAAATTTAGTTCAATGAAAAAATATTAAAAGCAGCAAGGGAAAAGCAACAAATAACATACAGTGGAATTCCCATAAGGTTATCAGCTGATTTTTCAGCAGAAATTCTGCAGGCCAGAAGGGAGTAGCAGGATATATTTAAAGTGATGAAAGGGAAAAACCTACAACCAAGCTTACTCTACCCAGTGAGGATCTCATTCAGATTCAATGGAAAAATCAAAAGCTTTACAGTCAAGCAAAAGCTAAGAGAATTCAGCACAACAAAACCAGCTTTACAACAAATGTTACAGGAAATTCTCAAGGCAGGAAACACAAGAGAAGAAAAGGACCCACAAAAACAAACACAAATCAATTAAGAAAATGGTAATAGGAACATACATATCAATAATTATCTTGAATGTAAATGGATTAAATGCTCCAACAAAAATACACAGACTGGCTCAATGGATACAAAAACAAGACCCATACATATGTTGTCTACAAGAGACCCACATCAGACCTAGGGACACATACAGGCTGAAAGTGAAGGGCTGGAAAAAGATATTCCATGCAAATGGAAATCAAAAGAAAGCTGGAGTAGCAATATTCATATCAGATAAAATACACTTTAAAATAAAGACTGTTACAAGAGATAAGGAAAGGGACTTCCTTGGTGGTGCAGTGGTTAGGAATCCGCCTGCTAATGCAGGGAACACGTGTTCAATCCCTGGTCTGGGAAGATCTCACACGCCATGGAGCAACTAAGCCTGTGTGCCACAACTACTGAGCCTGTGCTCTAGAGCACGTGCCTACAGCCCATGCTCCACAACAAAAGAAGCCCCCGCACAGCAACGAAGAGTAACCCCCACTCGCCGCAACTAGAGAAAGCCTGCGCACAGCAACAAAGACCAATTCAGACAAAAATTTAAATAAATAAAATAAAATAAATTTATTTAAAAAGGAGAGATATAAGGAATGACTCTACATAATGATCATGGGAATAATCCAAGAAGAAAGCATAACAGTTATAAATAATTATGCACCCAACATAGGAACACCTCAATACATAAGGCAAATGCTAACAGCCATAAAAGGGGAAATCAACAGTAACACAATAATAGTGGGGGACTTTAACACCCAACTTACACCAATGGATAGATCATCCAGATAGAAAATAAATAAGGAAACACAAGCTTTAAATGACACAGTAGACCAGATTGACTTAATTGATATTTGTAGGATATTCCACTGGAAGGAAAAAGAATACACTTTATTCTCAAGTGCACATGGAACATTCTCCACAATAGATCTCATTTTGGGTCACAAAACAAGACTTGGAAAATTTAAGAAAATTGAAATCATATCAAGCATCTTTTCCAACCACAAGGCTATGAGATTAGAAATAAATTACAGGGGAAAAATGTGAAAAACACAAACACATGAAAGCTAAACAGTGTGCTGCTAAATAACCAAGAGGTCACTGAAGAAATCAAAGAAATAAAAAAACACCTAGAAACAAATGACAACAAAACAATCCAAAGTCTATGGGATGCAGCAAAAGCAGTTCTAAGAGGGAAGTTCATAACAATTCAATCTCACCTCAAAAAACAAGAAAAATCTCAAATAAACAACCTAACTTTACACCTAACTCACCTACAAAAAGAAGAACAAAGAAATGCCAAAGTTAGTATATGGAAATAAATCATAAAGATCAGAGCAGAAATAAATGAATTAGAAATGTAGAAAACAATAGGAAAGATCAATAAAACTAAAAGTTGGGGTTTCCCTGGTGGCACAGTGGTTGAGAGTCCACCTGCTGATGCAGGGGACACGGGTTCATGCCCCGGCCTGGGAAGATCCCACATGCCGTGGACCAGCTAGGCCCGTGAGCCATGACCGCTGAGGAAATACAAAGGCTCATAAGAGACTACTACAAGCAACTATATGCCAAAAATATGGACAGTCTGAAAGAAATGGACAAATTCTTGGAAAGGAACAACTTTCCAAGACTGAACCAGGAAGAATTAGAAAATATAAACAGATCACAAGTAATGAAATTTACAGTGTATTTAAATTCTTCAAACAAACAAAAGTCCAGGACCAGTTGGCTTCACCAGCAAATTCTGACAAACATTTAAAGAAGAGCTAACACCTCTCCTTCTCAAAATCTTCCAAAAAATTGCAGATGGAGGAATACTCTCAAACTCATTCTGTGAGGCCACCATCACCCTAATACCAAAACCTGACAAAGATATCACAAGAAAAGAAAATTATGGACCAATATCACTGATGAACATAGACATAAAATTCTCAACAAAATACTAGCAAACAGAATCCAACAACACATTAAAAAGATCATACACCATTATCAAGTAGGATTTATCCCAGTTATGCAAGGATTCTTCAATATATGGAAATCAATCAATGTGCTACACCATATTAACAAATTAAAGAATAAAAACTATATGATCATCTCAATAGAGGCAAAAAAAGCTTTTGACAAAATTCAACACCCATTTATGATAAAAACTCTCCAGAAGTGGGCATAGAGGGAACCTACCTCAACATAATAAAGGCCAGTAATGACAAACCCACAGCCAACATCATTCTCAATGGTGAAAAACTGAAAGCATTTCCTCTAGATCAGGAACAAAACAAGGATGTCCATTCTCACCACTATTATTCAACATAGTATTGGAAGTCCTAGCCATGGCAATCAGAAAATAAAAAGAAATAAAAAGAATCCAATTGGAAAAGAAGAATTAAAACTGTCACTGTTTGCAGATGACATGATACCATACATAGAAAACCCTAAAGATGCTACCAGAAAACTACTAGAATTAATCAATGAATTTGGTAAGGTTGCAGGTTACAAAATTAATGCACAGAAATCTCTTGCATTGCTATACACTAACAACAAAAAATCAGAAAGAGAAATTAAGGTAACAATCTCATTTACCATTGCAACAAAAAGAATAAAATACCTAGGAATAAACCTACCTTAGGAGGCAAAAGACCTGTACTCAGAAAACTATAAAACACTGATGAAAGAAACCAAAGATGACACAAACAGTTGGAAAGATATACAATGCTGCTGGATTGGAAGAATCAATATTGTGAAAATGACTGTACTACCCAAAGCAATCTACAGATTCAGTGCAATCCCTATCAAATTACCAATGGCATTTTTCACAGAATTAGAACAAAAAATTTTACCATTTTTATGGAAACACAAAAGACCCCGAATAGCCAAAGCCATCTTGAGAAAGAAGAATGCATCTGTAGGAATCAGGACTCCCCAACTTCAAACAATAATATAAAGCTACAGAAATCAAGACAGTATGGTACTGGCACAAAAACAGAAATATAGATCAATGGTACAGGATAGAAAGCCCAGAGATAAACCCATGAACATGTGGTTACCTTATCTTTGATAAAGAGGCAAGAATATACAATGGAGATAAGACAGACTCTTTATTAAATGGTGCTGGGGAAACTGGACAACTACATGTAAAAGAATGAAAGTAGAACACTCCCTCACACCATACACAAAAATAAACACAAAATGGATTAAAGACCTAAATGTAAGACTGGATGCCATAAAACTCTTACAGGAAAACATAGGAAAAACACTTTGACATAAATCACAGCAAGATCTTTTATAATTCACCTTCTAAAGTAATGAAAATAAAAGTAAACAAATGGGGCCTAATGAAACTTAAAAGCATTTGCACAGCCTAGGAAACCATGAACAGGATGAAAAGACAACCCTCAGAATGGGAGAAAATATTTACAAATGAAGCAACTGACAAAGGATTAATCTCCAAAATACACAAGCAGCTCATGCAGCTCAATAACAAAAAAAAAAAAAAACAAACAACCCAATACAAAAATGTGCGGAAGAGCTAAACAGACATTCTCCATAGAAGACATACAAGTAGCCAACAAACACATGAAAGGATGCTCAACATCACTAATCATTAGAGAAATGCAAATCAAAACTACAATGAGGTACCACCTCACACCAGTCAGAATGTCCTTCATCAAAAAATCTACAAACAATAAATGTTGGAGAGGGTGTGGAGAAAAGGGAACCCTCCTGCACTGTTGGTGGGAATGTAAATTGATACAGCCACTATGGCGAACAGTATGAAGGTTCCTTAAAATACTAAAAATAGAACTACCATATGACCCAACAATACCACTACTGGGCATATACCCTGAGAAAACCATAATTCAAAAAGAGTCACATATCACAATGTTCATTGCAGCACTACTTACAATAGCCAGGACATGGAAGCAACCTAAGTGTTCATCAACAGATGAATGGATAAAGAAGATGTGGCACATATATACAATGGAATATTACTCAGCCATAAAAAGAAATGAAATTGAGTTATTTGTAATGAGGAGGAGAGACCTAGAGTCTGTCATACAGAGTGAAGTAAGTCACAAAGAGAAAATCAAATACTGTATGCAAACCAATATATATGGAATCTAAAAAAAAAAAAAATTTCTGATGAACCTAGGGGCAGGACAGGAATAAAGAAACAGATGTGGAGAATGGACTTGAGGACACAGGGAGAGGGAAGGGTAAGCTGGGACGAAGTGAAAGAATAACACTGACATATATACACTACTAAATGTAAAATAGATAGCCAGTGGGAAGCAGTTGTGTAACACAGGGAGATCATAAAAGGAAATGAAATTGGGTCATTTGTAGAGATGGACCTAGAGTCTAAATATCATATATTAACGCATATATGTGGAATCTAGAAAAATGGTACAGATGAAACTATTTTTAGGGCAGGAATAGAAATGCAGACAAAGAAAACGGACGTGTGGACACAGTGGGGAAAGGGGAGTATGGGATGAATTGAGAGATTAGGTTTGACAAAAATATAATACCATGTGTAAAATAGATAGCTAGTGGGAACCTGCTGTATAGCACAGGGAGCTCAGTTCAGTGCTCTCTGATGACCTAGATGGGTGGGATGATGGGAGAGGGAGGTCTAAGAGGAAGGAGATATATGTATACATATAGCTGATTCACTTCATTGTATAGCAGAAACTAACACAACATTGTAAAGCAATTATACTGCAATAAAATAAAAAACAGTGAAAAGACAACTCACAGGAGAAACTTTTTGCAAATCATAAATCTGATAAGGGATTTGTATCTAGACTACATAAAGAGCTATAAAACTCAATAATAAAAAGTAAACCCAATTAAAAATAGGCAAAGGATCTGAATAGATAGCTCTCCGAAGAAGATATACAAATGTCTAAGATAGTGTAATTAACCAACATGGAAATAAAGATGAAAACCACAAGGAGATACCACCTCACAGCCACTAGGACGACTATCATTACACACACACACATACACACACACAACAAACAGAGAGAAAATAATAAGTACCAGAGAGGATATAGAGAAATTGGAACACTTATGCATTGCTGATGGGAATGTAAAATGTTGCAGCCACTTTGGGAAACAGTCTGGTTGTTCCTTAAAAAGATTAAACATAGAGTTACTATATGATCCAGCAATTCCACTCCTATATATACACCCAAGATAAATTAAAATATATGTGCACACAAAAACTTGTACTCAAGTGTTCTTAGCAGCATTCTTCGTAATAGTGAAAAGGTGGAAACAACCCAAATGTCTATCAACTAATGAATGCAGTATATCTCTACAAAAGAACATTATTCATCAATAAAAATAAATTATTTATATATGCTACAACATGGTTGAACTTTGAAAACATTAGACTAAGTTAAATAATCAGTGTTAAAGGACCACATATTGTACAATTCCATTTACATATAATGTACAGAATTGGAAAATCTATAGAAGCAGAAAATCAATCAGAGGTTGCCTACGGTTCTTAGGAGTATGGGAGGATTAAAGAGTGGTAGCTAAGGGGTCCAGGGTTTCTTTTTAGGCAATGAATATGTTCTAAAATTGATTGTGGTGATGGATGCACAACTGTGAATATACTGAAAGGTGCTGAATTTTACACTCAAAGAATGAATTGTATAGTATACTAATTATATTTCAATGAAGCTTTTAAAAGAAAATAGAACTATGTTAAGGACACTGTTCTGAAATAAAATCTATTAGGCATTTTGAGATTTAGTTCCCAAATTCTATTTCTAATTCTCTTTGAAAACATGTTTTTAAATTTATATTGAGCTGAGTATTTCTTGCTTAATTTTGCAGTCTTCATAGCAAAACTACAGCACCACATATTTCCTCTGTTTGTGCAAATAACCAGCCTTTGCTTCAAATGAATGTTTCTATTAACACTATGCCTAATTATTGAAATTAAACATGTGCAATTATGAGCTTCTTCTCACTGCCTCTCAACCTATCTTTTCCTCCTGCTGGCTCACTCTGAGGGACCTTGGCTCACTGAAGCTTGCCAGGGACACTTATTTGTATGAACATGGCCTTAACTGGAAGTACTGTATCTAGTCTATCCTAAGAATTAAAATTTAAATACTTCTTTTCATCATCTTGATAAAAATCATAAACATATACATGTAATAAAACAAATAAGGAAAATTCCATTTAAAATAAAAAGCTCAGCTCCTGAAAGACTGCATTTTTAAGAGAATCCTTTTTTATTTGATAAATACAAGCAAAATCCCAGAATCCCAAATCAACGTCCCAACACGAAAGTCATGGACTAAGGTGAGATTGTGTTTCCATGACAGAACATTTAAATTTAAAAAAAAGCTAGATAACTAATAATTTCAACTAACAAAATTGACACTTTCTGAAGTGTTGTGAGAGCACGTTTTCTCCTTTTTGTTTTCCTTTTTCTTTTTTTTTTTAAATCAAGGGTGGTATTATTATTATGATATTATTATTATTAATTATTATTATTATTATTTATTTATGGCTGTGTTGGGTCTTCGTTTCTGTGCGAGGGCTTTCTCTAGTTGTGGCAAGCGGGGGCCACTCTTCATTGTGGTGCGCGGGCCTCTCACTATCGCGGCCTCTCTTGTTGCGGAGCACAGGCTCCAGACGCGCAGGCTCAGTAATTTTGGCTCACGGCCCCAGTTGCTCCGCGGCATGTGGGATCCTCCCAGACCAGGGCGAGAACCCGCGTCCCCTGCATTGGTAGGCAGACTCCCAACCACTGCGCCACCAGGGAAGCCCCCTGTTTTCCTTTTAATCGTTCAATGCATTAATCTACTTCCTTTTCAATACTTTATACTTCACACCATTTTTCAGTGTGCCACAAATCCCCAACCCTTACTCTCAAACATTGTATCAAAACTATAGTAATACTAGGGAGATTACCCATCATGACTAACTGGAAAATTGTTCTGATAGACACACTGCATAATCTTTGGAGGTTTCTACCAAGTAAAGCACACACCTCCCTTTGTAATAGGAAATATTGAGGTCAGTATATGGAAACCAGTACATGAGACAAAATATGATATTTTACATATTGAATTCTATAGGTATTCTACAATAAACATGTAAGAATTTAGTGAGATAATACATGTGAAGTGATACTATAAATTACAAAGTATTAGACGAAGTTTAGGTAGTACTGGTAGTAGTAACAGTAATCATTTCTAAGAACATGTTCATTGTTACTTATTTGCAAAACTGCATGGTTTGAGGAACTCAAAACTAAAATGGCAATCTGTAAAGTTCCAGGGATAAAAATCAAATCAAATTTACTCATATTGACATTTTCCTAGAAAAGAAAATATATTGTATTTTTCAGCATAATTTGGTGTAAAAAGGTTCTGTTATTATTGAATCTATTGAGACCTAGGAGATCATCAATAAACAGTGCTAAGTAGGTTCAATCCCAAGGAAAACATCCCAGCCTCTGCTAATGAGATTTCCATGCAATACCAGGCCAAATTTGATTTTATTTCATTCAGTGACTTCACAGCCTCTGAATAAGAGCTTCCTGTGAACTTCTGCAGTTTAATAACTGCAGAAGTTCTACAGTTTAATAAAAGTTGATCAAAATGGGGTTTTTAAGTAAATGCTTCAAGCAAATTGAGAATGGATACCCTTTCTCTGTAATAATTGTTTTGTGGGAAAAGGTTTAGTATCTTAAGATTCAATTCTTTGGAGGAAGGAGAATCATTAATGGTAAGAAATAAGCCCCCCTGGATTTCAACTGATCCCTCTTTCTTCCCTATGAAATCATAGTTATGGATGACAGAGAATATTTTTTAAACTCCTTATTTTATAAAATAAAAGTAGAGCTGATTAGCAGCAATCTTGAGCCCCAAACTAAGAATTAGTTTCAAAATACTTTGAGGCCCATATACCCATATTTGTCTAGTATGTGCTAAAGAAAGAGTAGGTTGAGTAATTACCTGGCCAGAAATCTGTTCCTGTTTCTATTTTTTTAGCCAATTTTATAATTTGTTAAATGAAAATTTAAGTACTTATAATTTTTCTGAATTTTTTAATGAATCTCCAATGCTTTAGCTTTTAGAATTAATGGTTTAATTTTTATATTAAAGATCCTGAAAATGCTTGATCCACTACAGATCTGTAAGAAAAACTCAAAATATAAAACTTTCTCTTGGGGACCTTCAAGATGGTGGAGGAGTAAGACATGGAGATCACCTTCCTCCCCACAGATACACCAAAAATACATCTACATGTGGAACAACTCTTATAGAACACCTACTGAATGCAGGCAGAAGACCTCAGACTTCCCAAAAGGCAATAACCCCCGCCCCCAATGTAACTGGGTAGAGCAAAAGAAAAAGGAAAAAACAGAGACAAAAGAATAGGCATGGGACCTGCACCTCTGGGAGGGAGCTGTGAAGGAGGAAAATTTCCACACACTAGGAAGCCCCTTCACTGGTGGAGACAGGCAGTGGGCAGGGTGAAACTTCAGAACCACAGAGGAGAAAGCAGCAACAGGGTTGCAAAGGGCAAAGCAGAGAGATTCCCACACAGAGGATCAGTGCCAACCAGCATTCACCAGCCTGAGACGCTTGTCTGCTCACCCACCAGGGTGGGTGGGGGCTGGGAGCTGAGACTTGGGCTTTGAAAGTCAGACCCCAGGGAGAAGACTGGGGTTGACTGCGTGAACACAGCCTGAAGGGGGTCAGTGCACCACAGCTAGCCAGGAGGGAGTCCAGGAAAAAGTCTGGACCTGCCTAAGAGGCAAGAGACCATTGTTTCGGGGTGCACAAGGAGAGGGGATTCCTTCCCTGTCTGCCCACAGAAGTCAGAGCGCAGCCTAAATGAGCTCCAGAGATGGGCATGAGCCACAGCTATCAGCACAGACCTCAGAGATGGGCATGAAATGCTAATGCTGCTGCTGCAGACACCAAGAATCCTGTATGCAAACACAGGTCACTATCCATGCGCACACACACACACACACACACACACACACACACACACACACACACACACACACACACCAGGAGCCTGCGCAGAATTACACTGCCAGGGTCCTGTGATCCAGGGACAAGTTCCCTGGGAGAACACACGGTGCTCCTCAGGCTGTTGCAACATCATGTTGGCCTTTGCCACAGCAGGCTCACTCCATATTTCAATTATAACTACTATACCCCTCCCTCACCCTGGCATGAATGAGCAAGAGCCTCCTAATCAGCCCTGCTTTAGCCCCATCCTGTCTGGGCAGAAACAGATGCCTGAGGGTGACCTACATGCAGAGGCGAGGCCAAAACCAAAGCTGAACCCCAGGAGCTGTGCGAACAAAGAAGAGAAAGGGAAATTTCTCCATGCAGCCTCAGAAGGAGCAGATTAAATTCCTACAATCAACATGATGTACCCTGCATCTGTGGAATACCTGAATAGACAACAAATCATCCCAAAACAGAGGTGGTGGGCTTCACAAGCAACTGTACACTTGGGATTTGCTGTCTGTGACTGATTTGTTTCAGATTTTTATATTTCTCTTAGTATACTTTTTAGCGCTTGTTATCTTAGGTGGATTTGTTTATTCGTTTTGTTGCTCTCTTTTTTTATTATTATTACTGGGTTTTTTTAATGTTTTTATTTTAATATTTTTTTTCTTTCATTTTTCCCTTTTATTCTGAGCCGTGTGGCTGACAGGGTCTTGGTGTTCCAGCCTGGTGTCAGGCCTGAGCCTCTGAGGTGGGAGAGCCGAGTTCAGAGCATTGAACCACCAGAGACCTCCTGGCCCAAAGTAATATCAGTTAGTGAGAATTCTGCCAGACATCTCCATCTCAATGCTAAGATCCAGCTCCAATGGCCCACAAGCTCCAGTGTTGGACATCCCATGCCAAGCAACTAGCAAGACAGGAATACAACCCTACCCATTAGCAGAGAGGCTGCCTAAAATTATAACAAGTTCACAGACACCTCAAAACACACCACCGGACACAGTCATGCACACTAGAAAGAAAATATCCAGTCCCACCCACCAGAACACAGGCAGGAGCCCCTCCACCAGGAAGCCTACATAAGCCACTGAATCAACCTCACCCACTGGGGGCAGAAACAAAAAACAACAGGAAACATGAACCAGCAGATTGTAAAAAGGAGACCCCAAACACAGCAAGTTAAACATGGTGACAAGACAGAAATATGCAGTAGATGAAGGAGCATGGTAAAAACTCACCAGACTAAACAAATGAAGTTGAAATAAGCAGTCCACCAGAAAAAGAATTCAGAATAATGATAGTAAAGGTGACCAAAATCATAGAAATAGAATGGAGAAAATACAAAAATTGGTTTAACAAGGACCTAGAAGAGCAAAAGAGCAAACAAACAATGATGAACAACACAATAAATGAAATTAAAAATTCTCTAGAAGGAATCAATAGCAGAATAACTGAGGCAGAAGAATGGATAAGTGACCTGAAAGATAAAATAGTGGACACAACGACTGCAGATCAGAGTAAAGAAAAACGAATGAAAAGACTTGAGGACAGTCTCAGAGACTTCTGGGACAACATCAAACACACCAATATTCAAATTAAAGGGGTCCCAGAAGAAAAACAGAAAAAGAGAGGGTCTGAGAAAATATTTGAAGAGATTATAGTTGAAAACTTCCCTAACATGGGAAAGGAAATAGTAAATCAAGTCCAGGAAGCACAGACAGTCCTATACAGGATAAATACAAGGAGGAATATGCAAAGACACATATCGATCAAACAATCAAAAATAAATAACAAACAAAAAATATTAAAAGCAGCAAGGGAAAAGCAACAAATAACATAGAAGGGAATCCCCGTAAGGTTAACAGCTGATCTTTCAGCAGAAACTCTGCAAGCCAGAATGGAGTTGCAGGACATATTTAAAGAGATGAAAGGGAAAAACCTACAACCAAGATTACTTTACCCAGCAAGGATCTCATTCAGATTCATGGAGAAATGAAAACCTTTACAGACAAGCAAAAGCTAAGAGAATTCAGCACCACCAAACCAACTTTACAACAAATGCTAAAGGAATTTCTTTAGGCAGGAAACACAAGAGAAGGAAAAGCCCGCCAAAACAATGAAGAAAATTGTAATAGGAACATATATATCGATAATTACATTAAATGTAAATGGATTAAATGCTCCAACGAAAAGACATTGACTGGCTGGATGGATACAAATACAAGACCTCTATATAGGCTGTCTACAAGAGACCAATTTCAGACCTAGGGACACATACAGATTGAAAGTGAGGAGATGGAGAAAGATATTCCATGAAAATGGAAATCAAAAGAAAGCTGGAGTAGCAATACTCATATCAGATAAAATAGACTTTAAAATAAAGACTATTACAAGAGACAAAGACACGCACTATTTCATGATCAAGGGATCAATCCAAGAAGAAAATATAACAATTGTAAATATTCATGCACCCAATATAGGAACACCTCAATACATAAGGAAAATACTAACAGCCATAAAAGGGGAAATTGACAGGAACACAATAATAGTAGGGAACTTTAACACTCCACTTTCACCAATAGAAAGATCATCCAAAATGAAAATAAATAAGGAAACACAAGCTTTAAATGACACATTAAACAACATGGACTTAATTGATATTTATAGGACATTTCATCCAAAAACAACAGAATGCACTTTCTTCTCAAGTGCTCATGGAACATTCTCCAGGACAGATCATACCTTGGGTCACAAATCAAGCCTTTGGAAATTTAAGAAAATTGAAATCATATCAAGCATTTTTTCCAACCACAATGCTATGAGACAAGATATCAATTGCAGGAAAAAAAAAACTGTAAAATATACAAACACATGGAGGCTAATCAGTACACTACTAAATAACCAAGAGAGCACTAAGAAATCAAAGAGGAAATCAAAAAATACCTAGCAACAAATGACAATGAAAACACGATGACCCAAAACCTATTTGATGCATCAAAAGCAATTCTAAGAGAGAAGTTTATAGCAATACAATCCTACCTCAAGAAACAAGAAAAATCTCAAATAAACAACCTAATCTTACACCTAAAGCAACTAGAGAAAGAAGAACAAAAAAACCCCCAAAGTTAGCAGAAGGAAAGATATCATAAAGATCAGATCAGAAATAAGTGAAAGAGAAATGAAGGAAACAATAGTAAATATCAATAAAACTAAAAGCTAGTTCTTTGAGAAGATAAACAAAATTGATAAACCATTACCCAGACTCACCAAGAAAAAAAGGGAGAAGACTGAAATGAACAGAATTAAAAATGAAAACCGAGAAGTAACAACTGACACTGCAGAAATACAATGAATCATGAGAAATTACTACAAGCAACTATATGCCAATAAATTGGACAACCTGTAAAAAATAGACAAATTCTTAGAAAAGCACAACCTTCTTAGACTGAACCAGGAAGAAATAGAAAATATAAGCAGAGGAACCACAAGCACTGAAGTTGAAACTGTGATTAAAAATCTTCCAGCAAACAAAAGCCCAGGACCACATGGCTTCACAGGCGAATTCTATCAAACATTTAGAGAAGAGCTAACACCTATCCTTTGCAAACTCTTCCAAAATATAATAGAGGGAGGAACACTCAAAAACTCATTCTACGAGGCCACCATCCCCCTGATACAAAGCCAAAGAGGTCACAAAAAAAGAAAACTATAGGCCAATATCACTGATGAACATAGATGCAAAAATCCTCAACAAAATACTAGCAAACAGAATCCAACAGCACATTAAAAGGATCATACACTATGATCAAGTGGGGTTTAACCCAGGAATGCAAGGATTCTTTGATATATGCAAATCAATCAATGTGTTACACCATATTAACAAATTGAAGAATAAAAACAATGTGATAATGTCAATAGATGCAGAAAAGGCTTTTAACAAAATTCAACACTGATTTATGATAAAAACTCTCCAGAACGTAGTCATAGAGGGAACCTACCTCAACATAATAAAGGCCATATATGACCAACCCACAGCCAACGTCATCCTCAATGGTGAAAAACTGAAACCATTTCCTCTAAGATCAGGAACAAGACAAGGTTGCCCACACTCACCACTATTATGCAACATAGTTTTGGAAGTTTAGCCGCAACAATCAGAGAAGAAAAATAAATAAAAGGAATCCAAATAGGAAAAGAAGAAGTAAAACTGTCACTGTTTGCAGATGACATGATACTATACATAGAGAATCCTAAAGATGCTACCAGAAAACTACTAGAGCTAATCAATGAATTTGGTAAAGTAGCAGGATACAAAATTAATGCACAGAAATCTCTTACATTCCAATACACTAATGATGAAAACTCTGTAAGAGAACTTAAGGAAACACTCCCATTTACCATTGCAATAAAAAGAATAAAATACCTAGGAATAAACCTACCTAAGGAGACAAAAGACCTGTATGCAGAAAAGTATAAGACACTGTTGAAAGAAATCAAAGATGATACTAATAGATGGAGAGATATACCATGTTCTTGGATAGCATGAATCAACACTGTGAAAATGACTATACTACCCAAAGCAATTTACAGATTCATTGTAATCCCTATCAAACTACCAATGGCATTTTCACAGAAATAGAACAAAAAATGTCACAATTTGTATGGAAACACAAAAGACCCTGAAAAGTCAAAGCAATCTTGAGAAAGGAAATTGGAGCTGGAAGAATCAGGCTCCCTAACTTCAGACTATACTATAAAGCTGCAGTATTCAAGACAGTATGCTACTGGCACAAAAATAGAAGTAGAGTGAATGGAACAGGATAGAAAGCCCATAGATAAACCCACACGTATATGGTTACCTTATCTTTGATAAAGAGGAAAGAATATACAATGGAGATAAGACAGGCGCTTTATTAAATGGTGCTGGGGAAACTGGACAGCTACATGTAAAGGAATGAAATTAGAACACTCCCAAACACAGTATACAAAAATAAACACAAAATGGATTAAAAAACTACTTGTAAGGCCAGACACTATTAAACTCTTAGAGGAAAACATAGGCAGAACACTCTATGACATACATCACAGCAAGATCCCTTTTTTTTTTTTTTTTGCATTACGCGGGCCTCTCAGTGTTGTGGCCTCTCCCATTGCGGAGCACAGGCTCCAGACGTGCAGGCTCAGCGGCCATGGCTCACGGGACCAGCTGCTCCATGGCATGTGGGATCCTCCCGGACTGGGGCATGAACCCGCATCCCCTGCATCAGCAGGCAGACTCTCAACCACTGTACCACCAGGGAAGCCACACCAAGATCCCTTTTGATCCACCTCCTAGAGGAATGGAAATAAAAACAAAAATAAACAAATGGAACCTAATGAAACTTAAAAGCTTTTGCACAGCAAAGTAAACCATAAATAAGACCAAAAGACAACCCTCAGAATGAGAGAAAATATTTGCAAATGAAGCAACTGACAAAGGATTAATCTCCAAAATACACAAGCAGTTCATACAACTCAATAACAAGAAAACAAAAAACCCAATACAAAAATGGACAGGAGACCTAAACAGACATTTCTCCAAAGAAGATATACAGATTGCCAACAAACACGTGAAAGGATGCTCAACATCACTAATCATTAGAGAAATGCAAATCAGAACTACAGTGAAGTATCACCTCAGACCAGTCAGAATGGCCATAATCAAAAAATCTACAAACAGTAAATGCTGGAGAGGGTGTGGAGACAAGGGAACACTCTTGCACTGTTGCTGGGAATGTAAATTGATATAGCCACTATGGAGAACAGTATGGAGGTTCCTTAAAAAACTAATAATAGAACTACATATAACCCAGCAATACCATTACTGGGCATATACCCTGAGAGAACCATAATTCAAAAAGAGACATGTATCACAATGTTCATTGCATCACTATTTACAATAGCCAGGACATGGAAGCAACCTAAGTGTTCATCAACAGATGAATGGATAAAGAAGATGTGGCACATATATACAATGGAATATTACTCAGCCATAAAAAGAAATGAAATTGAGTTATTTGTAGTGAGGTGGATGGACCTAGAGTCTCTGATACAGAGTGAAGTAAGTCACAAAGAGAAAAACAAATACCATATGCTAACATATATGTATGGAATCTAAAAAAAAAAAAGGATTCTTATGAACCTAGGGGCAGGGCAGGAATAAAGATGTAGATGTAGAGAATGGACTTGAGGACACAGGGAGGGAGAAGGGTAAGCTGGGAGGAAGTGAGAGAGTAGCATTGACATATATATACTACCAAATGTAAAATAGATAGCTAGTGGGAAGCAGCTGCATAGCGCAGGGAGATCAGCTCGGTGCTTTGTGACCACTTAGTTGGATGGGATAGGGAGGTTGGGAGGGAGGCTCAAACGGGAGGGCATATGAGGATATATGTATACGTATAGCTGATTCACTTTGTTATACAGCAGAAACTAACACAACATTGTCAAACAATTATACTCCAATAAAGATGTTTAAAAAAAACCTTTCTCTTATTTCTACAATACAATAATGTCATATTTTATAGAATTTAAACTCCATAAACTGTAAGAAACACAAATGTTTTATACACAATAAAATGGAAGACCAATGCCAATTAAACTATGGCACAAAGCTTCTTGTCACTTAATATTGTGTTCTATATTTTAAAAAAGAGATTTTTGTGACTTACTTGGACATAGATATTTATCACCATATTCCTACATAGAAAGCAAAATATAAGCAAAATAAATTCATTATTGCTTTGGTAAATGTCATTTGACAGGCAGTCCTTTAACACATATATCAGGAGAAAACATAAGGTAGCTTCTACTTTTGGGGATCTTCCTTTCTAAGATCCCATAAAGCATGTGGTCATTGCCTTATAAGAAAGTGTGAAACTGGCTATTCCTCTGGCGATGGATATTACTTCACTGTATCACATTTATGCTTCATTACTCTGTTTCTGTGTCTTTCTATTAGATAAATTTCTATTTCAATGCCAAATGATAATGTAATATTTTAATATTTGTATAGCATTTAAACTCAACACATGTAGCCGACTCAATTGAAATAACAATAAGACTAACGGTAACCAATTTACACATAAGCAGACAACAACTACTACATCATGATTGTCCTCTTACCATCAGCTGTAAGGCACATACTGGTTTTTTAAAATGCTGAAATGTGAAAACATGTGACTCTTAGAATTGAAGAATCCAATGACAGTCCCCTATATCTGTATCATGGTGGCTATTAGGATGAACTTGGTAGCCAGATAGACATGAGTACTGACTCAGTCATTTAACTACTGTGTGATTGATACTGGGCAAGTTACTTAACCTCTGTAAGCCTTAGGTCATTTAAAAATAAGTATTATAGTAGTATCTACTGTACAGAATGATTATAGGGATGTAACAATGTAATTTCTGGACAAACTGCTCATTAAATATTAGATATTATGATTTTTATTAGAAGCATTATCTGTTTAGGTCTTCACAACCACCTGTGAGGTAGTAGAAAGACAATATTATCCCCATTTGCCACTGAGGAGAACAAGGATCAAAGATATTTTGATCCGCACAAGATCATAAAGTCAGTAAGTGACTGGCCCATTCCATATATATTCTCCCTAGATTGAAACTGATAAATATACATATATTTCCCATTCTTATTTTAAAAATATTGAATTAGCTTAAAGAAAATAAAAATGATCTGAGAATTGTGAATATTTTTTGTTCTCCAGCAGCCCACTCCTCTTTATTCTAAAAACAATACCCCTTCCCAACTTTCAATCCATGTGCTTTGAATCCAACCTCAATTCCTGGGTCCAGGGATGGAACATAAGGCCCAAGTTCAGCTAATCAGAACTTCGAATTCCCCTGGCTACAAAGATTGATCCAAGAATAGGCACTTAACTCAAGCCAAGTTAGTCAGAATAAATCAGAGCTAATCTCAGGACTTTTACTTGAATAACCAGAAAGAGATATTTCAACAGAAAGGACATTTCCCCCTTCGGTTTGGCTTTGACTTGAGGAGATGTGAGGCTGGCGCAGCTGCTACCATCTTGTGACCACACTGATCCTGAAAATGGAGCCAAAACATGGCCAATCTGGGCAACAGATAGAAACCGGCTACTAAATCCAATAAGTAGGTTTCTGAATCCAACCATGCTTGAATTTACCCTATTTTTTACTTCTCAGTTATTTGAGACAACAAATTCCCTTTCTCTGCACAAATTATAGCTTTCACCTCCTGAGCAAGGGACTCGAGGTGGGCAGTATAAGCCTAAAAGAGCTATGTGTTTAACAAGCACCAAGACTGCCATATCCAATACATAATTATCTTTCTTCTGAAAAAAGCAAAATTGGCCAAATGGTAATGATTAAACACAACTGATCTGCAGTGTACACAATTCCCAGAACATGAAACAAATATTTACTGTGTCAATTTCCATATCACTGGCCAAGCATCCTAAGGGCTTTCTATATTAATTTATAGTAGGCAACACTACGGAAAGAGTTGGTTTAGATAAATTTAAATATCTTATGGTGTCAGTGACACACACATAGAATTGTTTATTTCATTATACCTAAGTCCACTCTGCTTGGTATCATCATGCATTTGGAAATGGTTGACACTATGCAATTAAATTTTCTGTGTTTTAATCCTCTAAAATCTGACTACTTAGAAACGCAAATATAATTAACACAACTAGCTGGTTACAATAATTTATTCAGACTTATAAAATTTAAATATGGTACAGAGTAAAATCTAGGCTCTTCAAAACAACACTAGCACTAATATTTGAATATAAAAAGGGAAAAGAGGAAAATGGCAAATTTAAAACCTTGTTTACTAGGTAAGTAGTTAAGTTTATTTGCTAAAATGTAAAATAATATTTATTGAGAAATTTAGTGTATCTAAGGTTCTTCCAGGAGAAATTAACAACTGCTGGGACATTTGTAAACTTACAGAGAAATCTATATATTCCCCGCATCCTAGGATTCCCCTCTTATTTCCACCAGTAAGGGAACTACAGTACTATTTTGATTTTCTCATTCTTTCAACATGTTGACTTAAGGTGTTGCTTTAACATAACGTTTTTAAACCATCTACTCCTACTACTAATCCACATGTTTTGTAAAAATGTTTGTACACAGAATGGGATTCCAAAGAGAAACAGATTGTAACTTAACACCACACACGGAGTTTAGTTGGATTTTATATATAATTCTATACAGTATAAATAATAAATCTGCAAAAGCACATGTGTTCAATAAGTATGAATATTAGCATACACTTCAATTTCAAATGTTATACCTCTTTCTCTTTCATTACAGGTCAAAAATCCAGAGGGAGGTGGGAAGGAGGAGGTGGGGAACCCCCCTCAATTTATCACCTCAATAAATGACCCACACATACATTTTCCTTGAAAATGTAATTACTACTATCTTCCCTTGACATGGCAGGTGAAGGGTTAAACTAAAGAAGTCTTGTAGTTTGCCATGACTGAAATGAAGGTCCGCTGTCCTCCTTCAGCCCTCATGAAGTTTTCTGCTTCTCTTTTCTATTCTACCCTTGCTGTGAGGTGTGGTGTCCTGTCGGTTACCTATGAACATTCAACTTCATAGGATGAAATAAGAAATGAGTTAACGTAGTAGCTGTGATCTGATCTTTATTTCACTAGATGAGTTTTTCAAACTTTTGAAAACTCAGTAAGAGTATATTTCCCATCACAACTCAGGACACACCAATATTTATGTTTATACATGTGTATGTCCAACTGAAGCAAGAATTTCAACCAGTGTTGACCCTTACTATGTGTAGTGCACTCTGATACCCTTTATTTTATTTTATTCTAATCTTTGTATTTCTTTCAAATGCTATTTAAGAACCACTAAGTTGATTCCATGATCCTTCAAGTCTTGACCTAAAGGGTTGGAAAACACTGTCTCAAGAGATGAAAGCAGCTTAAGCTAGAAAGAGCTTGAGTCTTGAAATAGGTTTAAAATCTGACTTTGCTATTGACGGCCATGTGACCTTTGGCAAGATCCTTAGCTCATATGCTCAGTTTCCTCAACCACAGAATGGAAGTAATATTCCTACTTTGCAGGATGATTGTGAGGATCATTGAGTTGACATGTGAAAATCCAAGCCCATTCTCTGATATATGGTAGAATGAAAATAAATATTAGTTCATGGATCATCCCTTAAATCTCAAAAAGCTTAAGAGGCAGCAAGCTCTCTGTAGAAACACTGCTTTTCAAACCCTTTTAAACCTTCTCCCTCTCCTTCCTTCTCAGTCTTTTTCACAAACTCATAGACAAAACACTTGTTTAAATTCTCTAGTCTGTTAGGGGCCAAGTGAGCCACAGCCACGGCCACGGCCACATCGGCAAACACCGGAAGCAACCAGAAGTCCAGGGTAATGCTGGTGGCATGCATTGCCACAGGATCACCTGCTACCAGGCTACCTTGAGAAAATTGGTATGAGGCATTACCACTTAAAGAGGAACCAGAACTTCTGCCCAACTGTCAACCTTGATAAATTATGGACCTTGGTCAGTGAGCAGACTTGGGTAAATGCTGCGAAGAACAAGACTGGAGCTGCTCCTATCATTTATATGGTGCTATTGGGCTACTACAAAGTTCTGGGGAAGGGGAAGCTTCCAAAGCAACCTGTCATCGTGAAGGTCAAATTCTTCAGCAGAAGAGCTGAAGAGAAGATTAAGGATGTGGGTGGGGCTTGTGTCCTGGTAGCTTGAAGCCACATGGTGGAAGATTCATTAAATGTTAACAAGTGCTTTTCAAAAAATATAAATCAATAAATCAATAAATTCACTAGTCTAAAGAATAAGAAATTACTAAATAAGGGACGTTTAATATCTCAAACTTTTCCACCAATTTCTGTGCAGACCTAATAAACAATTCTTCGGAATATTGAGTCAAAACCAGTATAAACTTCAAAATTCTTGGAGTGATCCTTGTCCATTATGATCTGGCTCTGTTTTCATCTGCAACATTATATCAAATTATTGCTACTTCCCTCAGCTTCCAAAGAATACCTGATTCAGTCCCGTTAGTTCCTGCCTTGTCATGTTCTGTTACACCTTTGTATTTTGTAAATGTTTCCTTTGTGCTGGTGTCATCATCTCATCCCAGCTTTCTGTTTTGACACTGAACTGCCTATGTA
The DNA here is from genome assembly GCF_963455315.2 of Globicephala melas. Taxonomy (NCBI): domain Eukaryota; kingdom Metazoa; phylum Chordata; class Mammalia; order Artiodactyla; family Delphinidae; genus Globicephala; species Globicephala melas. The sequence goes on from NC_083330.1 coordinate 35,939,054, forward strand.
ATCTTGGGCAAATTACTAATTCAGTATTTCTAAACATAATTTCCTCTTCTGTAATATAAGAATAATAATATTTACCACATGAAGATTCTTGAAAGGATATAATGACATCAGGGTTGTAAATTGCCTGACATATAATAAGCACTCAATGAATGATGATTGTTAATATTTTTATTATGTTTATCAGTCAAAGCTGAGTTAAAGTAGCATCTATTCTAGCAAATCTTTGCTGACACTCTTGTTCTAGATTACATGCCTTACTTCTGGACTCTCTTCACACTCTGTGCAGATGTCTTATTGCATCATGTTCTAAGTGTTTGTTTTCTTGCTGCCTCCTCTACAAGACTAGAAAAACTCTTAAAGGACAAGGACATGTCCTTTACCTTCAAATCTAGAGCATCTAGTAGGGTGCCTGGAACATTATAAGGCTTTTAATATGTTTGTTTGCTTAACTTGTTTTATGGATGACTAAAATACAAAAATACATAATTACCACCTCTACCATACCTTTTAGAACTGGAGAACTATAAGAAAAGAACGGGTAGTCACTGGAAGAAATACTACTCAAAATAAAAATGCTGTTCTGTAATTTTAAAGACAAAGTAATGCTAAGGAATTATTTCTTCATTTTTAGCTTCCTTGGATTGCTTTAGAAGCCTGAAAAGTAAGACCTCCTTTTTACAGTGACTCCAGTAGTCATTTTCATTCATTTAACAACAGTTTATTGTGTAACAGCAGGGTACACTACTCTATGTGTTGGGGATATAGCAATGAAAAAAATAAAAGTCCACACCGTAGAGGAATTTACATCCCAATGGAAAAAAGAGCCAAATAACTTAAATAAATATATTATATAAAGTATAATATATAATAGGTAGTAATAGATGCTATAGAAAAAATAAAGCACAATAAGGAAATGGATGGGATTTCCTGTTTTAGGAAACCTGAATCTGTTATGAGACAATATTTCAGGAAAAACCTGAATGAAGCAAAGAAATAAACAATGTGTTTAGGTCTCTGTAACACTTCTACACTTAATTCTAAAATTTTCCAGGATTGAAGTTGATAATAAACTAGGAAAGCAACTTTGTCACCCTAAGCAGTTGAAGGGGAGACCACCTCAGATGCTTAAAGTGGCATAACGAGCAGACATTTCAACTCAAGCACCAATTGAATTTCAGCCATGACCTTGCAGGAACACACCGAACTCTATTTAAAATTGCTATGGCAGTGACTCCGTGACTTAAAAGAAGTGTTCATGTGACCTGCAACCCTTTTATGTCACCAACTTCTTTTATCTGTTCAAAAAAGCCTGAACACTGACCCATATCTGCTAGGTTACTTGACTTAGTATTTCATTTATTTGGTCACTAAAATTAGTAAGAGTTCACTCCATCTAACTTTAAATAACTTAAACTTGACCAACTCCTGCATCTTTTTCAATACGGCCTATATCATAAGCCTGTATGGCTTCAATGTTAGTAAAATGATATCATAGACTAACATTTCTCACTCCTTCGACCAATTGGTTACAACATCCAAGGTTTTTCTATTGACATAAATTTGTTTTTGAAAACAAATCTCAAGCTCATATTAACATAGTCATTTCAAAGTATCTAAATTAACTCTCTTGCTTTTTAAAATGTCTATACTGAAACACCATAAGCTGTAAAAACAGTATAATTTCTCTAAGGAATATTTCTAGCCATGTTCAAGTTATATAAACATACTTGCAGTACTATAGGAAATCGAACTTGAATAAGAGAAAGGGACTCTCTAACTTCTTTCTGACAATAGTTGAAATAAACCTGTATTACCCAGATAGTTAAGTAGCATTGCATACAACTTAGTAAATAAGGAGGGGGAAAAAACTACATTGGTTGAATTTATGGCTTATTTTGCATATTAGTGAAAATGTCTGACATATAGGTAAAACAATAATACCCCACCTGCAATGGATACTGAAACTTACATTTCTAAAATTTTGGGGAAGCATGTCTATCAGTACTATAACAGACTTTAAAATAGACTCACATCTTAAAATAGATGTAATTTATTAGTTATTACTGTAGCTAAAAGTTGGATGTATATTAGTTATTTCATAGAACTTTAGAAATACATGCAAACTCATTTAAGTTAACATGCAACAATATTGACTGCAAATATCTCAAATGTATATATGTTCAACCAGAGAAACCCAAAACTCCATGTGCACATAGATGACATAAAATTATTCAGTTAAATTATTTAAAGAAGTTCTCTTCATTATTCACCAGTCATCTTTCTACTATCTTTTCGTCTTCCAAAACCAACAAATCATTTAAGGATATATTTATGTGTTAATGGATTGGGGGGGGGTGGCAGGGAGTGATGGTGGCCTAAATTATAAAAATAATTGCCCTAATTCTTCAATTGGATATGTATGTGCAACACAGCTTCATTCGAGCTGAAAATTTGTCTAATATTTAAATAATATGCAAGGTCAGTATCATTTTTCTACTATATTTAGTGATTTGTAAGGCTGTTTTAATTGTTAATTGGCTCTCCTGTGATGTAGTAATAACCAGATCACTATTTCCCAAACTTGTCTTGTCAGAAGAATCACTAGACCACAGTCCAGACCTACTAATTCAGGCTTTCCAGAAGTGAGGTCTGAATTTCTAAAAAGAAACTGAGAGGATGCTTCTTAACTTTAGGCAAATCTGGGGAAAGCTGAACTAAGTAATTGATGAATTGTAAATAAAGGCTGAGAATCATCATCTTTTACATGTGCAAATAACTTCTTATAGGTCTTTCCTCTGACTCAAAGCCAGGATCAAGAGTAAATATTATGGTTACCAGGTGGGAGAGGGAGGGAGGGATAAACTGTGGGATTGGGGTTGACATACACACAGTATTATATATAAAATAGGTAACTAATAAGGACCTACTATAACCTGTAACTAATAACTACTCAGTACTCTGTAATGATCCATATGGGAAAAGAATCTAGAAAAGAGTGGATATATGTATATGTATAACTGATTATCTTTGCTGTCCAGCAGAAAGTAACACAACGTTGTAAATCAACTATACTCCAATAAAAAGTTATTATAAAAAGAGTAAATGTGATAACAAAATGGATTCAAGACATGAATGTAAGAACTAAGACAATAAAACTAGAAGAAAACATAGGCAGTACACTCTTCGACATCAGTCTTAGAAGTATCTTTCTAGATATGTCTCCTCAGGTGAGGGAAACAAAAACAAAAATAAACAAATGGGATTACATCAAACTAAAAAACTGTGCAGCAAAGGAAACAATCAATAATGTGAAAAGACAACCTATCAAATGGGAGAAGATATTTGCAAATTATATATCTGATAAGGGGTTAACATCCAAAATATATAAAGAACTTATACTATTCAACAACAAACCTAATTTTTTTTTTTTTTTTTTTTTTTTTTTTTGCGGTATGCGGTGCTCTCACTGTTGTGGCCTCTCCTGTTGCAGAGCACAGGCTCTGGACGCGCAGGCTCAGCGGCCATGGCTCAGGGGTCTAGCCGCTCCGTGGCATGTGGGATCTTCCTGGACCGGGGCACGAACCCGTGTCCCCTGCATCGGCAGGTGGACTCTCAACCACTGCACCACCAGGGAAGCCCCAACAAACCTAATTTAAAAATGGACAAAGGAGCTGATATTTTTCCAAAGTAGATGTACATATTGTACATGAAAAGATGTTTAACATCACCAGTTATAAAACCATGATGAGATATCACCTCACACCTGTCAGAATGGCTGTTATCAAAAAAACAAGGAATAACAAGTGTTGGCAAGGATGTGGATAAAAGGGAAGTCTCACAGTATGTTGGTGGGAATGTAAATTGGTGCAGCCCCTGGGGAAGACAGTACGGACATTCTTCATAAAATTAAGAATAGAACTACTATATGATCCAACTATCACACTTCTTGGTATTTATCCAAAGAATACAAAACCTAATCTGCACCCCGTGTTCATTGCACCCACATGTTCATTGCAGCATCATTTACAATAGCCAAGAAATGGAAACAACTCTAATTGTTCATCAACAGATAAGTGGATAAAGAAGATGTGGTGGAGTACTACTCAGCCATAAAGAAGAATGAAATTTTGCCATTTGCAGCAACATGGATGAACTTGGAGGGTATTATACAAAGTGAAATAACTCAGAAGAAGAAAAACAAATATCATATTATTTCACTCATATGTGGAATATAAAAAATAATAATAAACAAACAAAAACAAAATAAATGAACAAACCAAACCAAATAAAAACAAACACGTAGATACAGAGAATAGACCAGTGGTTACCAGAGGGGAAAGGGCAGGGGAGAGGGCAAAAACTGGTAAAGGGGGTCAACTGTATGGTGACGAATGGAAACTAAATTTTTGGTGGTGAACACATCATAGGGTATACAGAAGTAGATATAGAATGTCGTCCTCATGAGACATATAATGTTATTTTAAAACCTCAAGAAATTGAATTTTTAAAACAGTAAATGTAATTATCATTGACTTTACAGTGGGGGCAAGAAAAAAAATATTATTCCAACAAATGACATCACAGTTCCTAAAAAATTTATCTTTGTTTGGAAGTAATAATATGTTGAGGATGCACTTTGAGTGGTAAAGTTGAGATTAGGAGAGCATGGTAAGAAGACAAAAGAAGCCTTTCCTTTCTGTGAGTCATGAGTCTATCAGAGTACAGCAAGAAAGAGAAATGACATTTTCTTTTAGTAAAGTAATATTGCAATGTTTTATTTACTCTTTGTTCAAAGAGAGAATATCTTTGACTTGGTTAGTATGATGGGGATCTTTTGAACAGGTAAAAAAAAAAAAACACAATTACTAAATAGAGTAAGAATGTTCCTAAAGCTAGATAAAATGTATATATTTTTCAAAAATATACATAAAGGCATAGGAGGGCTAACAAGGCAGTGACAACTTGACATCTCAGAGGGGAGAAAAGAACAGAGAAGGGAGTCCAATAATCAGCACCCCTCAAGGGATCTGCTGATTCTCAAGTAGAAAATGAGAAGCTGAAAATAATTTCTGGATGTCTTATAAGGCTAAGACATAAAAATGGAGTTCAGGGCGCATTAAGGAAGAGGGTCACCAATGTAAATACCCTAGCTTTTAGCTGAGACCCCTGAAGGTCATATCCTAGAAATAGAGACAAACTAAAAGAAGCTGGGCCCCAGAAATATTGAAAACTGTCTTCAAGTCAGCTCAGTTCCTTGTTTGATTGAGATGATCTTCTTGACTCTTAATTGCCTGACACAAGTAGCATAAATCTTCTGGAGGATGCTAATACATCCAAAGACTCAAATTGCCTTTACAAATATTCATATACAAGGTTCATCATTAAGTTACAAGGGATACCAGGAGACAAGACCTAATGATCAAACACAAACAAGCAATAAAAATCATACAAACAAAATAGATAGTAGAAATAGACTAACAGGTGATTTAGATATTGAGATATTAGAAGTACCAGACACAAACTCTTAAGATGTATGATTTTATACACAATATATTGATGACAAAATGAAAATTTTCATCAGAAAAGTAAAAATTCTTAAAAAAAAACAAATGCTAATTTCAGAATTGAAAAATACAACTGAAAATAAGAACACAATAAGTGGAAGTAACAGGACCCAGGAGAGAAAACCACTATCAGTAATTTGAACAGAGGAGTTTAATATAGAGAATGGTTAGCTAGGCATAAATTTATTAACTAAGTAACTAAAAGAGTAGGATAATAACTCTAATATATCATGAAAGTAGCAACTTCAAGGAGTTAATACCGCACCTACAACAGAAATAGGGAAACGAAGGGAAGACATTGACATTATTAAAACTTAGAAACTTAGAGGAAGAGTCCTGTGAAGCTGAAACTTGGGCTTCTGAGGAGGAGGTCCTGGCCAGCTGGTGTTGGTTTTTCTGAGTCTGGGACTTAAATCTCTGAAATTCTGTGGCCTCAGAGGGAAGAACAATGAAGTTATCTCTGCTAGCTTCATATGGAAAAACTGCAAACAGTATTCAGCTGATGCAACAGAAAGGCATTTCAAGAAGCATGGAGGTAATGCTCAAAGGATCTGGTAGGAGAAAGAAATCTCATAGGAAACTCACAGGATACAGAGTAAGAAACATGTTCCTTTTTCCTCCTCCAATCTTGCACTCTCCCTCTAGTGTTTCCTCTTGTCAGATCCTAAGGTAGAACCAGATGACCTAATGTAGATCTTAGTGACAAAGCAGAAATGTGGTTTGCAGAGTCCCAGTTCAGCATCCCAAAGCAGAGTACAGAAGGGTGGGTTTGGAGCTGAGAGGCAATAATGTAATTACTGACACAGTAGATTTAACAGCAGATTAAACTCAGTGAAGAGAGCATTTGTTATTCAGAAAGGGACAGAAAAAAATATCTAGATTGAAGCTGTAGAGAAAAAGGAGAGAATACAGAAAAGAGAATAAATTAAGAGTTCTACCATATATATAATTGGAGTCCCAGAAAGGGAAGAGAGAGAAGAGAAACTGAAGCAATATTTGAAGGATAATGACAAATGACTTTCCAAAAATTTGACAAAAGATATCAAGGCACAGATTTAAGAAGCCTGATAAACAGTGAGAAAAAGTCACCTAAGGCTAGTATAGTGAAACTGAAAATCAAAGACAAGAAAAAATGTTTTTTAGCATTCTTAAAGAGGGGAAAAATCAGATTATTTTCTGTGTTCTTTTTCTTTCTAGAACTAATAAGTGATTCTCACTTTAGTGATTGTCACCACTAGTCACTCTGTTACATGTGCCTAAAATGTGCTTTATATTTCCTTTTCACTTATTTCTATACCCAACTTATCAAAAGTCCATTTCTTTATGGCTCCACTGTATATTTCAAATATATTCTTCTTTCTATGTTCATCACTATTATCCTACTCTCAGCTACCATTATCTCTAACTCGTAGTACAAGCAGACCTTGGAGATATTGCAGGTTCAGTTCCAGAACACCACAATAAAGTGAATATCACAATAAAGTAAGTCACATGAATTTTTCTTGTTTCCCAGTGCATATTCAAGTTATGTTTATACTATACTATAGTCTGTTAAGTGTGAAATAGCATTATGTCTAGAAAAACAATGTACATAACTTAATCAAAAATACTTTATTGCTAAAAAATGCTAACCATCATCTGACAGCACAGGATTGCCACAAACCCTCAATCTGTAAAAAAAAAAATGCAATATCTGAGAAGCACAATAAAGTGAATACAATAAAATGAGGTGTGCCTGTACTGAAATAGTTTCCAAACTGTTTTCTCTGCCCTCATTTCACCTCTTTCAATCTATTCTTCACACCATAGCCAGAGAAATTTTTTTTAAGTGTTAATATGATCTTGTCATTTTCCTGATGAATACCTATCAGTGGGCTCTAAGTTCTTTTAAGACAAAAGTCAATGTCTCACCATGGTCTATAAATTCAACCTGACACTTACCTGACCCAACAGTCTCAGGTAACTCCACTTTTCCCAGCTCTCCATACTCTGGACCTTCTTTTAGATATGCAAACATGAAATGCTTCTTCCCCCTTCAAAGCCTGCATAGAAGGAACAGATAGCATAGGAGTTAAGACTATGAGCTGTGGAGTCACGCTAGATTTGTACACATTACCTGCAAGCTGTAAGTTGCTTAAGGTCTCTATGCCTCAGTTTCTCCATGAGTTAACTGGAGATTGTTAGGGTTAAAATATATATATAGTATATGTGGAGCTTAGCACAGTTCACAGTTTTTGGTACATAATAAGTAATAAGTAATCAGTGTAAGCTCTTAGTTATTCTTTTCCTTATATCTGGAATTCTTGTTGTCCCATCCTTAAACCTTCGTCACCAAATTAACACATAGTCATCCTCCAAAACTCAGGTTTTGGTCCTTCTAAAAGGAAGTCTGCTTAGACACCCCAGACTTAAATCAAGTGTCTCTGTTATGTTTTCTCATGACACCCTGCGAATCTTTATTCTATTAGTTATTACTTTTGAAATTTAGTTTTTCAATTAGTCCCTTAAAATCTATCTCTCACACTAGGATATAAACTCCGCAAAGGCTAAGTTCTGTGTTGGACTTGTTTGCTGATATATATTCGTGCTTAGTGCACGGCCTGTCAAACGGTTGGAACTCAGTGAGTAGCTGATGACGTAATGAGTGAAAGAACGATTACTGCATATACTTCAAAAAAGACTATAAAGCATTGCCTATATTCTTTAAAAGTGATTAATTTAGGGGGCTTCCCTGGTGGCACAGTGGTTGAGAGTCCACCTGCCAATGCAGGGGACACGGGTTCGTGCCCCGGTCCGAGAAGATCCCACATGCCGCGGAGCGGCTGGGCCCGTGAGCCATGGCCGCTGTGCCTGAGCATCCGGAGCCTGTGCTCCGCAGCAGGAGAGGCCACAACGGGAGAGGTCACAACAGTGAGAGGCCCAGGTATTGCAAAAAAAAAAAAAAAAGTGATTAATTTTGTTAAGGAATAACAGATTAAGCCACGTGAAATAATCAGAAAAAAATAAATGAGGATGTAACCATGAGTTAAGTAAGTAGAAGATGGAGAATACCAGTGGCCAAAATTACAGAAATTTTTAAGGTGTTTGAAGAGTAAGAAGTGCTTTAACTAGATATTAAAGAATGAACTGTTTATCGTTTTTAGAACTAGGACTTTATAGAGACCCATATGAAGAAAGCTGCTAAACTCCACCAAGGGACATATAAAAAATTATGTGTAAAAGGAAAGACACATAATTATCCTGAGTGAGATGACCAAATACCTTAATAGGTTTAACATTATTTCAATCAAAATCTAAAATGACTTTATGTTTGATAATATTATTCTAAAATTCATCAAAAATATACAATAAAAAGGAGATTAATCAAAGAGATTTTTTTTAACAGATACTAAAACATATTTATAAAGCTCTAAAGTTTCTTCCAAAAAGTTGCAGAGGAAGGAACACTCCCAAACTCATTTTATGAGGCCATCATCACCCTGATACCAAAATCAGACAAAGATACTACAAAAAAAGAAAATTACAGACCAATATCACTGATGAATATAGATGCAAAAAATCCTCAACAAAATACTAGCAAACAGAATCCAATGACACATTTAAAGGAACATACACCATGATGAAGTGGGATTTATCCCAGGGATGCAAGGATTCTTCAACATACACAAATCAATCAATGTGATACACCATATTAACAAATTGAAGAATAAAAACCATATGATCATCTCAATAGATGCAGAAAAAGCTTTTGACAAAATTCAACACCCATTTATGATAAAAACTCTCCAGAAAGTGGGCATAGAGGGAACCTACCTCAACATAATAAAGGCCATGTATGACAAACCCACAGAAAACATCATTCTCAATGGTGAAAAACTGAAAGCATTTCCTCTAAGATCAGGAACAAGACAAGGATGTCCACTCTCACCACTATTATTCAACATAAGACATTGATGAAAGAAATTAAAGATGATACCAACAGATGGAGAGATATACCATATTCTTGGATCGGAAGAATTGATATTGTGAAAATGACTATATTACCCAAAGCAATCTACAGATTCAATGCAATCCTTATTAAATTACCAATGACATTTTTTACAGAACTAGAACAAAATATCTTAAAATTTGTAGAGAGAAACAAAAGACCCCGAATAGCCAAAGCAGTCTTGAGGGAAAAAAACAGAGCTGGAGGAATCAGATTCCTTGACTTCAGACTAAACTACAAAGCTACAGTAATCAAGACAATAAGGTACTGGCACAAAAACAGAGATATAGATCAATGGAAGAGGATAGAAAGCCCAGAGATAAACCCACGCACCTATGGTCAACTAATCTATGATAAAGGAGGCAAGGATATACAACGGAGAAAAGACAGTCTCTTCAATAAGTGGTGCTGGGAAAACTGGACAGCTACATGTAAAAGAATGAAATTAGAACACTCCCTAACACCATACACAAAAATAAACTCAAAATGGATTAGAGACCTAAATGTAAGACCAGGGACTATAAAACTCTTAGAGGAAAACATAGGAAGAACACTCTTTGACATATATCACAGCAAGATCTTTTTTGATCCATTTCCTAGAGTAATGGAAATAAAAACAAAAATAAACAAATGGGACCTAATGCAACTTAAAAGCTTTTGCAAAGCAAAGGAAACTACAAACAAGATGAAAAGACAACCCTCAGAATGAGAGAAAATATTTGCAAATGAATCAATGGACAAAGGATTAACCTCCAAAATATATAAATAGCTCATGCAGCTCAATATTAAAAAAACAAACAAACCTATCCAAAAATGGGCAGAACACCTAAATAGACATTTCTCCGAAGAAGACATACAGGTGGTCAAGAAGCACATGAAAACCTGCTCAACATCAGTAATTATTAGAGAAATGCAAATCAAAACTACAATGAGGTATCACCTCACACCAGTTAGCATGGGCATCATCAGAAATTCTACAAACAAATGCTGGAGAGGATGTGGAGAAAAGGGAACCCTCTTGCACTGTTGGTGGGAATGTAAATTGATACAGCCACTATGGAGAACAGTATGGAGGTTCCTTAAAAAACTAATAATAGAATTACCATATGACCCAGGAATCCCACTACTGGGCATATACACAAAGAAAACCATAATTCAAAAAAACACATGCAAAGCAATTATACTCCAATGAAGATTTAAAATATAAAATAAAATAATATTCAGAAAAAGAAAAGAAAAGAAAAAGAAAAGAAAAAAAAAAAAAAACAGACACATGCATCCTGATGTTCATTGCAGCACTATTTACAATTGCCAGGTCATGGAAGCAACTTAATGCCCATTGACAGATGAAGGGATAAAGAAGACGTGGTATATATATACACTGGAATATTACTCAGCCATAAAAAGGAATGAAGCTGGGTCATTTGTAGAGATGTGGATGAATCTAGAGACTGTCTTACAGAGTGAAGTAAGTCAGAAAGAGAAAAACAAGTATCGTATATTAACGCATATATGTGGAACCTAGAAAAATGGTACAGATGAACTGGTTTGCAGGGCAGAAATTGAGTCACTGATGTCAAGAACAAATGTATGGACACCAAGGGGTGAAAATGGTGGAGGGGGGTGGTGGTGCTGTGATGAATTGGGAGATTGGTATTGACATATATACACTAGTATGTATAAAATAGATAACTAATAAGAACTTGCTGTATAAAAAAATAAATTAAATTAAATTTAAAAAAAAAAGCTCTGAAGATTAAAACAACATTGTGTTATCACTAGAATCTACAGATGACTAGAATAGGATAGCCCTAAATCAGATATGTCATGTATGTATATAAGAATTTAATATATGATAAAAGAGAGATCAGAAGCCCATAGGAAGAAATGGATTGTTTAACAAATTATGTTGGGAAATTCAGCTATTTGTGGAAAAAACTCAATATAGATTCTCAACAAAATAAATTCCATATGGATAGCAGGGTTAAATATAAAATTGTTAAACCATAAGAAAACAAGATTATGTGCTCATTTTAGCAGCAAATATACTAAAATTGAAACAGCACAGAGAAGATTTGATGTACAATTGTTTTAATCCCGCCCCTTAAAATCAAAACAAAATAATTTAAAAGAAGTAAATATAAATCAATAGACAACTCAGCACAGTGAATAAAAGTAAAGAAAAAAATGAAAATGGCAAGTACCAATGAATTTAATTGCATAAAAAGTTTAAATTTCTGTATGTGTTAAAATATGTAAATAAAGTAAAAATTGGACAATTTTGCAAAAATAAATTTAATTAGGATTTAACACCTTTAATATATAAAGAGATTGTAAAAATTGATTAAAAATACCCAATAGGAAAGTAGACAAAGAAAATGAAAAGACAACTCTAAGGAAGTATTAAAAATATCTAGCAGTATAGTAATCAAAGAAATTAAAACAATATTGAAATACCATTCTCCACATATCAAACTGGTAAGATTTATAAACCAATAATACCAACTGCTGGTAAGAATATGTAGTAAGGCAAGTACTCTCACAGGTTAGTGGTAAGATTTCTAATTAATACAATCTTTCCAGGAGGTAGTTAGACAATATGCATTAAAAATGGAAATAGGGACTTCCCTGGTGGCACAGTGGTTAAGAATCTGCCTGCCAGTGCAGGGGACATGGGTTCGATTGCTGGTCCAGGAAGATCTCACGTGCCACAGAGCAACTAAGCCTGTGCACCACGACAACTGAGCCTGCACTCTGGAGCCAGCAAGCCACAAATACTGAGCCTGCGTACCACAACTACTGAAGCCCACACACTTAGAGCCTGTGCTACACAACAAGAGAAGCCACCGCAATGAGAAGCCCGGGCACCACAATGAGGAATAGGCCCCACTCATTGCAGCTAGAGAAAGCCTGTGTGCAGCAGTGAACACACAGTGCAGCCAAAAATAAATAATAAATAATAAATAAATGAACAAATAAAATTAAGAAAAAAAAGAATGGAAATAGCCTTTTGACTTATGGGTCATTTAAAAAATTCTATTTGTGAATACTAAATCAAGACATAAAAATTGCACACATAATTAAAATACAAAAGTTAAATATTAATAACTGATAATAAACCTGTATATATATTATAGTTGCAAATTTATAAATATGCAGGAAAAATACTACAAAGAAATACACCAAAATGTTAACAGTAGTAGTTATTCCTAGGTGATGTGATTAAGGGTAATTTGCTTTTCCACTGTTTTGTTTTTTAATTTTTATTGAAGTATGGTTGATTTATAATGTTATGTTAGTTTCAGGTGTACAGCAAAGTGAATCAGTTATAGATAGATATATATATATATCTACTCTTGTTTAGATTATTTTCCCATATAAGGCATTACAGAGTACTCAGTAGAGTTCCCTGTGCTATAAAGTAGGTCTTTATTATTTATCTACTAAAAATTATCGATTTTATATATAGTAGTGTATATATGTCAATCCCAATCTCCCAATTTATCCCTCCCCCCCACTTCCCTCCCTGGTAACCATAAGTTTGTTTTCTATATTTGTGACTCTTTTCTGTTTTGTAAATAAGTTCACTTTTATCACTTTTTTTAGATTCCACATAAAAGTGATATCATATGACATTTGTCTTTGTCTGACTTGCTTCACTTAGTATAATAATAACTATGTCCATCCATGTTGCTGCAAATGGCATTATTTCATTCTGTTTATGACTAATATTCCACGGAATATAAGTATCACATCTTCTATATCCATTCATCTGTTGATGAATATTTAGGTTGCTTTCAAGTCTTGGCTATTGTAAAGAGTGCTGCTATGAATATTGGGGTGCATGTATCTTTTAAAATTAGATTTTTCCCTTGGTATATGCCCAGGAGTGGAATTGCTGGATCATACAGTACTTCTATTTTTAGTTTTTTAAGGAATCTCCATATTGTTCTCCATAATGGTTGTACCAATTTATATTCCCACCAACAGTATATGAGGGTTCCCTTTTCTGCCCACCCTCAATGCCATTGGTAACCCTCTATTTAGAACTTTTGCCTATTTTTGATTCAGTTGTTTGGGTTTTTTTGACATAGAGCTACTTGAGCTGTTTGTATATTTTGGAGATTAATTCCCTGTTGGTCACATCATTTGCAAATATTTTCTCCCATTCTGTTGTCTTTTCATTTTATTTATGATTTGATTTGCTGTACAGAGGCTTTTAAGTTTAACTATGTCCCATTTTTTTATTTTTGTTTTTATTTTCATTAACCTAGAAGGTACATCATAAAAGATATTGCTGTGATTTATGTCAAAGACTGTTCTATGTTTTCCTCTAAGAGTTTTATACTGCCTGGTGTTACATTTAGGTCTTTGATTCATTTTGACTTTATTTTTGTGTATGGTGTTAGAGGGTGTTCTAATTTCATTCCTTTTTACATGTAGCTGTCCAGTTTTCCTAGCACCATTTATTGAAGAGACTGTCTTTTCTCCATTGTATAGTCTTGCCTCCTTTTTCATAGATTAGGTTACCATAGGTGCATGGGTTTATCTCTGGGTTTTCTATTCTGTTCCATTGATCTATATTTCTGTTTTTGTAACTTACTGCCTTGATAATTGTTGCTTTATAGTATGGTCTGAATTGAGGGAGGATTGCTTTTGCTATTCAGCGTCTTTTGTGTTTCCATATAAATTTTAGAATTTTTTGTTCTAGTTTCATGAAAAATGCCATTGGTAACTTTACAGGGATTGCACTGAATCCGCAGATTGCCTTGGGTAATATATTAATTTTGACAATACTGATTCTTCCAATCCAAGAACATGATATATCTTTCCACCTGTCTGTGTTGTCTTTGATTTCTTTCATCAGTGTCTTACAGTTTTCAGAGTAGGGCTCTTTTTTCTCCTGAGTTAGGTTTATTCCTAGGTATTTTATTAATATTGATGTGATGGTAAATGGGATTGTTTCCCAGATTTTCCTTTCTGATCTTCTGTTGTTAGTGTATAGGAATGCAAGGGATTTCTCTTTTTTTAATTTAATTTTATTTATTATTTTATACAGCAGGTCCTTATTAATCATCAATTTTATACACGTCACTGTATACATGTCAATCCCAATCACCCAATTCATCACACCATCCCACCCCACTTTCCCCCCTTGGTGTTCATACATTTGTTCTCTACATCTGTGTCTCAATTTCTGCCCTGCAAACTGGTTCATCTGTACCATTTTCCTAGGTTCCACATATATGTGTTAATATAAGATATCTCTTTCTAACTTATTTCACTCTGCATGACAGTCTCTAGATCCATCCACGTCTCTACAAATGACCCAATTTCTTTCCTTTTTATGGCTGAGTAATATTCCATTGTATATATGTACCATAATTCTTTATCAATTTGTCTGTCAATGAGCATGTAGGTTGCTTCCATGACTTGGCTACTGTAAATAGTGCTGCAATGAACACTGGGGTGCAGGTGTCTTTTTAAAATATGGTTTTCTCTGGATATATGCCCAGTAGTGAGATTGCTGGGTCATACAGTAGTTCTATTTTTAGTTTTTTAAGGAACCTCCATACTGTTCTCCATAGTGGCTGTATCAATTTACATTCCCACCAACAGTGCAAGAGGGTTCCCTTATCTCCACACCCTCTCCAGTATTTGTTGTTTGTAGAATTTCTGATGATGCCCATTCTAACTGGTATGAGGTGATACCTCATTGTAGTTTTGATTTGCACGTCTCTAATAATTAGTGATGTTGAACAGCTTTTCACATACTTATTGGCCATCTGTATGTCTTCTTTGGAGAAATGTCTATTTAGGTCTTCTGCCCATTTTCAGATTGTGTTGTTCATTTTTTTTAATATTGAGCCACATGAGCTGTTCAGATATTTTGGAGATTAATCCTTTGTCCATTGATTCATTTGTAAATATTTTCTCTCATTCTGAGGGTTGTCTTTTCATCTTGTTTATGGTTTCCTTTGTTGTGCAAAATCTTTGAAGTTTCATTAGGTCCCATTTGTTTATTTTTGCTTTTATTTCCATTACCCTAGGAGGTGGATCAAAAAAGATCTTGCTGTGATTTATGTCAAAGAGTGTTCTTCCTATGTTTTCCTCTAAGAGTTTTATAGTGTCTGGTCTTACATTTAGGTCTCTAATCCATTTTGAGTTTATTTTTGTGTATGGCGTTAGGGAGTGTTCTAATTTCATTCTTTTACATGCAGCTGTCCAGTTGTCCAGGCACCACTTATTGAAGAGACTGTCTTTTCTCCATTGTATATCCTTGCCTCCTTTGTCATAGATTAGTTGACCATAGGTGCATGAAATACCTCTGGGCTTCCTATCTTCCTCCATTGATCTATGTTTCTGTTCTTGTGCCAGTACCATATTGTCTTGATTACTGTAACTTTGTAGTATAGTCTGAAGTCAGGGAGTCTGATTCCTCCAACTCCGTTTTTTTCCCTCAAGACTGCTTTGGCTATTCGGGGTCTTTTGTATCTTGGTACAAATTTTAAGATTTTTTTTGTTCTAGTTCTGTAAAATATGCCATTGGTTTTTTTTTTTTTTTTTTTTTTTTTTTTTGCGGTACACAGGCCTCTCACTGTTGTGGCCTCTCCCATTGTGGAGCACAGGCTCCGGACGCACAGGCTCAGCAGCCATGGCTCACGGGCCCAGCCACTCCATGTCATGTGGGATCTTCCCAGACTGGGGCATGAACCCGAGTCACCTGAATCGGCAGGCAGACTCTCAACCACTAGCGCCACCAGGGAAGCCCCTGACATTGGTAATTTTATAGGGATTGCATTGTATCTGTAGGTTGCTTTGGGTAGTATAGTCATTTTCACAATATTGATTCTTCCAATCCAAGTACATGGTATATCTCTCCACCATCTGTTGGTATCATCTTTAATTTCTTTCATCACTGTCTTATAGTTTTCTGTATAGAGGTCTTTTGTCTTCTTAGGTAGGTTTATTCCTAGGTATTTTATTCTTTTTGTGGCAGTGGTAAATGGGAGTGTTTCCTTAATTTCTCTTTCAGATGTTTCATCATTAGTGTATAGGAATGCAAGAGATTTCTGTGCATTAATTTTGTATCCTGCAACTTTTCCAAATTCATTGATTAGCTCTACTAGTTTTCTGGTGGCATCTTTAGGATACTCTATGTATAGGATCATGTCATCTGCAAACAGTGACAGTTTTATTTCTTCTTTTCTGATTTGTATTCTTTTTATTTCTTTTTCTTCTCTGATTGCATGGCTAGAACTTCCAAAACTATGTTGAATAATAGTGGTGAGAGTGGACATCCTTGTCTTGTTCCTGATCTTAGAGGAAATGCTTTCAGTTTTTCACCATTGAGAATGATGTTTGCTGTGGGTTTCTCATATATGGCCTTTATTATTTTGAGGTAGGATCCCACTATGTTCACTTTCTGGAGAGTTTTTTTTCATAAATGCATGTTGAATTTTGTTGAGAGCTTTTTCTGCATCTATTGAGATTATCATATGGTTTTTATTCTTCAATTTGTTAATATGGTTTATCACATTGATTGGCTTATGTATCTTGAACAATCCTTGCATCTCTGGGATAAATCCCACTTGATCATGGTGTGTGATCCTTTTAATGTGTTGTTGGATTCTGTTTGCCAGTATTTTGTTGAGGATTTTGCATCTATATTCATCAGTGATATTGGTCTGTAATTTTCTTTTCTTGGAGTATCTTTGTCAGCTTTTGGTATCAGGGTGATGGTGGCCTCATAGAATCACTTTGGGAGGGTTCCTTCCTCCGCAAATTTTTGGAAGAGTTTGAGAAGAATGGGTGTTAGCTCTTCTCTAAATGTTTGATAGAATTCACCTGTGAAGCCATCTGGTCCTGGACTCTCTTTTTTGGAAGATTTTTAATCACAGTTTCCATTTCATTACTTGTGATTGGTCTGTTCATATTTTCTATTTCTTCATGGTTCAGTCTTGGAAGTTTCTAACTTTCTAAGATTTGTCCATTTCTTCCCAGTTGCCCATTTTATTGGTATAGAGTTGCTTGTAGTAGTCTCTTAGGATGCTTTGTATTTCTGCAGTGTCTGTTGTAACTTCTTTTTCATTTCCAATTTTATTGATTTGAGTCCTCTCTCTCTTTTTCTTGATGAGTTTGGCTAATGGTTTATCAATTTTGTTTATCTTCTCAAAGAACCAGCTTTTAGTTTTATTGATCCTTGCTATTGTTTTCTTTGTTTCTATTTCATTTATTTCTGCTCTGATCTTTATTATTTCTTTCCTTCTACTAACTTTGGGTTTTGTTTGTTCTTTCTCTAGCTCCTTTAGGTGTAAGGTTAGATTGTTTATGTGAGATTTCTCTTGTTTCTTGAGGTAGGCTTGTATAGCTATAAACTTCCCTCTTACAACTGCTTTTGCTGCATCCCATAGGTTGTGGATTGACGTGATTTGTCATTTTTCTCTAGGTATTTTTTGATTTCCTCTTTGATATCTTCAGGGATCTTTTGGTTATTAGTAACGTATTGTTTAGCCTCCATGTGTTTGTGTTTTTTACCTTTTTTTCCCTGTAATTCATTTCTAATCTCATAACATTGTGGTCAGAAAGGGTGCTCGATATGATTTCAATTTTCTTTATATTACTGAGGCTTGATTTGTGACCCAAGATGTGATCTATCCTCGAGAATGTTCCGTGCACACTTGAGAAGAAAATGTAATCTGCTCTTTCTGGCTGGAATGTCCTATAAATATCAGTTATATATATCTGGTCTATTCTGTTATTTAAACCTTCTCTTTCCTTATTTATTTTCATTTTGGATGATCTTACATTGGTGTAAGGGAGGTGTTAAAGTCCCCCACTATTGCTGTGTTATTGTTGATTTCCTCTTTTAGAGCTGTTAGCAGTTGCCTTATGGATTGAGGAACTCCTATGATGGGTACATATATATTTATACTTGTTATATCTTCTTCTTGGATTGATCCCTTGATCATTATGTAGTGTCCTTCCATGTCTCTTGTAACATTCTTTATTTTAAAGTCTATTTTATCTGATTTGAGTATTGCTACTCCAGCTTTCTTTTGATTTCCATTTTCATGGAGTATCTTTTTCCATCCCCTCACTTTCAGTCTGTATGTGTCCCTAGGTCTGACGTGGTTCTCTTGTAGACAGCCTATAGATGGGTCTTGTTTTTATATCCATTCAGCGAACCTGTGTCTTTTGGTTGGAGCATTTAATCCATTCATGTTTAAGGTAATTATCGATATGTATGTTCCTACTACCATTTTTTTAATTGTTATGGGTTTGTTTTTGTAGGTCCTTTTCTTCTTGTGTTTCCCACTTAGAGAAGTTCCTTTAGCATTTGTTGTAGTGCTGGTTTGGTGGTGCTGAATTCTCTTAGCTTTTGCTTGTCTGTAAAGCTTTTGACTTCTCCATCGAATCTGAATATCCTGCCGGATAGAGTAATCTTGGTTGTAGGTTCTTCCCTTTCATCACTTTGAGTATATCATGCCACTCCCTTTTGGCTTATAGAGTTTCTGGTCAGAAATCAGCTGTTAACCTTATTGTAGTTCCCTTGTATGTTATTTGTCATTTTTCTTTTGCTGCTTTCAATAATTTTTCTTTGTCTTTAATTTTTGCCATTTTGAATACTACGTGTCTCGGCTTGTTTCTCCTGGGGTTTATCGTGAGTTGGACTCTTTGCACTTCCTGGAGTTGGGTGGCTATTTCCTTTCCCATGTTAGGGAAGTTTTCGACTATACTCTCTTCAAATATTTTCTCCGGTCCTTTCTCTCTCTCTTCTCCTTCTGAGACCCCTATAATGCGAATGTTGTTGTGTTTGATGTTCTCCCTGAGGTCTCTTAGGCTGTCTTCATTTCTTTTCATTCTTTTTTCTTTATTCTGTTCCACAGCAGTGAATTCCACCATTCTGTCTTCCAGGTGACTTATCTGTTCTTCTCCCTCAGTTATTTTGCTATTGATTCCTTCTTGTGTAGTTTTCATTTCAGTTATTGTATTGTTCATCTCTGTTTGTTCGTTTATTAATTCTCCTAGGTCTTTGTTAATCATTTCTTGCATCTTCTCGATCTTTGCCTCCATTCTTTTTCCGAGGTCCTGGATCACCTTCACTATCATTATTCTGAATTCTTTTTCTGGAAGCTTGCCTATCTCCACTTCATTTAGTTGTTTTGGGGGTTTTTATCTTGTTCCTTCATCTGGTACACAGCCCTCTGCCTTTTCATCTTGTCTATCTTTCTGTGAATGTGGTTTTTGTTCCACAGGCTGCAGGATTATAATTCTTCTCACTTCTGCTGTCTTCCCTCTGGTGGATGAGGCTATCTAAGAGGCTTGTGCAAGTTCCCTGATGGGAGGGACTGGTGGTGGGTAGAGCTTGCTGTTGCTCTCGTGGGCAGAGCTCAGTAAAACTTTAATCTGCTTGACTGCTGATGGGTGGGACTGGGCTCCCTCCCTGTTGTTTGTTTGGCCTGAGGCAACCCAACACTGGAGCCTACCTGGGCTCTTTGCTGGGGCTAATGGCAGACTCTGGGAGGGCTCATGCCAAGGAGTACTTCCCAGAACTTCTGCCAGTGTCCTTGTCCCCATGGTGGGCCACAGCCACCGCCTGCTTCTGCAGGAGACCCTCCAACACTAGCAGGTAGGTCTGGTTCAGTCTCCCCTGGCATTACTGCTCCTTTCCCTGGGTCCCGATGCACACGCTACTTTGTGTGTCCCCTCCAGGAGTGGATTCTCTGTTTCCCCCAGTCCTGTCAAAGTCCTGCAGTCAAATTCCACTAGCCTTCAAAGTCTGATTCTCTAGGAATTCCTCCTCTCGTTGCCAGACTCCCAGGTTGGGAACCTGACATGGGGCTCAGAACTTTCACTCCAGTGGGTGGACTTCTGTGGTTAAGTGTTCTCCTGTCTGTGAGTCACTCACCCAGCAGTTATGGGATTTGATTTTACTGTGATTGTGCCCCTGCTACCATCTCATTGTGGCTTCTCCTTTGTCTTTGGATGTGGGGTATCTTTTTTGGTGAGTTCCAGCATCTTCCTGCTGAAGATTGTCCAGCAACTATGTGTGATTCTGGTGTTCTCAGAAGAGGGGGTGAGAGCACATCCTTCTACTCTGCCATCGAGATTTCTGTGTATTAAATTTTTATCCTGAAACTTTCCAAATTCATTGATGAGCTCTGGTAGTTTTCTGGTAGCATCTTTAGAATTTTCTATGTATAGTATTATGTCATCTGCAAACAGTGACAATTTTACTGCTTCGTTTCCAATTTGGATTCCTTTTATTTAGTTTTCTTCTATGATTGCTATGGCTCGGGCTTCCAAGGCTATGTTGAATAAAAGTGGTGACAGTGGACATCCTTCAGCTTTTCACCATTGAGAATGATGTTAGCCATGGGTTTTTCATATATGGCCTTTATTATGTTGATGTAAGTTCCCTCTATCCCACTTTCTGGAGAGTTTTCATCATGAATGTTGTTAGATTTTGGCAAAAGATTTTCCTGCATCTGTTGAGATGATTGTGTGGTTTTTATTCTTCAGTTTGTTAATGTGGTGTCTCACGCTGATTGATTTGTAGATATCGAAGAATCCTTGCATCCCTGGGATAAATCCCACTTGATTATGGTGCATGATCCTTTTAATGTTATTGCTGGATTTGGTTTGATA
Organism: Globicephala melas; assembly: GCF_963455315.2. Taxonomy (NCBI): domain Eukaryota; kingdom Metazoa; phylum Chordata; class Mammalia; order Artiodactyla; family Delphinidae; genus Globicephala; species Globicephala melas. Next base: position 35,960,258 of record NC_083330.1, read on the forward strand.
GTATTTTGTTGAGTATTTTTGCATGTATGTTCATCAGTGATATTGGTCTGTAATTTTCTTTTTTGTGATATCTTTGTCTGGTTTTGGTATCAGGGTGATTGTAGCCTCATAGAATGAGCTTGGGAGTGATCTTTCTTCTGCAGTTTGTTGAAAGAGTTTTAGAAGGATAGGTATTAACTCTTCTCTAAATGATAGATTTTGCCTGTGAAGATACCTGGTCCTGGACTTTTGTTAGCTGGAAGCTTTTTAATCACTGCTTCAAATTCAGTACTTTTGAATTGTCTGTTCATATTTTTGAGTCTGGCTAAAGGTTTATCTATTTTGTTCATCTTCTCAAAGAACCAACTTTTAGTTTCATTGACCTTTGCTATTGTTTTCTTTGTTTCTATTTCATTTATTTCTTCTGTGATCTTTCTGATTTCTTTCCTCTAGTAAATTTGGGTTTGGTTTGTTCCTCTTTCTCTAGTTGCTTTAAGTGTAAGGTTAGGCTATTTTTTTGAGATTTTTCTTGCTTCCTGAGGCAAGATTGTATTGCTATAAACTTCCCTCTTAGAACTGCTTTCGCTGTGTCCCAAAAGTTTTGGACCATCGTTTATTCATTGACATTTGTCTCTAGATATTTTTTGATATCTTCTTTGATTTCTTCAGTGATCCACTGTTGTTTAGTAACATATTGTTTAGCCTCCATGTGTTTGTGTTTTTTACAGGTTTTTTCCTGTAACTTATTTCTAATCCCATAGCTTTGTGGTTGGAAAAGATGCTTCATATGATTTCAATTTTCTTAAATTTACCAAGGCTTGATTTTTGGCCAAAGATGTGATCTATCCTGGAGAATGATCTGTGTGTGAGTGAGAAGAAAGTGTATTTGACTGCTTTCAGATGTAATGTTCTATAAATATTAATTAAGTGCGTCTGGTTTAGTGTGTCATTTAAGCTTGTGTTTCCTTACTGATTTTCTGTCTGGATGATCTGTCCATTGATGAGAGTAAGGCACTAAAGTTCCCCACTGTTACTGTATTACTGTCAATTTCTCCTTTTATGGCTGTTAGCATTTGGCTTGTATACTGAGGTGCTCCTCTTTTGGGTGCATATATATTTACAATTGTTTGATTTTCTTCTTGGATTGATCCTTTGATTGTTATGTAGTGTTCTTCTTTGTCTCTTGTAACATTCCTTATTTTAAAGTCTATTTTGTCTGATATGAGTATTGCTACTCCAGCTTTCTTTTTATATCCGTTTTCATGGAATATCTTTTTCTATCCCTTCACTTTCAGTCTGTATGCATCCCTAGGTCTGAAGTGGGTCTCTTGTATATAGCATATATATATGGGTTTTGTTTTTGTATACATTCAGCTAGTCTATGTCTTTTGGTTGGAGCATTTAATCCATTTACATTTAAGGTAATTATTGATATGAATATTCTTATTGCCATTTTGTTAATTGTTTTGGATTTGTTTTTGAAGGTCTTTTTTCTTCCTTTCCTCTTTTATTCTCTTCTCTTGTGATTTGATGTCTGTCTTTAGTGATGTGCTTGGATTGCTTTTCTTTTGTTTGTGTGTATCTATTATAACTTTTGGTTTGTTGTTTCCATGAGGTTTTGATATAGTAGTCTATAGGTAAAGAAGATTGGTTTTTTTGTTGTTTTTTTTTTGTTGTTGTTTTTTGCGGTACGTGGGCCTCTTACTGTTGTGGCCTCTCCCGTTGCGGAGCACAGGTCCCGGACGCGCAGGCTCAGCAGCCATGGTTCACAGGTCCAGCTGCTCCGCGACATGTGGGATCCTCCCTGACTGGGGCACGAACCCGCATCCCCTGCATCAGCAGGCAGACTCTCAACCACTGAGCCACCAGGGAAGCCCCAAGAAGATTGTTTTAAGTTGCTGATCTCTTAATTTCAAATGTATTTCCAATATCCTGCCTTTATACTCTCCTCTTCTCATGATTTCTGGTTTTGATATCATATTTGTGTGTGTGGATGAGTTCGTATTTTTACTTTATGTTTGCCTTTACCGGTGATCTTTCCAGTTTGTAATTTTCTTGATTTTAGTTGTGGCCTCTTCTTTTCTGCTTAGAGAAGTTCCTATAGGATTTATTGTAACATTGATTTGGTGGTGCTGAATTCTTTTAGCTTTTGCTTGTCTGTAAAATTTTGAATTCTCCATCCAATCTGATTGATAGCCTTGCTTGATATAGTATTCTTGGTTGTAGGTTTTTCCCTTTCATCATTTTAAATATATCATGCTACTCCTTTCTGGCCTACAGAGTTTCTGCTGAAAAATCAGCTGATAACATTATTGGGGGGGTTCCCTTGTATGTTCTTTGTTGTTTTTCCCTTGTTGCTTTTGACATTTTTTCTTTGCCTTTAATTTTTGTCAGCTTGAATAATATGTGTCTCAGTGTGTTCCTCCTTGGGTTTATGTTGTATCGGACTCTCTGTGCTTCTTGGACTTGAATGAGTGTTTCCTTTCTCATGTTAGGAAAGTTTTCAGATATAATCTCTTCAAATATTCTCTCAGGCCCTTTCTCTCTCTCTTCTCCTTCTGGTACCCCTGTAATGTGAATATTGGTGAATTTAATGTTGTCCCAGAGACTGTTCTCATTTCTTTTCATATTCTTTTCCTTTGTCCTGTTCCATAGCAGTGATTTCCACCATTCTGCCTGCCAGCTCACTTAATCGTTCTGCCTCACTATTCTGTATTGATTCTTTCTGTGTATTTTTCACCCCATTTATTTTATTATTCATCTGTGTTTGTTTGTTCTTTAAATCTCCTAGCTCTTTGTTAAACATTTATTGTAACATCTTGGTCTGTGCCTCCATTCTTTTTCCAAGATCTTGGATCATCTTTATTATCATTACTCTAAATTCTTTTTCATGTAGGTTGCCTATCTCCTCTTCATTTTGTTGTTCTTGTGGTTTTTTATCTTATTCCTTCATCTGATGCATATTTCTCTGCCATCGAATTTTATCTAACTTTCTGTGTTTGTGGACTCCTTTCCACTATCTGGAGAATCATAGTTCTTCCTGCTTCTGGTGTCTGCCCTCTGGTGGGTGAGGTTGGTCCTGAGGCTTCTTGTGGAGGCTTTCTGGTGGGAAGGGCTGGTACCTGCCCACTGGTGGGTGGAGCTGGGTTTTGTCCCTCTGGTGAGTGGTGCTGTGTCTAGGAGTGTGTTTATAGGTGGCTGTGAGATTAGTATGGCTTTAGGCACCCTGTCTGCTGATGGGTGCATCTGTGTTCCCATCCTGTTGGTTGTTTGGCCTGAGGCATTCCAGCACTGGAGCCTGTAGGTTATTGGGTGGAGTCAGGTCTTGATACCAAAATGGGGACCTCTGGGAGAGTTCAGGCTGATCAATATTCTCTGGGGCCTCTGCTACCAGTGTCCTTGCCCACCCCCAGTGAGCCGCAGGTGATGCCCTCCTCCCCAGGAAACCCTCCAGCTCATAGGTAGGTTCAGCCCCAGCTCCTATTGAGTTACTGCTTTGTGCTGGGTCCCAGTATACATGAAATCTTGTGTGCATCCTCCAGGAATGGAGTCTCTGTTTCCCCCAGTCCTGTGGAGCTCCTGCAGTCAAGTTCTGCTGGCCTTCAAAGCCAAATGCTTTGGGGATCTTCCTCCTGATGCCAGACCCTCAGGCTGAGGAGACTGACATGAGCTCAGGACTCACTCTTGTGGGAAAACCTCTGCAATATAATTATTTTCCAGTTTTGGGTTGTCCGCCTAGCAGGTACGTGATATGATTATGTCACGAAAGCACCCCTCCTGCCATCTCATTGTGGCTTTTTCTTTGTCTTTGAATGCAAAATATCTTTCTTGGTGGGTTCCAGTCTTTTTTATTGATGGATTTTCAGCAGTTAGTTGTGATTTTGGTGTTTTTGTGAGAAGAGGTGAGCTCAAGTCCTTCTAGTCCACCCTCTTTTCTGGAATCAAAGGGCTACTTTTAGATTGGATGCTTGTTGTCTCTTTCCTCAGTGTGTGCTGACCGTTATCCCCCTGATATGAGGTGTGCAGTTACAGCTGCCCTTGCACGCTCCCAGGGGGCAAATGGGGCAGGGCCTGGCACCTACTTGAGGGTCTTCTGTGGGCAGTTCCTCTCTACTTCCTCCTGGGACAGTAGGGGCAGGGCCCAGCACCTGGTCATGGCAAAGGCAGGTGCTATCCATGCTGTCCTGGGACAGCAGTCACAGGGCCTGATGCCTGTTCACAGATTTCCTAGAGGTGGGCATTATATCTGCACCCTCCTGGGACAGCAGGTGCAGGTTCTGTTGCCTGCTTGCAGAATTCCTAGGGGCTGGTGCTCTCCACACCCTCCCAGGACAGCAGATGCAGGGTCCAGCACCTGCTCGTGGATTTCCTAGAGGCTGATGCTCTCCGTGCCCTCCTGGGCCCGCAGGCCTCCACTATGAGATGACCTGTTGTCTGGAAGCACTCACAGGGAAAGATGCACTTATGGTGGTCCCACCCCTCTCCTCATGTGCTCCCAAATAATGGCACCTTGCCTCTTTGATGGGCCCAGCCTTCTTCTGAGTACACCCTCAGCTGCCACAGCTCAGCCTCTTCAGGCTGCTTCCATGTAGCCAACTCTGGTCCTCTCCCTGGGTCTGACCTCTGAAGCCTGAGCTTCAGCACCTAACCCACACCCACACCAACAGACAAGTGTCTCAGGCTGGGCACCGCAGGGTGGCAGTTCTGACCTTCTGTGCAGGTTACTCTCTATTTGTCTTCCACAAACTGGTTGCTGTGTTCTCCTCCTAGGCTTTGAGGCTCCCCCTCTGTCCAGTCTGATCTCCCACCAGTGGAGAGACTTCCCTGGGTTCAGGAATCTTTCCTCCTTCACAGCTCCCTCCCTGGGCCACAGGCCCCACCCCAATTCGTTCTTTTTCTTTTTCCTTTTGTCCTACCTGGTTACATGGAGGTTTCTTGTCTTTTCAGAAGTCTGAGGTCTTCTGTCAGCATTCAGTAGCAGTTCTGTGTGGATCATTCCACTTGTAGATGTATTTTTAACGTTTTTGTGGGAGAAGGTGTGCTTCATGTCTTAATCCTCTGCCATCTTGATACGCCCTTCCATTCTTTATATTTCTTTCTATTCCCACTTTTTTTTGCCATTCTTTTATAATCAGGAAAAATTACATCATAAAATAGCAAAAGCAAAGTAGTGTTAACATAAACCTAATCACTGCTTACTTGTGAGTGTCTGGTATGTCTCATTTTTGTCTAATTTATCTGCTGAGTTTTAGTTATACAGTAAAGGACCGAATCTAAGCCTATACCCTGTATAGCATCAAATACAAAATATGCTATTAATACATTTTAAATAATTATTTGAGGTGAGGGATAATAACCAGCAGGTGAGAGCCTGAAATTATTGATTCAAAAGCAGAAATAATTATAGGAGTTTAAGTGTCTCTCAACACTGTACACATATTCATTGAATCATGGTGAAACTCTCAACTACTCCATTTATAAGGCAGAAAAAAACAATATCTAATAATGTGACTCACTAACTGAATAAAAATATTAATTCTTGGTTTAAAGATTTGCAAACATTTTCTGAAGTAATTTAAATAATTAACTCCATCATTCGCTAATTACACTTGTGAGACATTAAAATAAAACATTGCCAAGTAATTTTAATTAAATTACAATAACTTAGCTGTAGAGTTGTGTTTCCTAACTTCAGATATACTATCTCAAGAATACGGTGCAACTACATTGATAAAGAAGAAGAGCAGATTCCCTCAGCTTTACCAAAATCTAGATGAGTCCCCCTAATTCCATGTGTTTTTCTTTCTGATACAATTATTTGTCTTACTTTAAAAATATCATGTTTCTATTAAAGAAATGACTGTGCAGTGAAACATCACACAAAATAAACCAATGGGATTTGTATTTTTCACTTCTCCAATTGTTCTTTCTTGGAATTTCAGGATAATTAGATCCAATACTGTAGAGGGTAATTAATACCTAGCAAAATACAGCAAGGTGTACATCTTCCGTTTTCTAGGTAATGTTTGTTTTTCATAGGCCCTCAATCTTTACTTTCTACTACCCTTTGAATTTTTTCAGTTTTCTCTTCTACCTCCTAAAGACTCCAGAATTCACAGATGTAGAAAACAAACTTATGATTACCATGGGGGAAAGTGGGGAGAGGGATAAATTGGGAGATTGGAATTGACATATACACACTACTATATATAAAATAACTAGTAAGGATCTACTGTAGAGTACAGGGAACTCTACTCAATACTCTGTAATTGCCTATATGGGAAAAGAATCTAAAAAAGAGGGATACATGTATATGTATAACTGAATCACTTTGCTGTACACCTGAAACTAACACAATATTGTAAATCAACTATATGCCAATAAAATTTTTTTAATTGAAAAAAATAAAGACTTCAGAATTATTTTTGGCCTCTGTTTTAATGCTAGAGCTAGGGGAAAAACAAAGAAAAAATAACCTAACTGAAGTTAGAAAAAAATCACTGATATTTGTGACCCTACTTGGTAAGGACTCCTAGTTTTATATTCTGCTTATTTTGTGGCTTTCACTAGGCCTTTCCCATTGTCTAAAGATGCTGAGGAGGGAAACTTATGTTAAACCACTGTCTTATAACTTAATGTTGATACAAAATGTAACAAAAGAGAAAAAAAGAGAGTGTAAATAGTAGTGCCATAAAGAACATGAGGAGGAAAGAAATGGCTGCCAATATCAGGCCACTCATATAGAATCTTGCTTGTCTGGACAACACAGCGATGAGACCACTAAAAGTGCTTATGAAATTGAAGTCCTAATTTCAGTACAGTCAGTCCTCATATTGCCCAGTTACCCATATGAGTCTGACTTGTTTCACTTCTATAGTGTCTTATAATGCTCACCCATCTGGACATAGCTGCCTTTGAAAATGTGAGCATAAGGTAACAAGTGGGTTTGAATAATGAAATATGACTAGCCTGCCAAGAAGTCATCTCTACTATCAGAAATCCACAGAGGAGGACCTCGTTTTTTCTTTCTCTTTCTAAATGCCTGTTGATCACCCATACCCATCTTAATGATGTGTGGGCAATAACCTTATGCCAATTAGAAGATGTTAAATAAAGTATTTCAATTAGAAATGCCATTCTCTTGATTACATGCAGTAGTAATTGTTGATGGGAAGTTAGGTGCAAATTATTTTTTTGAAGTATATTTTGTCCCAAGAGTGCAACTTAACTAATGCTAGCAAAACTAAGATTTCAACAAATTTAATTCAACAAAGATTGACTTTGAGGAACTTAGGTAAATAGATGAAAATATTTGCTGTGTAAGTTATCTTGAAAAATCAGGGATAGCAGATGGGAGGGACAGCATGGTTAATTTTAATGGTAAATTTGAACTCCAGTTAGAAATTAAATATTTTCTACTTTGCCACAATACTAACAGTATTAGAAAGTATAACCTGGTAACTATTAGAGTTGCAGAAAAATGTAGGCTCATATACTATTGTACCTAGCCTTCCAATGTCAATTTTTTCCTACCTGGATTAATCAGTTGACTATAAAAACCAGATAGTTTCATTAATTCAGAGCTTTATAGTTTGAAATCATTCTCATTTTCATTCTGTCAAATCACTTGAAGAAATATTGTGTGTGTGTGTGTGTGTGTGTGTGTGTGTGTGGTGAAGTGTTAAGAACAAATGAGACTGAGAGAATTTGATTCCGCCACACATTTTCCTTCACTGAAGTGACCACAGACGAATATAGAATCCAAAGACCATGATACATTTAACACTTACAAAACTAAAATATATCAGGATGTTTATCTGAGGCTCATGGAAGATAACAAATGTGAATATTCTTTGAAAAGTGCTATAAATTCTTGCCATGTAATTCTCTGTGATTACACTATATAGCTTGCAACTATTAAGTTTTTATGCTATTTGTTGCCTAAGGAGGTTATGAAGAGATTTTTGTTATTTTGTCATTTTTTCTTTGTCTGAAAAATAAAATTTTATTTGTCTTAAAAAAGTACAAGAATACCAGAAGGGACTGTTTTGCCCTTAAGTGATTTAACCTTTTGGCCAAGGCTGTGTTCATATGTAACAGTGTCTGATGTCTTCCAATTTCCTAATTTCTGTCTCAATTTCTTCATAAATTCATACTTGAGGGACAAAGTCAACCCTATGAACATCTTTCAGCTCACATCTTCACAGAGGCTAAAAGGGGTATACAAATGAAAGAAAAATTAGTCTTCATTGACTGCCAAAAGTCTCTTCTGTATTGTAAAAGAAAAAAAATTTAATTGCATTCACTGATGACAAGTGTGGGTGCATTTGGCAGACAAGGGGAAAGGACTTTGCTGTGTGTCTGCTGTTCAAAAATTCTTCTCATTCTGCTAACACTTTTCCTCTTCATGTCATCAAAAATAATTTTTTACTGATTATGTTGACACCTTCACAGTGCCAGAATTTTTCTTACATCTCAGATGTAACTGTCTATCATGATCTGCATTCAAGTGTGTTGTCTTTTTTTTTAATATAGCATATATGTAAAAAAAATACTTTTTGAAACTAACAAGTTCAAGTTTTACTTTGCTTAAAGAAGATGAGTTCATATCTACACAGGATTGAACAGGCAACACATTCATTCTCAACCTTCAGACACTAATTTTGTCTTTCTGAGTAGTTGAGGCTTTAAAGCATATTAATCCATGTTTGTTAGCTTACAGCACAAAGTGGTGTAAAATGAGACAGTTTTAGAAGGTGAATTAATTTTGTCATTTCACTAGTGAAAGTGTTTCTTTCAGGATATTTTTAATTTAAAAGAGATATAATCTGCCAACAATAAAAATGGAAAAGATAAAGATTCACCACAGGTTGCTTTATGTAATAGTTTTGTTCCTGAAAGTGTAATTGCAAACTAAGTCATATTTTCCCATTGAATTGTTTTATACTTGAAATCCGTGTTCAGGACTCTTTGGCAAATGATGTATTCAATACCATCTTCCTGGAATAACTCTTGCTTCTGCAATGTTTCTTATATCTCTATCTTTCACCAACTGGCCTTTTCATAAACCATTTATTACAAGTGGTGAAACAGTATAATTTCTTCTTTAGATCGCAGCATATAGTTTTTGCAGCTTCTGCAAATGATCCCCCACATTTTCCTTCCTCAATTCCTAATGGAATTAAATGGATTATTTTCTTGCTGATAATCTCATGGATAAATTGGAAATAGAGGTTAGTAATTTCAGGGGCTTTGTGCCTTTTGAACCACATTCAACTAAAGATCGTTCTGCATAGAAAAATCACCTATCAGAAAAAACTAGTCAATAAGATGGAAAAAAAAATTTAAAAATAAAAGAGAACAAAAACAGAGCATCAAGGAATAGATTAAATTCATATAAAGCCTGAAGGGGAAATATATATATTTTGCACCCCTGTTAAAGGAAAATTACTAGAACAACATGGTGCCTCATGGAACCCATTTAATATGTGCCTATTGAATCATTAAATCTGTAGATTGAGTCATAGATATATCTAGTAACCATCACTACAAATAGCACACAAATCAAACAAAGGCTGAATAGATTTTCCCTGTCATTGACATGCTGCTAGATCAGTTTTCTTATCAAGAATTTCAGAAACACAAGTACTCTAGTTTGCCAGTAGAATTTTCCAAAGCTGTTTACATGTGGTTGGGTACAACCAAGGGAAACATTGAAGACCAAAGGAATAATAGAGGGTTTAATTGTAAGAGATTTGATCAAAATGCTACAACAGGGGACTTCCCTGGTGGTCCAGTGGTTAAGACTCTGTGCTCCCAATGCAGGATGCCAGGGTTTGATCCCTGGTTAGAGAACTAAGATCCCACATACTGCAACTAAGCCTGTGCACCGCAACTACCGAGCCTGTGCAATCTAGAGCCCTCACGCTGCAACTAGAGAGCCTGCACACTGCACCTAGAGAGCCCACATGCTGGAACAGCTGAGCCTGCACTCTCTAGAGCCTGCATGCCACAGCTAGAGAAGCCCGCACGCCACAACGAAGACAAAGAGCAGCCAAAATTAATTAATTAATTAATTAATTTTAAAAGAAACAAAACGCTACAACACTTCTTTGCCCTAGAGACACAGTCTAGACAGGCAGCATAATCATACTCAGATTAAATTTAAGAAAATATATTACTCATCAAAAATGTACAGTTACAAGGTACAAAGTAAATACTGATTATAATAAGGTTCGTGATAAGATAGAATTTTAATTCACTCGCACCAACAGAAATATCAAATTTGATGGCTCTCTAGTCATACATTAGCTTACCAAATAGTATGGCTTAAAGCTGATATTAATTTAAATACTTTTTCTAATATATTAATATTAATTTATATTACAGTTAATTAATATTAGAGTTTTAACTTATATTCTTGATTTGCAATGTTAAGTATTTTTTCAGTCGTTGAAACACTGTTTCCTCATAATCTGTTAATACGTTGAACAAGTCTGAAATCAGTGGGTTGACCTTATAAATGTGTATCAGTTTTTTGTGTGGGGTGGGGGGAATTGTTAGTAAAACCATATATATATATGCAATAGCTCTGAGCCTACCTACTTCATTTCAGGAAATAAAGCTCCCCTTGCTCCCTCCTTCCAATTAACTATGGGAATCATAAAAGAGTGCTCAAAAGTCATCTTTGGGCTGCTGTCACCACATGATGTTTACTACATTTTTTTTCTCTATCTTGGTTTCCACTTGGTTGTGTTCACTGTAGGAAAAGTGGCCTGAATTAGTCCCAGTGTTGGTAAGGCAGACTGCTCTTCCTGTGTAAAGACCAATACCCATGCCAAGGATATTGGAAGGGAGAAATCTAGCAAAATGGAAGCAGGGAGAGGTAAGAAGGACATACCCAGGAAGACTGGAAAAGAGGCAGAAAATGAAAGCAAACCTCTCATATGAGGAGAGAGGTTTCTGGGGTTGAGATAGCAAGGACAATGTTTCGACAGAACTGTGTGGTGCAGAGGAAACTAAGAGTAACTGAAAACCAACTCAATTTTTTAGTTGTAATTTCTAAAGGAATGTCAAAAAGGGCTTATTTTGTAACACACATGCTTAATTTTTTTCCCTTTTTAAGCATCTCTTCATTTATTGAGGATAACAAGCCTTGTCACATATGCTGCAAATGTTTTCCCATTTGTCTTTTACCTTTTGATTCTATTGTATAGAATTTTTAAATAAACATACATTTTTAACATTTTAGATAGTCAAAACTTTTTCATTTATGATTATATTTTAACGTTAAGCTTATAAATGCTTTCCTTTATTCAAATTTATACATTCATCAATATTTTTCTAGTTCCATTATTTTATTTTTACATTTAATTCTTTAATCACTTAATTTTATCCACAAATTACCATGTAATTATTTGTAAAATAATCGAAATTTCCTCCAGTTTTAAAGACTCTTTATTAAATTCCAAATATTTAAACACTTCGAACTTATTTTGGAGGATTTATATTCCACTCCCTTAATCTATCATTTATTCCAGCACATGTACAATATTCAGTTAATTTTTGTAACTTTGTAATATGCTACCTGGTGATATAAACCCTCCCCAATAATTACTATTCCTCTCAGCTTTTACTTGGCTTTTTAAAATATTGAGGTTAAATAAACATAATATAAAGTTAGTCATTTTAACCATTTTGAAGTGTGCAATTCAGAGGCATTAAGTACATTCACAATGTTGTGCAACCATCGCCATTATCTAGTTCCAAAACATTTTCCTCACTTGAGAAGGAAACCCTGTACCCATTAGGCAGTCATTCCTTTTTGCTCCCTCCCCCTAGTTCCTGGCAGCCACAAGTCTGCTTTCTGTCTCTAATGGATTTCATGTAAGTGGAATCACACATATTTGTCCTCTGTATCTGGCTTATTTCACTTAACATAATGGTCTCAAGGTTCATCCATGTTGTGTCGTATATCAGTATCTCATTCCTTCCTACGGCTGAATAACGTTTCATTATATGGATATACATTTAGTTTATTCATCCAGCAGTTGATGAAAATTTAGGTTGTTTCCACCTTTTGACCACTGTGAATAGTGCTGCTGTTAACAGTTGCACACAAGTTTTTATTTTAACACCTATCTTCAGTTCTTTTGGTAGTGGAATTGCTGGGTCATATGGTAATTCTATGTTTAACTTACTGAGGAACTGCCAAACTGTTTTCCACAGTAACCGCACCATTTAACATTCCCACTAGCAAGGCATAAGTGTTCTGATTTCTTCCACCCTCCTTCCTTCCCTCACTCACTTCTTTTTTCCTTCCTTCCTTCTTTTCCTGTTATGAATTGAATCTCTTTTTTCTGTTAAATTTTCTAAATGATTATTGCTGATAAATAGGACGTAGTAGACCATTTTGCTAGTGACCCATTTTGTCTTCCATCTCTGAATTTTTATATTACTGTATAGATCCCAGTAAAATTTAGCACCTGGTTCTATACTGCTTTCTATTACTATCAAGTTGTTTTATGTAGGAAAGTACTTTCTTCTCAATAATATTTCAAACTCCTCAGGAATATCTATATTGGCTTTTGTATTACCCCCAATTATTTAAGAAGTACCTGTGGACCTTATTATAGATCATCTTGTAAGTTGTATGACAGATACTTTGAAGATAGCCTATGATATAGAATTCTAGGTAACTATATGTTATTGAAGAATTTCTAGAATCACATCTAGTTTAGATCTGGGAAGTAAATAGCCTACTGTAATTGGTTTGGAAGTGTAATTAAGAGAGAAAAATCCAAGAGAAAATGAAGAGAAGAATCAATAGAACTTGATCAAAGTATATCTTTGTTTTTGTACATATTCACTAATGCATATAGGAAATCATGTATTGAACAAGACTGAAATAGTCTGAGATACTTACGTGTCTTCCCAAATTCGTCTAGTGTCATTAGAAGCTGCAAACTACATGGGGCTTTGGTTTATCATAAGGCTTAAAAAAAAAAACAAACCGTGTTAACCTTAGAAGTAACCAAACATCAACATTTTAATATCAACATTACAGAGCTCTTGAATTTTATTCTAACATGCTCTATCTTATTGATAAAAATAAATCTTCATATTTAGAAAAAAGCATTTTAAAATTCTGAATCTAACATTTCACCTAATTGTACTAAACCTAAGCATAAACCCTTAGAAGAAGCATAGAATTTTGGTCATGCTGTGTAATTGTGTCCAAAATGACTATTATTTATTATGAATAATATAAAACAGGTACAACTGTAAAAACTTACTAACCAATTCATTGCACTAAAGCAAACAGAAATGTTCTTAAACTTAGAACTAAAATTCTATCTTCTTCACTTAAATGAAATAGAACAGAAAGTAGATCTAAAACAAAAAGAATTCCTCCTTACTCTCTTTCTTCCTCTTGCTTACTTCCTCTGTTCTCCTCTCTCCCTCTCTCTCTTTCCCTGTCTCTCTCTCTCTCTCTCTCTCTCTCTCACACACACACACACTTCTTATTTGAAGGTGCATCTGCTGATTTTGTTATATATTCTTTTTAAACTAAATCTCATATATATTAGTTTTTCTAAGGTAGTATTTCATTGGGAAATCTTCGTAGGAAAAACCAAAAAATGCTGGAGTCACATAAGTTTGAGAAGCACTACTTGCTATATTACATTCTTGAAAATTCACAGTTCATATTAGTATAGTGAAGTCTTCCAAAAGTCCTACAGAAAAAAATTGGTATATTCCCAATGTATTTGACCATGGTGCCATTTTACACCCAACACCTAACAACACTCACAATATCATAGTAATTAGGATGAACTTTGTCACCCCATGGTAACAAACTACCCCAAAATATCAGTGACATAACATGAGAAAATTTATTTATCACTAAGACCACTTATGTAATGTAGTTCAGGAGGAAGTTCCACTTACTGTGTTCACGTGGTAAAGAGTGTGAGTTACTGTTATTCAGTAACTTAGCAAACAAAACACACTTACAAAATACATAATCCCTGTTAAGTGAATGATCCTGGGGTTCGTCCAGTCTGTAAGCAATGCCAACTTGGCTTCTTTGCTTTACCAGGTGCATAGTGTGGTCTATTCCAGTTGAGTTGCCCCACCTGTAACTCAAACACTGATCTGGGCCCTTTGTTGATGTTAGTTCCTGGCGATTGGTGACCATGCTAATAACATAAAGTAGTCATTCACCATCCTGCTTTGAAAGCTACCAGCATCTCAATGTATTTTACCTTCTCTAAACCTTTCTGGTTCTGTCCTTATCCCGCAGTCTCTGATGTTATCAACAGAAAGGGCCTATCACATTTGTCAGTGACCACTGTGTTATAGTGATTTCCATTCATTATAAATTAGCCACATGAAAAATAACATTAAAAACCCTAATGGTCTGTTTCCCTATCTCTAAATTTATACTTGTGTGCAGGGGGACTTGTGCTGTGCAAGGGATTCAGACCTGCCATGTGCCTCAGAACTCCAGTTCAGTTTGCTCAGCCCCACCCAAGTCTGACCTAATGTCTGAGGATCCAGTATCCTGGGGTCAACCCCCTGCTGAGGGTTGGAGACTTAAGTCCACCCAGTTTCAACAATGAAGCTCGACATTTAAATGTTTTTAACTTCTCATCCCTTTTAATAATTTTTATGAAACCACCAAAGTTTAGCCCAAGGATCATAAAAGAGTTTCATCACAAGTGATAATTCTGATATACTGAGAATGCTACTTGAGATGGAATAAGAATTCTGAGGTCAAGAATAGATTCAGCAGAAATGAGTACCATCATTCATTAGTGATGTATGCATGGCAGTTTTCATGCCACAGATTTGTCATCCTGAGGCCTTTCCAATCTTACGATAAACTTTCATCATCAACATAGCTATCTTGGAACTGGTCCTTTTGTGTTTTCTATACCTGGAAATGACCGATGTCCCATGTGTCAAAATTCAAAATCCAGAGCAGTAGCAATGGGTGGTCAACAAGGCATCATAAATTGGATCTGAGTACCTTTGAATGGGGAGTACATTATCCGTGTTTGGCACTTTCAGTAACAAGAGATAACTGGTATTATTTATGTTGATTTAATGAGAATTCACACCTAGTCCTTCAAAGTTAAGTAGCTATGTATTGGTGTTCACTTCTCATTAAAAATTTTCTTTAAACATTTTTTTTTTATTCCTTAGAAGAAAGATTTACATGCTGACATTTCAGACCTTGTTGGTATAGTTAGAGATAAAAATTACAACCACTTATAAGTACAATTTATTACAAAGCCAAAAAATAATCCCAACTCAGAGAGCTGAGTTAGATTCTTTTTTAAACCCATTTGCTTCTATTAGATTAATCAATCAACCAATCTAAAAATGAAGTTTAACCTTTCAGATTTAAATTTCTGGTAACTAATATTCTTTACATATAAATAAAGAGAATCTGGGTCCCTTTCAGTTTATTTTAAAGCAAGGTCATCTTCAGTGTATGAAAACAGCCAAATCCAGTTATCATATTTTTCAGAATGAGCAGGAACTATGAATCATCCAGTTGCTCTTCTCATATATATCTTTGGGTTGGGATTTACACTCGTTGTTCTAAATGAAACACACAAAGAATATCACAGTAGATTTAGATGGCAAAATTCTAAGCAAAAGGCTGGATGCTGCTCCATCCCAATTTTCGAGCTCTGCTCTATTTGTCAAAACCGAAAGAGTGAAATAGCATGGTGAAGACCAGCTAGTTGTTCACCAAATTATTATCCTCTTGCTCCCTGGGCATACAGCTATATGACATATTCAAGCCTTCCTTGAACTTAGATACAGCTATATGAAACTGAGTTCCATTCAATAGAATATGGGCAGCAGTGATGCCTGACATTTCCACGCCTGTCCTTTAAAAGATCTCTCCTGTGTACAACCATCCATTCTCTTTTCCCATCCATTGGCTAAATGGGGGGACTCCAAGAACTCAGAGAAGGGAAGAAGTAAAAGAGGCAGAATGATCTAGGTCCCTGAGTTGCCATTTGAATGAGAAGTGACCAACAATGAGTTGACTATTGACTATTAAATAAACTGTAAATGTGTTAAGACTCTGAAATTATAGGGTTGTTTCTTGTGTCAGTTAGACTATTGTGACTAATTCAGCTAGTATGAATGACGGTCTTGATCATATTGTCTCTATTAAAATTCCTGGACAATAAACAAATAAATAATTATCCTTATCAACAAATCACAGAAATAAAGGTGAATACCTACATATGACATTGTAAGGGCTGAGCACTTTTCATATGCCAAGCAAAATATAATTTTGTAGTTCCTATGTACAGATCATAAAAATGAAAATCTAGGTGATTAAATAACTGGATCAAGATTAGTCAGTTAATAAATAATAGAGGTAGGACTCAAATCTAACTTTGATTGCAAGATCTACACTGTTAAACATCAAGATATACTGACTCAGTTCTCACACTCATTCTGTCTCTTTCCTGACAATTATAGAATCAGTTTAACCTGTCTATTTTATCACTTCAGAGCGTGCCTACTGCTTGATATGATTCATTGCACTTGATATTCCAGAATCCTGAACCTGTCGAAAACTGTCGCTTTGAAGTTTACATCTATCATCAAAGATCTTGCTTACAAGCAACATAACCCCCTTGAGTTAAAGTAGAAAAATAGTTTATTGTAAGCTATTAGAAAACTAATGGAAAGCTTCAGGAGGCTTAAAGACTCACGTACAAGAACAATCTCCAAATTGCACACTATGCCTCTCCAGTAGAGACCCTTCTGAGCATAGACATAGCTGTTAACACAGTGGACACTGCGTCGTGCATATCACCACTATCCCTGTGACATCTTCATTACTGCCTCTGGAATGCCTGATATCTCTCCTCCACATTCTGCTATTCTCATGAGAATATGGATTCTATGCAACAGCTCCGTCTGTTTCTTCCTGATGTTCCCTTCTGAATAAGACTATCTCAGGAGAGTGGCTCCATTTGGGAGAGCCTCCTCCTGAGCTGGAGGCTGGAAAATGAGTTTTGATTTAACATTAAGTCAGTAGGATTGGCCACATCATGTGGCAAATTCCCCAAACATAAAAAGTCTGTTCAAAAGGTGCTCAGTGGTCACAAACATGCCATAGGTCCACTAAAATGGCAACCCAAAGTCACATGGAAGCCGAGATTACAGGGGAATAGAAACTATAGACCTTTCAGAAGCAGCTCATTCACAGAAAGAACAGACCAGAGGTCCAGAAAAAAAGCAGCCCAAGGAAAGACAGAGCTGCTCTAGGATGACGTCTACGTTTTGGTGAAGCCTGGCTGTCCTTGCTCAAATTGGTTTCCGTGTATTTTCATAATACCAAGCTCTCTGCACACTTAAATAGCAAGTTGATACAGACATGCCAGGCAGTGTACGCCTTCAAAATGCTGACATGAAGAAATTAGAATCTCAAAGAACAGAGGGAAACTTCTGTTTCTAAGGAATTTAGGAAGTACTCTTAGATGGTGTTTAAGGCGATTGAGCTTTGACAGCTCACACACTTGGTTGGAATCCTGGCTGTACCGGTTGCTTTATCACCTCACTATCTTGTAAATTCCATGAAATTATGGGTCATGTCCCATTCAAGTTGTTGCCAATTATAGCCCCTCCTTTAACACAGAGCTTAGAAACTCATATTTGTTGAACTAATTCTTTCAACTAGTAGTAGCAAAAAATGAATTTTACTTATTTAGATTAAACAGAATGTACAAGCAACTACTTAGTAATTGGGAATAATGCATTGGACAGCTTGATTTTCAACAACCCATGCTTGAATGTATCATTCCTAGAAGGTTTGCTTTAGAGAATCAATTTTATATCATTTTTAATTGCCACACATGCACAGATTGATCTCAAAACACCGTATCATGATTACGGCAGCTATAGATCACATTGACTGTGACATTGCTTCCTCTAAGTCCAGAAGCTAGTTACCATATAATATTCACTATCCCTCTCTCTTTCCAATGTTTGTATCCAAACATTGTTTCTTAAGTAGTCAGATTGATCATATTGATTAATCTCCTGGTAGAAAGGATGAAATAATATTGATTTGCTCTGTAAATCTCAGCTCTAGCTAAAATATCTGGAGTGCTGCTTCCTTGAACTCCATAAGAGCTCTCTTCTCAAACCTCTTCCTTCTTGCTGATTACATCTGCAGATGGAAATCAGGTGTGAAGATCAGTTCAGACGCCAAACAGCAGGACAGACGCTGACTCTTATTGAACCCTAATGTTCTCTCTTCCTTAATTAAGGCCCAAGAACATTTTACCATGAAGAGAGTGACTTAGATTATGGATCGTATTCCTTCTAATGGCATGCATTTCACCCAATTGGGGGATAATACATTTCTTACTGCTTTGCTTTGCAAAGAGCCACTTACTCAGTTCTTCCAAGGGGAGAATAAAGAGCATGATTGTACTTATAAAGAGCACTCCATTATCCATGCTACAAAAGAAAGATGAAGTATACAGCTGTTTCCCCCAAATTATAACATGTTTTTTTCACTAAACATTTAAAACCCAAATAAAGAATAGTATTTAAATGTGTTAATGACATAGAATCTTATTTTAGAACTAGAATAATCCTTAACATTTGCAACACAAAAAAAGCAGTTACAAGCACAGGCTTTGGAGTCAGATGACCTGGATTAAGACCCTGACTTTAAATTTATTAGCTGTGTGACCTTAGGCAATTACAAAACCTCCTGCACCTCAATATTTTCTTCTGAATAAGGATAACTGTACAAATAAATATTTTAATAATACTACAGACAGCAAAAATAAGCAAGTGGGACTATATTAAACTAAAAACCTTCTGCACAGCAACGGAAGTCATCAACAAAATAAAAAGACAACCTACTGAATGGGAGAAAATATTTGCAAATCATATATCTGATAAGGGGTTAATATCCAAAATATATAAAGAACTAATACAAATCAATAGCAAAACACAAACAAACAAACAGTATGATTAAAAAATGGGCAGAGGATGTGAATAGATTTTTTCCAAAGATTATCAACAGGCATATGAAAAGATGTTCAGTATCATTAACCATCAGGGAAATGCGAGTCAAAACCATGATGAGATATCACCTCACACCTGTTAGAATGTCTATTATCAAAAAGACAAGAAATAACAAGTGCTGGGAAACTTGTGGCAAAAAAGGAACACTTGTGCACTGTTATAGGAAAGTAAACTGGTGCAGCCACTACCTTGTCTATCCTGGAGCTTCGAGTTCTGTGACCGTACCGGGACTGGTACCAGCTGGGGGTCCAGATGTGTGGATGGACTGACTCTGTTCTTTTCCATACACTCCTTCCCCATTGCCAGATGTGCACCTGGGGTTACGTATCTGTTCCTGTCCTATGCTTTTCTTAACCACTCTCTTAAATTTCCAACTACAGTAGTGAAAGAAGCAGAACAGGCCTAAGTGTGAAGAGTCCACAAATGAAAATGGAGTGATTTTGTTTGTGTTACAGAAGAGAATGAAGTGGGATCAGGGAGGCAGCAGGGACTGTTTCCACTAGAGAGGGCCATTGACAGCTCTCTCGTGGTAAGAAGGTGTGGACAAAGGCACAGAGGCAGGAAGAAGATAGCTAATTTATCCATAAATAAATAAATATGGCTGGCAAGGAGATCTGTCAAGGATAGTAGTGCAATCTAGAGGTACGAAGGAGGGAGAAAAACTAGTTATTGAAGGGCCTTGAATCCAGACCATGGCGTTCAGCCTTTATTCTGAAGACAATTGAACTGCCAAAAAAGGTTTCTGTTAAAAGTTGAGTTTGGGAAAGATTGGTCATTTAGGTGTGCAGTTAGGGATGAAAAAGAGCTGACCTTTGTAAGCAAAATACAATGGGAGAGAATGATAAGATTTATATCCATTCGAGGTCTTGTTTATGATAAATGTGATAAATGAGAGGGAAAAATGTATTACAGAAGCTTATATGAGTAAGTGCCTTATAAAAGCATTCAGGTAAATTTGGGAAATATCAGAGTACACAGAACTACCTGATAATTCCAATACTAGACTTTTCAGATTCCTTAGGGCATATAAATTATAACATTACCCACGTGTTGATCACTGAACACATTTTACATTTTTCCCATGAGTCGCCTATTACTGACTTCTGGAGCCACAGTTCCAAAGAATGTGGTTTGAGAAATGCTGAGTTATTTGTTAACCAAGCTGCAGCGTTTTTATTAGTAGTTTCTAGTCCAGCCTTGGGTTATCAATCTCAGACCTTGTATAAGCATATTTGAATTCAACTTAATATTTTTGTTTCAGAACCATAAATTACTAGGTTACTGAAATTAACTTAGATGATAATGTTGTAAGAACATTTCATAAAAGTAGGTAGTAATCACAACTGACATGAACACACGTATACAGTATATGCATGTACACATGTGTACATGTGTGTTTATTTATGTATATGTGTGTTTGTATTCTTTATAATCCATTTAATTCCACAAAAAGTGATAGTTATTACTTTATGCCTACTTTATGGGGAACATATTAAATAGTAGAACAGTAGGAAAAAAGTATCTTGCTAACAGTTTTCAGAGTCTTTGCTAACAGAGCAAAAACAATGTACTACTCGCCATCAAAAGGGGTGGTTTGTACTTGCCTTAATTTTACTGTGACTTTGTCAGCAAAATGCACAATTGTAATAAGCAGAATTGTAAAAGTCTGCCACTAGTTTACCTTCATTACACTTCTAGAAGATGGGTTTTAAATAGCAGTATACACCATCTAAAACAAGGGTTTGCAACAAGTTTAATTCAGAATACAAAAATGTTTTTCTTGGCCAGAGAAAATATTGACCTCATTTTCAAGTAAGCAAAGAATTGATAATTTATTTATCTACTTTTTGCACACAAGAAAGTCAAACTATCATCAGTTTCCTGAGAAAGCCTATCATTATAAAACTTTCCCTCCCTCTAAAACAAAAACAAAAACCCAACACTGCCTTATTTCTTATGTTTCAGCAAAATTCAGGGCTGTTTCTTCACAGGCACGCGATGTTGCTTTTTTGGCATCTGTGCTTATACTCATGGAGTCACCTCTGCCAGGAATGTTCTCTCCTTCTGTCTTAGTTCATTTGGGTTGCTGCAACAAAACACCACAGACTGGGTGGCTTATGAACAGTAATTTATTGCTTATGGCTCTGGAGCCTGGAAGGCTGAGAGCAGGATGCCACCATGGTTGGGGGATGGTCCTATTCTGGGGCGCAGACTTCTCATCGTGTCCTCACATGGTGGATCTCTGTGGGGTCTCTTTTATAAGAGCACTAATCCCATTCATGAGGGCTTCACCCTCCTGATCTAATCACCTCTCACCCACTCACTCCCCAACCTCCTAACCTTGGAGGTTAGGTTTCAACATATGAATTTGGGGGGGACACATTCCGATCATAGCACCATCACACCGTTTTTTTTTTTTGTTTTTTTTTTTGCGGTACGCGGGCCTCTCACTGTTGTGGCCTCTCCCGTTGCGGAGCACAGGCTCCGGACGCGCAGGCTCAGCGGCCATGGCTCACGGGCCCAGCCGCTCCGCGGCATGTGGGATCCTCCCGGACCCGGGCACGAACCCGTGTCCCCTGCATTGGCAGGTGGATTCTCAACCACTGTGCCATCAGGGAAGCCCCACACCCTCTTTTTTGTGGCACCTCTTTGTCCTCATTCTTGTGTAGCTCATCTTGAGAACATTCCCTGAAGCAAATGCAGGGGCCCCCAAAATGAGTTATTAATTGAACTGGTTTGGAGAACTTTGCTCCCTCTGCCCCTTACTCCAAGATGACCACCTTCCTGCCCAACCCTTTGGTCAGATAGGCTTAGTTCTCTGATAAACACAAAGAGCACTAGGGCTTCATTATCACCATCAGTAGCCCCTAAATGCGGCTGCATATCCTGCTATAAGATTCTGATTCTGTAAGACAGCAGTGGGGTGCAGGAACAAAATGTTTCCTGTGGCCCGTGAGGCCTTGTAAACCTGCTTCCTGCTTAACTTGACCTCATGTGGGAATCCAGAACCTGGACAAGCCCTAAGTGGTCAGAAGCGAGACCATGAGGTCCCAGCTATGCCAGTTGTCACTGTGGGCTGTTAGCTCTCTAAAATTCCAAAATATTTTCTAATGTTTCAGAACATTAGAAACATGTGATATTCTACATGAATAAATTAATAGAGAACTGTAACAATTACCCTGCAAATAGTGACCTGAACAGTTTCCTCACCCCTTTGGCATTTATACCCTCTGATGTTTGTCAACAGTGGTCATGCTGCCTCTTCAATGCCATCTGATCAAGCTGCATGTAGGTTAGTCTCTCCTCTTCAAACTAGTCCTCCAGCCAGTTAAATCATTTCCCTTATTTTCTGTTCCTTTGGCCAATTTGTTCATTTCTGGGAAAACTAGCACCACATTATTCTAGCTGCAAACTCAGTTGTATTTTAATTAATATTTATTGAGTGCTAACTGGGTGCTTGGCCCCACATGAGGAACTGAAAAGGGCTCCAGTTGCCATTGATTTATGTGGGGACCCACATGGCCTCCAGCAGCCATGTTCTCCACAGTCTCAAATTCCCACTGTGATATTTATCTCTTTCTTTTTTTTTTAATTTAATTTATATTTTTATACAGCAGGTTCTTATTAGTTATCCATTTTATACATATTAGTATGTATGTGTCAACCCCAATCTCCCAAT
Source organism: Globicephala melas (assembly GCF_963455315.2). Taxonomy (NCBI): domain Eukaryota; kingdom Metazoa; phylum Chordata; class Mammalia; order Artiodactyla; family Delphinidae; genus Globicephala; species Globicephala melas. The sequence goes on from NC_083330.1 coordinate 35,983,002, forward strand.
TCATCACACCACCACTCACCACCCCCAGCTGCTTTCCCTCCTTGATGTCCATACGTTTGTTCTCTACATCTGTGTCTCAATTTCTGCCTTGCAAACTGGTTCATCTGTACCATTTTTCTAGGTTCCACATACATGCTTTAATATACGATATTTGTTTTCCTCTTCTGACTTACTTCACCCTGTATGAGAGTCTCTAGATCCATCCACATCTCTACAAATGACCCAATTTCGTTCCTTTTTATGGCTGAGTAATATTCCATTGTATATATGTACCACTTCATTTTTATCCATTTGTCTGTCAATGGGCATTTAGGTTGCTTCCATGACCTGGCTATTTGTAAATAGTGCTGCAATGAACAATGGGGTGCAGGTGTCTTTTTGAAATATGGTTTTCTCTGGGTATATGCCCAGTAGTGGGATTGCTGGATCATATGGTAATTCTATTTTTAGTTTTTTAAGGAACTTCCATACTGTTCTCCATAGTGGCTATATCAATTTACATTCCCACCAACAGTGCAAGAGGGTTCCCTTATCTCCATACCCTCTTCAGCATTTGTTGTTTGTAGATTTTCTGATGATGCCCATTCTAACTGGTGTGAGGTGATATCTCATGGTAGTTTTGATTTGCATTTCTCTAATAATTACTGATGTTGAGCAGGTTTTCATGTGCTTCTTGGCCTTCTGTATGTCTTCTTTGGAGAAATATCTATTTAGGTCTTCTGCCCATTTTTGGATTGGGTTGTTTGTTTTTTTTTAATATTGAGATGCATGAGCTGTTTATATATTTTGGAAATTAATCCTTTGTCCATTGATTCGTTTGCAAATATTTTCTCCCATTCTGAGGGTTGTTTTTTCATCTTGTATGTAGTTTCCTTTGTTTTGAAAAAGATTTTAAGTTTCATTAGGTCCCACTTGTTTATTTATTTATTTTATTTCCATTCCTCTAGGAGTTGGATCAAAAAAGATCTTGCTGTGATTTATGTCAAAGAGTGTTCTTCCTATGTTTTCCTCTAAGAGTTTTATAGTGTCCAGTCTTACACTTAGGTCTCTAGTCAATTTTGAGTTTATTTTTGTTTATGGTGTTAGGGAGTGTTCTAATTTCATTCTTTTACATGTAGCTGTCCAGTTTTCCCAGCACCACTTATTGAAGAGACTGTCTTTTCTCCATTGTATGTCCTTGCCTCCTTTGTCATAGATTAGTTAACCATAGGTGCGTGGGTTTATCTCTGGGCTTCCTATCCTGTTCCATTGATCTATATTTCTGTTTTTGTGTCAGTACCATATTGTCTTGATTACTGTAGCTTTGTAGTATAGTCTGAAGTCAGGGAGTCTGATTCCTCCAGCTTCATTTTTTTCCCTCAAGACTGTTCTGGCTATTCGGGATCTTTTGTATCTCCATACAAATTTTAAGATATTTTGTTCTAGTTCTGTAAAAAATGCTATTGGTAACTTGATAGGGATTGCATTGAATCTGTAGATTGCTTTGGGTAATATAGTCATTTTCACAATATTGATTCTTCCAGTCCAAGAACACGGTATATCTCTTCATCTGTTTTTATCATCTTTAATTTCTTTCATCAGTGTCTTATAGTGTTCTGCATGCAGTTCGTCTCCCTAGGTAAGTTTATTCCTAGGCATTTTATTCTTTTTGTTGCAATGGTAAATGGGAGTGCTTCCTTAATTTCTCTTTCAGATTTTTCATCATTAGTATATAGGAATGCGAGAGATTTTTGTGCATTAATTTTGTATACTGCAACGTTACCAAATTCGTTGATTAGTTCCAGTAGATTTCTGTTGGCATCTTTAGGATTCTCTATGTATAGTATCATGTCATCTGCAAAGAGTGACAGCTTTACTTCTTCTTTTCCTATTTGGCTTCCTTTTACTTCTTTTTATTCTCTGATTGCCACAGCTAGGACTTCCAAAACTATGTTGAATAATAGTGGTGAGAGTGGACATCCTTGTCTTGTTCCTGATCTTAGAGGAAAGGTTGTCAGTTTTTCACCATTGAGAATGAGGTTTGCTGTGGGTTTCTCGTATATGGCCTTTATTATGTTGAGGTAGGATCCCACTATGCCCACTTTCAGGAGAGTTTTTTTCATAAATGGGTGTTGAATTTTGTCAGAGGTTTTTCTGCATGTATTGAGATGATCATATGGTTTTTATTCTTCAATTTGTTAATATGGTGTATCACATTGATTGATTTGCATATAATTGAAGAACCCTTGCATCCTTGGGATAAATCCCACTCGATTATGGTGTATGATCCTTTTAATGTGTTGTTGGATTCTGTTTGCTAGTATTTTGTTTAGGATTTTTGCATCTACATTCAGTGATATTGGTCTGTAATTTTCTTTTTTTGTATTATCTTTGTCTGACTTTGGTATCAGGGTGATCGTGGCCTCATAGAATCACTTTGGGAGGGTTCCTTCCTATGCAAATTTTTGGAAGAGTTTGAGAAGGATGGATGTTAGCTCTTCTCTAAATGTTTGATAGAATTCACCTGTGAAGCCATCTGGTCCTGGACTTTTGTTTGTTGGAAGATTTTTAATCACAGTTTCAATGTCATTACTTGTAATTTGTCTGTTCATATTTTCCATTTGTTCCTGGCTCAGTCTTTGAAGGCTATACCTTTCTAAGAATTTGTCCATTTCTTCCAGGTTGTCCATTTTATAGGCATAGAGTTGCTTGTAGTAGTGTTTTAGGATACTTTGTATTTCTGTGGTGTCTGTTGTAACTTCTTTTTCATTTCTAATTTTATTGATTTGAGTCTTCTCCCTCTTTTTCTTGATGAGTCTGGCTAATGGTTTATCAATTTTGTTTATCTTCTCAAAGCACCAGCTTTTAGTTTTATTGATCTTTGCTATTGTTTTCTTTGTTTCTATTTCATATATTTCTGTTCTGATTTTTATGATTTCTTTCCTTCTGCTAAAATTGGGTTTTGTTTGTTCTTCTTTCTCTAGTTCATTAAGGTGTAAGGTTAGATTTTTTATTTGAGATTTTTCTTGTTTCTTGATGTGGCTTGTATTGCTATAAACTTCCTCTTAGAACTGCTTTTGCTTCACCCCATAGGTCTTGGATTGTCGTGTTTTCATTGTCATTTATCTCTAGGTGTTTTTTTTTTGTTTTTTTTTTGTGGTACGTGGGCCTCTCACTGTTGTGGCCTTTCCTGTTGCGGAGCACAGGCTCTGGACGCGCAGGCTCAGCAGCCATGGGTCACGGGCCCAGCCGCTCCGCAGCATGTGGGATCATCCCAGACCGGGGCACAAAGCTGTGTCTCCTGCATTGGCAGGCGGACTCTCAACCACTGAGCCACCAGGGAAGCCCCTCTCTAGGTATTTTTGATTTCGTCTTTGATTTCTTCAGTTATCTCTTGGTTATTTAGTAAGGTATTGTTTAGTTTTTTTTTTCCCTGTAATTGATTCCTAATCTTATAGTGTTGTGGTCAGAAAAGATGCTTGATACGATTTCAATTTTCCTTAATTTACTGAGGCTTGATTTGTGACCCACGATGTGATCTAACCTGGAGAATGTTCCATTCACACTTGAGAAGGAAGTGTAATCTGCTGTTTTTGGATGGAATGTCCTATAAATATCAATTAAATCTATCTGGTCTATTGTTTCATTTAAAGCTTGTGTTTCCTTATTAATATTCTGTTTGGATGATCTGTCCATTGGTGTAAGTGAGGTGTTACAGTCCCCCACTATTATTGTGTTATTGTCAATTTCCTCTTTTATAGCTGTTAGCAATTGCCTTACGTATTGAGGTGCTCCTATGTTGGGTGCATATATATTTATAATTGTTATATATTCTTCTTGGATTGATCCCTTGATCATTATGTAGTGTCCTTCCTTGTCTGTTGTAACATTATTTTAAAGTCTATTTTATCTGATATGAGTATTGCTACTCCAGTTTTCTTTTGATTTCCATTTGCATGGAATATCTTTTTCCATCTCCTCACCTTCAGTCTGTATGTGTCCCTAGGTCTGAAGTGGGTCTCTTGTAGGCAGCATATAGATGGGCCTTGTTTTTGTATCCATTCAGCAAGCCTGTGTCTTTTGCTTGGAGCATTTAATCCATTCACGTTTAAGGTAATTATCTATATGTATGTTCCTACTACCATTTTCTTAATTGCTTTCGGTTTGTTTTTGTAGGTCCTTTTCTTCTTTTGTGTTTCCCACTTAGCATTTGCTATAGAGTTGGTTTGATGGTACTGAATTCTCTTAGCTTTTGCTTCTCCATAAAGCTTTTGATTTCTCCATCGAATCTGAATGAGATCCTTGCCGGGTAATCTTTGTTGTAGGTTCTTCCCTTTTGTTACTTTAAATATAGCATGCCACTCCCTTCTGGCTTGTAGAGTTTCTGGTGAGAAATCAGCTGTTAACCTTATGGGACTTCCCTTGTGTGTTATTTGTCATTTTCCTCTTGCTGCTTTCAATAATTTTTCTTTGTCTTTAATTTTTACCAATTTGATTACTATGTGTCTCAGTGTGTTTCTCCTTGGGTTTATCCTATATGGGACTCTTTGCACTTCCTGGAGTTGTGTAGCTATTTCCTTTCCCATGTTAGGGAAGTTTTTGACTATAATCTCTTCAAATATTTTCTCTGGTCCTTTCTCTCTCTCTTCTCCTTCTGGGACCCCTATAATGCGAATGCTGTTGCCTTTAATATTGTCCCATAGGTCTCTTAGGCTATCGTTATTTCTTTTCATTCTTTCTTCTTTATTCTGTTCTGCAGCCGTGAATTCCACCATTCTGTCTTCCAGGTCACTTATCCATTCTTCTGCCACAGTTATTCTGGTATTGATTCTTTCTAGCGTGTTTTTCACTTCAGTTATTATATTGTTCATCTCAGTTTGTTTGTTATTTAATTCTTCTAGGTCTTTGTTAAACATTTCTTGCATCTTCTTTTTCTTTGCCTCCATTCTTTTTCTGAGGTCCTGGATCATCTTCAGTATCATTATTCTGAATTCTTTTTCTGGAAGCTTGCCTATCTCCACTTCATTTAGTTGTTTTGGGGGTTTTTATCTTGTTCCTTCATCTGGTACACAGCCCTCTGCCTTTTCATCTTGTCTATCTTTCTGTGAATGTGGTTTTTGTTCCACAGGCTGCAGGATTATGATTCTTCTCACTTCTGCTGTCTTCCTTCTAGTGGATGAGGCTATCTATGAGGCTTGTGCAAGTTTCCTGATGGGAGGGACTGGTGGTGGGTTTAGCTGGCTGTTGCTCTGGTGGGCAGAGCTCAGTAAAACTTTAATCCACTTGTCTGCTAATGGGTGGGGCTGGGTTCCCTCCCTGTTGGTTGTTTGGCCTGATGCGACCCAACACTGGAGCATACCTGGGCTCTTTGTTGGGGCTAATGGCAGACTCTGGGAGGGCTCATGCCAAGGAGTACTTCCCAGAACTTCTGCTGCCAGTGTCCTTGTCCTCACAGTGAGACACAGCCACCCCCTGCCTCTGCAGGAGACCCTCCAACACTAGTAGGTAGGTCTGGTTCAGTCTCCTATGGGGTCACTGCTCCTTCCCCTGAGTCCCGACATGCACACTACTTTTGGAGTCTCTGTTTTCCCCAGTCCTGTCAAAGCCCTGCAATCACATCAGACTAGCCTTCAAAGTCTGATTCTATAGGAATTCCTCCTCCCATTGCTGGACCCCCAGGATGGGAAGCCTGACATGTGGCTCAGAACCTTCACTGCAGTGGCTGTACTTCTGTTTTATAAGTGTTCTCCAGTTTGTGCATCATCCACCTAGCAGGTATGGGATTTGATTGTATTGTGATTGCGCCCCTCCTACCATCTCATTGTGGCTTCTCCTTTGTCTTTGGATGTGGGGTATCTTTTTTGGTGAGTTCGTGTCTTCCTGTCAATGATTGTTCAGCAGTTTGTTGATTCCAGTGCTCTTGCAAGAGGGAATGAGAGCACATCCTTCTACTCCGCCATCTTGAACCAATCTCAATTTATCCCTTTCTTGACAGTGGAATACAGAACTCCAACACAAGAACATTAAGAACTACGAGCAGATAATCCTTCTCTTATTCATCAGAAGTTTTCTCCACATTCAAATATTATTTTTATTATAGTAAAATAGGCAATTGTATTGTCTTGATCTTGAGGAGTTCTCATAGACTGCCCATGTATAATCTTGAAGAATTTTCAAAAATGTTATCTGAATCTGAAAGTTCCAAAAGCAAAAGACCACAGTACTTTGGTCCTACATCTGTTCTTCTATGGATGGAAAAGTGAGATGGGAAGAAAGAGTTTCTATATTCGTCTGACTCAGTTTCCCCAGTATGACTGAGAACAGACTGACCAGGGACAGGTTTGAGCAAACACAACTTTATTTTTTCGCTTTGGAGCAAGGGTATAGACACACATACAGAACAAAGACCCTTTGCTCATTCAATCCCCTCCCATTCCATAAAAATGGCTGTAATGTTCTTTCATGGCAGACACATTCTTTTATAATATTATCAAATACATCATTAACACTTCTAAAATATATGGTGTCTACCATCTAGAAGTCTCCAGATTTTGCTCATGTCTTTCATATAAACTACAAAGCATTCCCCATTTGTCCAATATATCTACTTCCATGAAAACATCACAGACATGTTTTCAAGAATTACTTATAAGGGAACTACTTCAATGGGTATCATTTCTATTCTTGTCTGCTGTCTTCTGGCCTGTTCCACTTTGAAGAGGAAAAAAAAAGATACATTAACACATTAAAGGTTAGGCACCTTAGGTCAGGCTGGCCTGTCTTTTGCCAAAATAAATCATTAACTACTAAGGTAAGTATCCAACCCTACCACAATTGCAGGGGTAAGGAGGTGTCCACCATTAATTTTTTAAAGTTTTGTATTTTTTTTTCTGTGTATTTCTAGAGTAAGAAATGTGAAAATAGGCACACTTCCCAGGAAGACAAGTTAGAGAAGCCAGGCCATGGGACAAGGACCCAGCTGATACAAGGAGGAAGCTGAATAGCCAGTCTCAAGCCATCCTCCACTTAACCAGCTCTCACTCTCTCCAGATACAGGCCCTTGTACATGCTTTGTCCTCCTGTTCTTTGCAACTATCCTTCAACCCACAAAGTTGAGAACACTCAGAGGGAAGAGAGATTTCTGCTATAATACAGTACATACATTACTTCAAAAAAACCAAAACCAAAACCAAAACCAAAATCCTGTTTTGAAAATTACACATAAAAATTAGTAGGATTCATGGGCCAGAGGGAGAAGGGTTAGGGCTTCAAACCTTAATCAAGTTTATAACTAGAGCATGAAAAAATGTATGTCAGAGGGAATACTTCCGACTTCCCAGCAAAGGCGGAGATTGTCACAGGGGATGTCTAACAATATACAAAAAGAAGAATGGAGATGCTGGCAACTTTTAGAGGATGGTGGACAAGGCAAATGGAAGCAAGCCCTGCAGCAGTGGGTCTGCCATTCAGGTGTGCCTGGGTGAGCTGAGCACTGGAAGAGCCAGTGCTCAAGGTTGGGATGAACCTTTCTGGCACAGTCGACCCAGAAGCAGGAAACTCATTTCTAATTTTATCAAAATACAGCCAAAAAGGCCTCTGCTGCCCCGCCTATGCAGCAGCTAAACTAAGCAAACCAAGCCCTCCTTTCCTCTGTAAGGTTGTAGCTCTCTTCCCATTTTTCCTGGCTCCTCTTGCCTGGGTAACAGCCCCCTGAACTAACTTGACTTTGGCACTCTTCTGACATCATTCCCTATTCATCAATCATGGATGAGCCAATTCCTGTTACAGAGGCATTCTTTGTAGTTGAATGAACTCTATAGACATGGGACTTCCTTGGTCGTCCAGTGGTTAAGAATCTGCCTTCCAATGCGCGGGACGCGGGTTCGATCCCTGGTCGGAGAACTAAGATCCCACATGCCGCAGGGCAACCAAGTCCAAGCGCCACAACGAAAGATCCCACATGCCACAGCTAAGACCTGACACAGTCAAAAAATTAATTAATTAATTAAAAACTCTACAGACGTGCTTCAGCACCATGGAGGATGAGGATGGACACCCAGACCAGGGTCACTGTGTGGACAGCCGTGGTACACACTGAGGATAAGGGAGGCAGGAGAATACAGATTTTTTTTTAAACTTTTTTATTACACAGTAAAGAATACAACAATACCTGAATCATACTTTAAAGATTCACAGGTTGACAGACCATACATTACAGTCCAACTAAGGAAAAAAAAGATAAACAAGAAACCACAGTTCAGACATAGTAGACTTAAAAGCTCAAGAGTATGCTGACAAAAGCATGATGCCTAGACCCCGCCCCCCAGTGTTAGTCTACCGTTAACTTGTGGTACATGTCTGAATTAAGTATTGCACAACAACTTTAATTTTTCACAATAATGTCGCAGAACCCAAAATAATATTTTAAAAAATTACTTCAAATCTGCATTTCAACAGTCTCCAATTTTTTTCTGTCCCTTGAGGAATTCGGACAACATGGAGTCGCTTTCTTTCCCTAAGTATTCCAGACGTAGGCATGCTTTGCATAAGTAAACCAGCCTTGAAATTTTTAAATCCCCAAGACATGCACCTACACATTTAAAAAAAAAAAAAAAAAAAGTTAAGGATAAAAAAAAAAAAGACAGGTAGCCCTGTCACACACAGTCTCCTGACAGAGAAAAAGAGAAAAAGAGTCAGAGACAGAGATAAGAGATAGAGGACGCCCTATTCCTATCAGCGACCACCATTCAATTCTATCCAATGAAGATAACTTTTTTTTTTAAATGTGTTATACCTACAAATTATACTCTCACATAGCCTGTATATAAGTGACAAGCAAAAAAGGAAAGTAACAAAAGTTTTCTTTTCTTTCTCTTCTTTAGGTTTATGAGGTCTGCATTGTTACCAAGAAGTGATATGGTTTGCAGCTGTATGAGCTTAACTTTTGGTATCCTGGTTCTTTTGTGCCCATTTGGTTTGACTAGACCAGTTTTTGTTAGCTACTGGTGCAATATACATGCTGTCAGAGGTAGAGTGAAACTTTTTGCCACTGAGGAGAATGTAGCAAAACAGGAGGAGAGGAAGAGGAGGAGGAAGAGGGGAAGGAGGAAGAGGAATCAGAGATAGAGCTCAGAGTTAGGGATTTTTTGTATTTGTTTTCACTCAGGGTGCCCTGAATTAAAAGTAATGAGACGTACTGTACTAATCCTTATTTTACACACTAGTGTTAAGAATAACAGTGCTGTTTCACATACATCACAGCTTCTAGAGATAAAGACGTGTGGGTATGACATACCTCATTTTTGGGATTATTTAACCCTTCGTAGCCTAGAACATATAATAGCTCTGTAAGAAAGGACTGTCCAGTGTCACAAGCAGACTAGAAAGCAGAGTGAGGTCAAAGGATTCTGGGAGCACCATGATAAAATATAACCCATTCAGAGCCTGGTTATGTGCTTTCATCTCACTTTAAGCAGGTGTGCTGGCAGATGGACTTCCAACATGCAGATAGATGTATTTGCTCATCAGAAGTTTCTAAACTAAAAAGCCATTTAAAAATAAACATACCACCCAAACAAAATTAAAGTCAACTTGTATGTGAAAATACAGGGGAAAATGCAAAAAAATGTTAGGTTTAAGAGATTTAAGATTACCTATATGCAGATACTTAAAAGCCATTTAAAACTGTATCCAAGGCTATATTTAAAAACAAAACAAAACCAAAGCTAATGGACCATTTCAGATTTTTAAATCAATGCCTGGTATGTGTATGTATGTGGAGAAGTGTCTTCCCAGCCTTGAAAACTTTGGTTGTCTACACAGCCTGCAGCACTGCTGACTTTCCCTAAAGCACATAACCACATTCTGGGCTACTGTTTTCAAAACTAACAAGTAGTTCTGGTCTGGACCCTGGACGACGAAGGGTTAATGGATTCACACTATACCTTGCTGAACATGTTTAACCTGCTGATCATTTTGGAAAGTAGTACTGGTGCTTTTCAAAATTCCGATTTTGGTCCATCAGATCAGTCTTTGGCTGACTTCCCTTTTTTTAAGAATACTGTATAACCTGGCATTCAGCAGTGTTAAAGCTGTCAGTCTACACCTCAGCATTTGGAGCTCTAATGATTTATCTTTTTTTTTTTTTTTGTAAAATTAGAAATACTTAAACAACCTTACAGCAATACGCATGCACTGTCTTTTTTTTTTTAAAGTAGGATATCTTGTTATTTTTTAAAGTCCCTAATAATGATTTTTCAATGAAAAAAAGAAAAAAGAAAAATTCCACTACTACTCTATGCTACAGCTAAACTTGGTGAAATGGCTCTAGCATATTTAAAAAGAGTTTGCTCAAAAAAAAAAAAAAAAGCATGCCTAGGGAGTCATTGTGACAGTGCAAAATACATTTATGTACATCCCTCTTACAAAAACACCAATATGTTAGCATTCCGTGAAGCATGCTGGTTTTCAGGAAAAAAAAAATTCTATAAGAGAATGAAATAGCAGCTCCGAAAGATAGCCTTTTTCTTTCTTTTCTTGAGGACAACCAAAAAAAGTCTTTTTTTTCCTTTTTTCTTTTTTTTTTTTGAACTACTAGAGAAATACCACTAATACATACAGATATAAAAGCAGCATAGAAAGATACAGGTTTCTCACCAACTAGGAATAAAGAGACTAAATGTGGGCACGTGGTTAAACTACAACGCGTCTTCACAGTCGTCCAGCACGTTTACAAGAAAAACACCATTGGGAAACCTCACAGGACAGAAGTGTTTTAACACCAAGAGAACTACTAGTTTTTAATTAAAAATCCAAACAGGGTGGGGTTGAAAAAATTTAGAAAGGGGCTGGAGCTGGAGCCATCATTTTTAAAAATTATTTTTCAATATAAAATGAATGAGCTGGAATAGACCCAATGTCTTGCTCTGTGGAACCTTGAAAAAGTGAAGAAACGTTGAGGGCTGTTTAGGGCAGCTGGCTGGTGTCAAAGCTGCCAGGATGCTAACAACTGCAGGCTGAGTCTCTTACTTCTGTGTGTGTGTTTATATATATAAAGGAGCCTTTTATGTTATGGCATTTTTTTCTTGCTGCTGTATTCACATATCCCACTGCAAATCATCTTTCATTTTTCCTTCTGTTGACCTGGATATTATTTCTTTTCAGAAACAGGAAAAAAACCGAACATCTGTGTCTCCTTCCAATATGCTACACATCTGCGCGTTTTGTGGCGGGTCTTCAAAGTTCAGTTAGCAACCCACGGACGCCATTCATCTTCTTGTTAAAATGTCTACTGCTGTAGCCAATGCTCATGCCCTTGAGGGTTTTCCTCTTTTTTTCCATTATTGTATATAAAGAACATTGTGACTTTTAATGTTAGCATTTTTGCTTTCAACAGCAATTAGCAATCTCTTGGTTTGCTGTTTGGTAAAGCATCGGTTAATGAGGTCATCTAGTTTAAAATCCCAGCTACTGGAAAATAACAAGGAGGAGGTCAAATCTATCATTTCATGTTATATTTTCTGCTCTCTTTTCAGTTCTCTAAGGAAAAGAAATCTTTGTTATCCACAGTAAGTCATTACGACCCGTTACTGGCCCTCTGTTTTACTAACGCCTCAAGATACAGTTAGGTTCTCTCTTGCTGAAGTACTGAACCAGGATAGTCCATCTATAAACAAACAAACAAACAAAAAACAACTTTGAGCATCTGAGGATGAGGAATTGGTTTCACGTTGGTTGTGTTGTCTTTCCTCTGACAGTTCTGAGTGCACATCTAGCGAGGGGTTGTCTCTATGGTGGAAGGGGTCCCCGGGGTGGTCGACCTCGGGGTGGCTGCTGGTGGTGTGTCCATCGGGCTCCCGGCCCCGCTGTTAGGTGTGACGGAGGAGCTGACAGCAGGCGTATCCCCCTGCTGCTGGGCTTGCAGGGTCTGTCCACAGATGTGGTGGTGCTTCTCCCAGTCTTTGTGCTGGCAAAACGAGCCACAGTATCGGGCTGTGTTACAGCCGCTGCAGGTTTCACTCGCTTTACGGCCACAATTCCAGCAACTCTATTGGAGAAGGCAGAAGAAAGTGAAATCCCAAATTATTACATTGACTAGGCTAAAGTCCAAGGAAATATGCTAGGCAGCACTACCCCCTTATTTTTCAGAACTATAAGAATGAAAAATCCAGGTGTGTATGTGTACACACACTAAACACCCTGAAGATGCAGGTTTTGGTGTAACTGCCCAGACTTTTCTGCCAAAAACTATTATGACTTCTAGACAAACTGGTTGAGGCTCTTTTCCATTTGTACTATAAAACCCCTTCCCTTTAGGTTTAGTTATCTTCACATCTAAATTCTCTGTTCACCCATACTAACAACTGCGACATCTAAATTTTCTCCTTTCTAATACGACTACCACCATGGAAAGACTCAAAGATAGCACTCCTGGCAGAAGCTTCTTCCTTCAAGACACTAACACAAAGGGACTATGAGGATGCTCTATTAGATTCAAAGGAATATAATGGACTAGGTAGAGGATTCTATCCTCTGCTCTACCACAGACCAGAAAAAGTAGGGCATGTGTTTAGCTCTTCCCACTGCAATCAGTTATTCACTGTACCTGACAACCAAATGGTAGGAAAGTCTCGAAACAATCCCCTTTACTTCAGCTCCCTGGAGATTGGATCCTTGGTTTGTTTTTTCCCTGATATATTTTAAGCACCCACAACAGTGCCTGATATATATAGTAGGTGCTCAATAAATATTTGTGAAGTTTTAGGACCCTAGCAAGCCTACTGCCAATCTCCACTGGTGCTTTCCAAGAAGTGAGAAAAGCAGAAATGAGGCTGCCTCTGAGATAAAACACATTGTGAATCTGGGGACAGACATACTAGAGATGGAAGAACCCCTAAATGGGACAGATCCTGGGGAATGAGGGAGTGTCAGGGAGGAGACTAACAATGACAGTGCCCTAAGGACCCTTCCAGGAGAAGGGGGAACCCCAGAAAGCCAACTTGAAACGTTTGTGTTTCCTTTGGCAAGACCATCCCCATTGTGAAATGTTATAGCAAGTGATCTTAGTTTTTGACATTAATCCTTTTATCCTGTATCTTCCTTGGTTTTATTTTCTTGCAAAACAAACTTCCGACTGTAATCTGGTAACCCCAACCAGCTGATAGTATGTAGCTGTGTCGCAGTTAAAATACCTTTTTTAAAGCCCTGATATATATGGATATTAAAAATCTCCCCACTATGTTCCCTGCAATTATTTTGCTTTCAGCATGTTGGCTGTGTGGCTTAAGGTGGGCTCATAAGCCTATTAAAAATGCCCCAGTGAAATGTCAGCCCATCACCCTGGTCTGTGTACAGCTTCACCACTGTGCAAAATATGCAAAGCAATTTTTAGTACTCATTCTAATTTGGCTAAAAACTAAAGGAGCTCCTAGAGTCTTTCAAGTGCTGGAAGCCTAAAAACTCAAGAACTACAGCTTAAAACTTTTAGAAAGAACTCAGCCCTATGTTCATATTTCTTTACCATTCCGAAATTATGGCCCATGAAGGGAAAAAAAATTAAAACTTTAAGATCACAAACTCTGGCCAGTGGAAGGTGTTTTCAGTGAACATAGCTGAAGAAATCTAGCTTGATTTATATGTTAATATCATAAATAAAAATGGAATTAAAATTAATAGTACCAGAACAAAGTAATTTTTTTTTCCTACTTCCCTTTAATTTAGCCAGGAAAATATCCCAAAAAATATGTACCTCTGATCAGAGGCTTCATTACCAAAATTAGAAGCCCTTCTTTCTCAAAATTAATTCAATCTTATTGCAAGGACAATGGTTCCACAAAGGCCTGAACAAACATGGGCCTGGTCCATCCTCCAGAGCAGCGAGGTATGACACTCATCACTCAGGAAAGTTTACTTCCTTGAGCTTTAGGCATTTAGAATAATGCCAGCTGGATCCTGGAACAAACTCAGAAATAAGTGAAATTCCTAAATAACATCAGAAAATCCCAATTAGAGAACACAGACCCAGATCCAAAACAATATTTTAAGGAAATTAAACATCTAATCTGAGTTAAGTGGCTTCTTTAGGAAATACCCTGGTGTGAGTCCTATCCGCTTTCTGGCAGAGGCACATCTTGGCAGACACAAGGCAGTAACTGCCCAGTTCTCAATGGCTCCTTCAGATTGAAATCAGATGTAGGCAACCTTCTCAATTTAAGTTGATTAAACACACAGACTAAACCAGGTAATTACAAATGCATGTGTTGGGGAATGGAAAGAGGAGACAGAATGGGGACTTCTTTATTTTTTAAAGTGTTTTCAAAGATGGGAACAATTTTACAAATAAAAAAGTGGAATTGTGCCAAATATAGAAACAGATGTTTTGGATTATGAAGCTGCTGGGAATGGAGCCTTTTTGCCTAGCATTTCTGGATTCTGACCCAGGATTCAAGGGCTCTGGCTAGTTTTACCTCCAGTCCCACTCCGAAGTTGTTCAATCCCATTCATTTACCACCCACCACTGAGACAAAAACCACCTTTGACTTTAGGAAGGTGCAACAAAGAGCAATTCAAATGAGCTGGTGGGAAAAAACCTGCATATTTTTATTGCTGTTGACATTGCATTGCCATGAATGTATAGGGAACTTTAGCTCAAGTGTTCAACCAATGGAAATCCCCAAAGTGCATATTCCTTTTTAAAAGTTCATTAGAAGACAGACACAGCAATTTCTATTAATTTCTCCTGGGTGGCTCTACCAAATTTCCTGTTAACTAATCCATACCTGTAAGACTGATGTCTGACCACTGGCAGTTGGCCTCTCAACCATCACTTCTGGGAACTGTGCAATGTGCAGAATCTTATGAGTACTCTAATTTTAACCATTTTAAGTTTCTAAGCTTTCTGCCATACACAAAGGTGGAAACTGCAAATTGTGTATGATACCCAGGGGTGTAACTGTAGGGCAGGGATTAAGGTGGTCAATGGCTTAATCTAATTTTATATTTTTCAATTTGTGCTTTTCATATTCAGGCTAGTATTACCTGATAGTTGCTTCTTTCTTTCATTCATTCATTCATTCATTTTTCATATAACTGAGCTTCCCTTTCAGTACTCTAAGCAATGACGCTGGTGACTGAATTACCAAAATAGTACAGAAGTCTCGAGAATACCATTTCATAGCAAATTTCATTCCCAAAGCCCATGGCACTTTATAGTCTCCCTTTATTTGTGATAATATTATTCCCTTTTCAGCATAAGGAATGTTTTCCTCCCTATTATGGGAATCAGCAATTGGCCAAAATTAGGCTAGGACTCAGATGAAAAATAGGAGGCAGAACACAACCCTCCCTTTTCTAAATGTACTGGTACTACATAGGGAAATGGAAATGATGAGTTGAAGCTTTGGGTGCCAAAGCTGCATGTCAAAGATTGTTGATACTTGTTTCATATCAGCAATTCTTTTTTGTCCCTAAGAACAAAATTATTTCCTTCATCTTTTTATTTTAGATACAGAGAGAATGGTCTTTCTGTCCTACCAGCAAAATAATATCCTTTCTGGTTCTTACTGTTGGAAATTCCTTTTACCAGAAACAAAACATTTTCTCCTAAAAAGTTTCTCCAGGTCTCACACACCTATAATTCTCCAGAAAAACCTTTGCACGCAAGTGATGTTCAATGAATAAAGTAGAATGATTATAATTAAAATTCTCAAAATGTAAATAAATTTATAGTAAATGATTTGCCTAGATATGAAATTACATAGGTAAGGTTTGATTCACTCAGGTCTTTGCACTGCAAACCAAATACTCTTTCCAAAATGCCACGCTTTGTCTATTTCAGATCTTTCTTATAGCCTGTTTTGGCAGGAATAAGGTTAGGAGGGCACTTCAACCCTGAAAGTAGACAGAGGTTGAACCAGGAAGTTGGAACACCAAAGACAAGGTATCATGGTGTGTAATGGAAATGGCTTCCAATTTTCAGTGGCTCCAGTCACCCTTTCTTGGTTTTTCACTTCCAACTATATCACTTAGTGGATTCAGAACTACAGGCAAGTTACTTAACCTCGTAGAGTGACAGTACCTATAAAGTAGGAATCATAACGATAGGGTTATTCAGGATTATGTCAGTGCTAACTAAAGTGTCCTGATGTTCGGTGGGTCCTGAATAAACGGCAGGAACTAACACCACCTCCTCCTCTTGGCACTGGCTGAAAGCAAATGAGACTACATACCATCTCTGCATGGCACAACCTTTACAATTAGAAAGCTCGTGGCCCTGTGCCTCCCTTGATAGGCATTGACAGCTACACAGACAGAGCATGAGCTTACTTCCACTTATACGTCATTAGTGGCCAGTTACTTTTTCTCCTTCCTCGCTGCCCTCAGACCTTCTGAAGATTTACCACTACTGACCTTTTCCCCATTCCTCCTTTTTAAAAAAAAAATTCCCTTATTGAAAGTCCCTCTAACTTTGGTTTCAAGATAATAAAATTCTGTTTCTTATACTATAACCTCTTCCTCTTCTAGTTTTTCATTTTCCCCTAAATACTTGGCAAGGAGGGAAGTTGGCATAAAGAAAAGAAATATCCTTTCCTTCCTACAGTCTACCTTGGCAGTCATGGTCTTAAGCCATTAGCTGTAAGAAAATGACTCTCAAACCTTCCTCCAGCCTTCATTTCTTTCCTGAGCTGCTGTCTCTTATTTTCAATTGCCTGTTCTGTAGCACCACCAGGATGCTCCTCTGTCACCCAAGTCAGTAATCCCTAAACCTGACTCTGGTGTGGTCCTTTTCAGTCACTGGCAACGCTCAGGCCAACGACTTTGTCATCTCATTGGAAACTCCCCTGAAACCTCTCCGTGCCAAACCCTACAGACCCTGCTTCCCCCATGGTCTCCCTTCCTTTCCAATCTCACGGTTACTATTCCTTCCCTGCCCTTCCTGTTAGAATAGCTTCTTGTTTTTTTATTTTTTCTCTCTCTTACATACTCACACTGCTCTTTATAAGGTGACTTGTTTATAAAAGACTTCTACTCATCTTATTTGTACCTCTCAACCACCTTGCAAAGTGAGTTATAAACATTATCCCAGTTTTATAGATGAGAAAAACCAAAGTTCCAAGAGGTGAACCACTCCATGTCATTCCAGACCATCCAATACACCATGAACATCTATGGATTCAGACAGCTGGTCTTTTAATAAATGAAACAAATAAGCAAAAATCTTAGGTAACATAGAATCAGCTCATACTGTGAGAGCTCCAAGTTCTTCTGGGGATCGACAGGTCTGATCAGATTGTGAGGCTTTAATGGGAGCCATGCTGGGAGACTGTGTGTAGTAACTGTGTGGTGACTACCTCCCACTGAGTCCACTTAGTCCATCCCCAGAGTCTGGGCCGCACTGCACAGGATCCACTGGGGATGGCTCTATTAATTCCAGAGGGGGTAATGAAGATGAACCTGTCAGAGTGACCTGTTCCCACTATTAGGGTTCAGCAGGTTCTGGAAACAAAGTTTAAAGGTTCAGTCAGTGTTTCTGCTTAAGTGCCACAAAACCACCCAATATAAGCGTGTGCACTTCTGCACCTATCTAGGAATAATGAATAAAGACTGTTTCAATCTGGGGGAAAATATCACTTTAGTGGCTTAAACTCGAAACTAACTATTGGAACAGCACAACTATTTGCTCTCTGTTCGAGGCTCAATTCCAGCCATGTGCTTTGATCCCCTAAGCCAGAACAAGTTACAGATCTCAAAGAAAAGCTGTGGCAGGTTCCTTTTGAAATAGTCCAAATCTAACAATATTCACTGGAAAAAAAGACTCTATATGTTTACAGATAGGAACCAGAAATGAATATAGAAAAAATTAAAATGGTTGAAGATAGCCAGATTCACTGAATTTCCTTTCTTTTGATTTATGCTAATGCTAGCATTACATTCTTGATGAAATATGTAATACACGTTAAAAGAGAAAGTACAGAAAATGTCATTTGCTTGTGTCTGCCTAAGCAGTCCAGTGTCATTCTAACGGTTAGTAATAATGATTATTAGTCTATAAACCAAAGTGAAATTAGAGAACTGGATGGGAATATCCTGAAGGAGTCGAGTGTACTGCCGTGTAGCTACTAAAGAAGTGGCCTGAGAGGCAGGCACCTGGGCTGAGGATCAACCTCCTGGTTTTCACATTAGACAGCATAAACTATTTAGGCCTTTGTGCTCTATCTGCCCTTTCCAATCTACAGAGGAAATCTGTCTGTCTAGTTGAATTAAATAATTGATTTGAACTTCTTAAAATGTTTTAACTTTTGTTGTTTATGCACAAAAAAAAAAAAAATGAAGAAAGGTTACCTTTCACAAAAAACCGCTGGGCAGATCAAAGCCAGTAAGTTTGTAAAGGTTCAATGCTTAAGGAAGATCACCTGATGTGTACACCCCAAACTCTGCATGTCTACTGAAAAACCACAACTCTCTCCCTTCCTTGTCAGCTGGCCAATCATCAAATCCTGCCCTTTTTTTTTTTTTTTTTGCGGTACGCGGGCCTCTCACTGTTGTGGCCTCTCCCGTTGCGGAGCACAGGCTCCGGACGCGCAGGCTCAGCGGCCATGGCTCACGGGCCCAGCCGCTCCGCGGCATGTGGGATCCTCCCGGACCGGGGCACGAACCTGTGTCCCCTGCATCAGCAGGTGGACTCCCAACCACTGCGCCACCAGGGAAGCCCAAATCCTGCCCATTTTATCTCACGGGTTCAATTTTCTCCACCCCCAGCACCACTGCCAACCATCTTCATCCAACCATCTTCCTCCTCATCTGTATCCTGAAACAGATCGGTCCCTCCTTTTCATTTCCTCTCATCTCTCTCCACACTGCAGCCTGAGTGATCCTTCCAAAACACTCACCAGCCACATAGTCATCTTGTTTGCAAAGCCTAGCAAAGCTTGCCTTCCCATCTTCCCTGCACGAAGGCACTGACGTGCGCATGGACCAAAAAAGCAGTGATGAGGCAATGTGGGGGTGGGGTGGGAGGTGGGTGGAAGGTTGCTGCTGAACAGCTCCTGATTATCCTTAAGTATCAGATGAAACAAAATTTTTTCCCAGAAGCCTTTGCACTAAACTCTACTAAGACTCATAATTTAGTGATCTGACTCTTCTAATGAATTATAGTGAACAAGAAGGTAGGAACCACTGTATCTTCGGTGTCTAGTGCTGTCCCCGCATAGAATAATTTGCCCTTGACAGAATAAATAAATAAATGGATATAATTTAGAGTAATATGTATCAAATAACGAACTGCCCTGGGCAGGTTGCAAACCTGATTTTTTAAAAAATGTCCATAGGGTACAGTTTTAAAATCTGTATCCAAAAATGACCTTCATGATGCTTATTTCATTGTTCTGGAACAACGTAAGGACTGACAGCATGCTGAGAGCTCCAGCGTGGATCCTGCCAACCCCTAGCTGCATGACTAGCCATGTGAGCTTCCTCACCTGCAACATGATAAAATGATTACATCTCAAGGTTCTAGCCACCGTATGAGATGAGAAAACCAAAGCTTTTAGAGGTTTAGTGGTTTTCTTGAAATCACAGAATTATAATAGATGGAGCCAGGAATTAAATGTGGCTCTCTGGCTCCCAAACCTTTCCTCCTAGCATAGTCTACTTTAAAATCCTTGAGAAATGTCACCGAAGATAAGGGTAGTGCTATTAAAGATCAGTTTTTCAAGATACCCAATAAGAAAGAAAGAAAACAGTTACTTTAGAAGATCACTCATATCTAGGTTATTTCATCCTATCTACTATTTCTAGTTACTGCTCGATACACCATATTTTTATAATGCTCAATACCAGTGTAAGCTCATATATTTTTCTGGATATTAGAAATAAAGGTACACAGCTTATAGATACTAAAGAAATACAGCATTATTAGCCAAATATAAAGACTTAATTATCAATTTCTCCAAGATATTTATCTTTAGAATTTAGTGACCTATAAAATACTCTTAACATGCATAACAGCCCTAAAACGTTCATATGAAAGTGATAATGTTTTAATGATGGCAACAACTGTGCCTCACAGTATTACTAACTTGAATAGAGCAGGACAAATTCTGTCCAAAAGATGCTAATAAAATTTGTTTTCTTTCAAAAAACACAAAACAAAGTCTTTAAATATCTTAGCCATAAGATGCCAGTAAAATTGAATTTATGTCTAGTTTAATTCAACAATGGAAAAGTCTGCAGTTAAAGGGCAGATACACTTCCCTTTGTCCCTCTTTTCCCGAGAAACTTTCAAATGCTGAAAATCAATTGCTTTTGTCCCCTTGTTATTCATCTGCTACACATTAAATAGAAACTCTGGATATCGAATAATTCCCACAGGGCCTTTCATCTACAGACAAGCCTGGTACAAATTAAATTCTTACTCTCCTTCACAAATTGTAGATATGTGTTTTAGTGGACTGTTGATTTATCAGCTTATGCTGTTGCTAGTTCAGCATGGTGTAACTAGTTAACTGTAGTCCTTATCTAAGGGTCCTTTGGTTTGGGGATTGTGGTGCTGTGTTAATGCAGAGTGTTACCCTGTTGCTCTGACTTTAGTCTCTGTTGAAAGGCATTCTGTTAGACACTGTGTTTTAGTTACTTCCCAGATCCTTCCGCCATTTAGGCTACGTGTTTATGTGTTTTAAATATACTGTAATAACACTAAATAATATTACCTCTGGCAGTGATGTTATGGTATGAAATGACCATCATAATGGTTATTACAAATAATGTGCAAAAACAGACTGTGCAGAAGATCTCTTAGAAATGTTTAATTGATGCAAGCGTTGGTTTAGCATTCGACTTCAGAACCAATAGTTAAAGAAGTGACTTTGATCCCTGGCCTGCAATATGTCTTCAGACTACACAGCTTACACAGGGTCTCTCTCTTAAATCCCAGCTGTTAGAAGGAAACCACACACATATGCTGACACACACACACACACAACAGAATTCTGAATCTAAATAGTGCTAGGAAGTTCTAAGAATTTCACTTTAATCTGTTACCCACCAAATATATTAAAAACCTTTTTTGGCAGTTGTTCTTTTAGGCCTTTAATAAAAACAAAATTTGATCAGCTCTTGGTCAACTCCACAAGTGCCAAGTCTACTCCAATTCCCCCCCCCCCAAAAGATTCGTTTGTCTCAACTCCAATATCCGCCTTTACTTGTGATCTCCTGAAATCGAAAAGGCCCGCCCTCATTAACGGAAGCATCTCCCCAGGGAGTCTTCCATCGGCACCTCACCTCGCTCGAATCTTCCTGCTGGTTGATGACAGCGAGAGCATCCTCCGCCGCCTGCCGCTTGGCCTCTGCCACCGTGCGCTCCATCTTGGCGCGCTCCGAGGTGATCATATCGTGCGCTTTCCGCTCGGCCTCGGACACGGCCTTCTGCAGCTCGGTCATCGCCTGCCGCTTCACCTCGTTGACCGCCTCCTCTGCGTGCCAGGCGGGCCGGACCGGACAAGAGAACAGCTCTTTGTTAGCGCGGGACCTGGGCTACTGATCGCTGTTACACAGAATGCTAGACAACACGCATGACTTTCATCCCAATTACTGGGCAGTTCTTCCGGCTGTCTAAAGAACCACATTTTGGAAATTCATTTTAAGAGAGCAAAGGGTGAGATTTTTTCCTTTAATTTACACTCCTGGGAATATCTTTTAAACTACTGTAGCATCACTACAACTTTTCTACCAAACTAGTACCCCAGAAAGGATTCTGAGACCAGACTAAGTAGACAAAAGGCGAAAATAACCACAAGAATCCTGCCTGGATAATTCAGACACAAGAAGAAGGTGTTTTGCCACAATGCAATAGGTTAATATGAACACAGGGAGTACAGGGGTAAAGCTTTCAGGGAAAGAGAGGAAGGGAACAGATTTTACACAGACACATATGTAAATGCAAAGTTATTTTGCTAGTAAAAGATACAACACAATAACGAAATTAATTTAATGCAGCCCTTTTAAAGAAAATTGAAGATGAAACATACAGAAGATCCAGCTTTTCTTTTTCTTGTCATTTCCTGAGTAATGTGGACATGTGACTCTATAGACTAAATGGTAGGGATTTAAAAAAAAATCATTTTCTCATTTCCAGACTTTCAGCTGTTGTCCATCTACTGAATCAAATATAAACAGTCTTGCATAACCAACTGTTGCACTAGACAAATATAATTGAATCATACTGCAGGCCAAAACAATCAGGCCTGACTACAAACCTGCAAGGTGTCAAATTAGCTCTTTATTTTTGGCTGTGGAAAGGGTGCAAAGATTTGACTAATGTAAAACATAAGATTGACAACTAAAACAAGTAATTTCCATTTTAAAAAATTAACTGTTCTAATTAACAAGGGAAAATATCCTCCCCCTGAATTAGTTTATCTAATTTTCATCTTTATTCAAAGCAAAATGACAATGATTAATTGAAAATTTAATAAGCAGTAATTATTAACTTGGCAAACCTACTACCAATTAACACTCTATTAAAACTAATTATGACATGTTTCATTCAAGTGTTTTCACTTAATTGTTTCACTCACTTGAAAAGCACCTTAATTAAATGTTCTGTTTAATTAAAAACATAGATTCCTAATAAAAATGTTTTACTGTAGATAAAAAATGTTAAGAGATGCAAGTACTCCTATAGTTCCTTAAATTTCTGTAGTTATATTTCATACATCCATAGTTCATGACTTGAGGATCATGAAAAGCCCTCCACTAATAATTAACCATGGTGACTTTTGTAGCCTCCACCATTTTCCCAGAATTATTTCTGAAGTTTGTTTATTCATTTGTAATTACTGTCTGCTAGATTTTATAAACTAAATTACAGGGAAAGATCCAGACTGGAAATATTAACTAAAATATGTTAAGCCTTTGTTGGTTGCTTTAAGATATGTATTTAAAATCTGAAAACAGAGCACTGCACAGAGCTGGCAGCACCTTCTTCACCAGGAGGTGAAAAGATGCCTTTATTATCCTATCATAAATGACTTGGGGCACCAGGGAAGCACTGCCCTTCTAACTATACAGTCAGGGTCTAATTTGGTTTGAATATTCAAGGTGAATTAAAATTCTATCTAAGTGGTAATACAGGACAATAATTTTTGCTTACGATCAAAGCTGTAGCTTGACTAATTGTATATGCAAATCAGGCAATTTATATTTAAATTATGCATTCCTATTCTAATCCCACAGGCACGTACAGATCAGCAAAGAGAATTGGTAGGACATGTGCAAGGTGCTTGAATATTTATTACCAACTGCAAACATTCACTGATCGTTTGAAAAAGAAATATACTGAAGAAAACAGTTGCAATTTAAAAACTATATTTATGGTAGACTTTTTCCAATTTTATAAAGACCTTTAAACTTCAGAGTGTGTTTTGTTATCTTTGCGGTTGCTTTAAAAAATACTACTTTTAGGGGAAAACTGATATGGCCTTCGTCATTTGTTAGGACTCCAAATATTTAATATGGATATCATTATATTATATTGTATTATTAGGATTACATGCAAACTTTGAATACGGTCTGTAGGTTAAATAATTGTGTTGTATGAATGTTAATATCCTGATTGTGGTAACTGTACTGTGGTTACACAAGAAAATGTCCTTGTTCTTAGGAAATACACACTAAAATGTTTACGGTAAAGGGACATCTTGTCTGCAACTTACTCTGAAGTACTGAGGTGAAAAATATAATGCACAACAGAAAAAGAGGGAAGGAAAGAGGAAGAGAGAAACAAAAGACATCAAAGCAAATATGGTGAAATAGGGAAAATTGGGAGAAAGGTATATGGGATTTGTTTTTACTATTTTTTGCAACTTTTTCTGCAAGTTCGAAATAATTTCAAAATAAAATGGTGCAAAATATTACATGATGTACTTTCAAGCACAGGATATACTTTTTGCAATTATAATTTTCTCTGAAAAGAAGATGCATGGGTTATAGTACATTGAATTTTAGAGCTCTGCCCCTTTGATATCTTTCAAATGCTTTAAACTTGATTTTATTTACTTATCTTTTGTCACAAAGGTAGTGTATAATAGTTTCATTGCAAAGACACACTTTATAGGTTTTTTCCTAGGGAAAAAAAATTGCCCACAGCCAATTTTAGACTCTTGGGGGGGAAAAGCTTTCAAATTTTAACAGGCTGAGTGTAGATGTCCTGTTCTGCCTTTGGTGTTTTCCTCATGTTGGAATGCCTTGACACTTCGAACACTAGAAATGCTTTCTAAGAAGTCTATAAAGATAAATATTATAAGCAGTTACTTGAGACTTCCAGGTGAAACTGTCATCTATACTTTAGAGATTCAATATACTCCTTAAAATTTAGCATCTATCCATAGAAAACAATTCCCAAACTGTTTTTCTGCAGCAGATTAGGGATATCACTATCCCTAAGATAGTAATAAGAATACAAATTTAATGAACACTACTTCCAAGTCAGATTTTAGACTGAAGACCTAATGTAGATGGATAGGCACATATTAAAAATATTTGAAACATGGTTTGATAAGGTTTAACCCTTCTTAGAGAATGCATGGACACCACATAAACAAGGATTGCTCTTTCCCTCCTCTCAGAGTCCCCATGATGCAAAGTACACCCAGAACTGGTTTCGGAAACCCACAAAACAGACAGTGAAGAAAAATAATAGTGGACTCAATAGATTACAACATGTCAAGTTAAAAAAAAAAAACTGATTAAGTGGAAAGTACATAATGAAGTTTTGAATCTGCTTCCAAATGCTTACCACTTATGGTAGGATTTCCTTTGTGCATAGCTATTCAAGTTGACTTTCCAACAAAGGTGGTATATTCAGAAAAATCTGCTCTCACTTCACAGCAGTCAAACAAAGGCTTGAGTAGATAATAGCACAGAAGGAATTTGGATTGCACAAGACTTCACTGTCAATTTTTCTTTATGAACTATCAAGATTTAACTTAAATACACATAAATAGGGAAATGCAGAGATTCTATCCCTCAACATAAAAAGTCATCCTTGTGCTATCCAAAATGGCAACTCTTTGTACCTATTATTGGAATAAGTTGAACTGACAGCTTAAAATTGGGGAAGAAAAATGGTCAGAAGAAAGATGTAGCAATTCCTTCTCCAGGTAGGTGGCACCCAGCACATTTTAACATCTTACGAGTATCCCATGACTATTATCCTGGTAGAAAATCTTCTTAGAGGCGATGCTCTAAATCTGGTAAGACTATACAGATTTTATATATACACACACACACACACACACACACACACACATATACACATATATAAACCTTAACCTTTAGGCTGAATGGATCTACCTTATTTGTATACTGGACATGCAAGAGATCTTTCTCTGGTTCTTAATCTACACTGCTATACTATCAGATTTTGAAACTCCCTGTCACACTTACAAAAAGAGTTATTTCTTAGAAAATTTAAAAAACAACCACAAAACTCGAACAAGAGCCAAGGGACCAGAGTCACCAAGTTGCACAGAACTATAGACATAGCTGTGTCAAATCAAAACCCAAATAGAAATCTTCTGTGGGGAAAAAAAAACCCTTTCCTCCTTGATTGTGGTTCTCAGCCCTATACCCGTCTGATCGTCTGCAGAAACAGCATTTTCCAGTCTCTCAACTCAGACAAACTATTTTAACAGTTGAAGTTATAGTAGCTCAAAGCCACATTATGTATTTGCAATGTCATTTTTAACTCTTGAAACAGGTTTGTGCTTTATCTCCTGAGTTGGTTTCTTTTTAAAAATAAGGTTTTGGCTCAACTTTTAAAGTGCTGGTGTTCTACCAAGATTCTGCCAGATTTGAACTTCTTTAAGCCCAATAAGTCAATGAGTCATCAGAAATTTAAATCTACTTCAAAACGCAGAACAATATCCCTTAATGAAAATCAGATAGTATACATGGAAAGGAAAAATAGAAATTTAGCAACTTTGTCATTTAACTTAATTTAGTTCTGGTCATTGAATATTAATTAGCACAAAAGATCAACTTTAAAAACTGGTTGTAACCATAAAACTTCTGAGTGCCTCAGCAAGTGAACTAGATTTGCTGTGATACATTTAAAAAGAATTCAGGAGATATATGTCAATTATACCCCAATTAAAAAAAAATTAGAAGAGAAGGCTGAAGTAAAACACCAGACTTTGTTTTCATGAAGGAAAAATTGCATGCAATCTGAGACCTCAGGCTTCCAGCCTGAAACCATTATAGCCCCTGAAAAATGGGGTTTATAACAGAAGCATCACCAGACTCTCATTACAGTAGCACTTGCAGATGCTACTAAAATAAAAACTATTTCATGTTCTAATCAGGCCTGGTTTAAGAATATTCATCAGGATTTTTAAATTTTGTATGTGGGGGTTTGTTTTGTTGTTGTTAGCAGTAAAGTCCCTTCTTGTCATTCTTCACGTCACTTCATTAACAACTGCACACAGCTGCCAGAACACTAAATTCGTGTTTTTAAACAATTCTTACCAGCTTTCTTCCAGATCTCCTCTGGCACATATCCAGAAGCAGGCCTGTGAAGGAATTCCCGATGTGCATCTATGAAAAGGATAAAAATTGGTGGAGAGAGGAGGAAAGCACCATAAGCACTGTTATGTCATTACACAGGGTAGAAGCAAGCAATGCCCACTATCTCGGCTTCTCTACAAAAACATAGTTTTAAAAGGCTGGGCATTTCACTTCTAAAAAATAAACAAAAATAGCAAGACCAGTCATCAGAGCACAAGGAAAACAGGTCATTGGTCTAAATGCCTTGTATGCTCAAAGCCAAAACAACTCTAAATATTTCATTATATAATATGATATTTGGGAACACTGTTCCCAACACTCCTTAAGTATGGGAATTTCTATGGGTATATTTTATTTTATTAAAGAAAATAAACTGTATCTGGTAATTTTCTTTTTTTTTTCAAAGTCAAATTGGTAGTTAGAAAGTCAAATGTTAGGGTAACATAATTTTCACACAGCTCTGATTCTACCACCTTTCAATAAATAGTGAGCCTGATTCCATGGCTAACCGGCTCTAACAATTACTTTAAAAAATCTTGATGAGCATTCAAAATTCTCACAAAAATTAGATCATATAGATTTGACATGGATGGAAGCAAGAAAGAATCATTAGAATGGATTCACAGATAGCCAGTTGACCAAATATAACTAGTACATGACATGCTTTCCGGAAAAAAAAAAAAAAAAAAATGAAGTTCCACTTTAAGTGAAATGCTGTGCTTTTATGCTGACCAAATTTTAAAAGTTTGAGAAAACGGATCATAATAAAGCTGATGTAGGAATGCTCACCTCCAAAATAACATCTTCATGAAAATGACATGAAACCTTTTATATATGTTTTTATATATGCTTGAAAGTAAAGTGTACAGTCTTTCAGAGATAAAATATGCACTAAACTTCTTCCATACTGGATTTTCAAATGAAAGTCTATGTATTTAGAAGTTTGAGGGGAAGAAAAAAAATCATTTTAACTTTTATAAATATAGCAATCTTTCAACCCATGATAAATTTCAAATAATTGAAGTTTTCTCTACATGTATAAGAAATGTTAAGTAGCAGACTTTTTAAAGAATACTCTATCTAATGTATGGTGAAGATCAAAAGAAATTCAGTCCAGTTTTCTATATTTTATGGAGCTACAGAATGAGAAAAGCACAATCAATTTATCTAAGTATATCATTTTATATTTGAATGCCTTAGACACATTTGAATATTTTGAATCCTTCGAGGGTACACAGATTATCAGTTGGCCAGAACATAAAATTTCCACAACTATTCTGAATTAGCAAAACCTTATTATAGCTTAGTGAAGGGCATATGGAAACTCTCTGTACTATCTTTGAAATGTTTCCTTAAGTCTAAAATTATTCCAAATATAAAAAGTTTATTTTTAAAAGTTTACGTTATAATTTTATGACTACTTGATAATCAAATGGACTGGAAATACCCATGCATTCTCATGTACACATTCATTTCTATACAGTAAATGATGAAAAGCAAAATGGCTTTATTTAAGTAATTTTCATTTGCTAAAGAGCTTGATAAAACCGTTTGATGCATATACGACTTCCAAGAAATATCACGTGCCTAATTAGATTTGTCAAAATTACCTTTCACATCATTATAAAGTGCAGTCAAGTTCAAGTTCACATTTAGCCACATGACACAGTGAAACAGAGATTTACTTAAGACAACTTTTAGATATTTATTTTTAGGAGAAAAGACTTTGGCTTAAGAATAATTTACTGGATAAGAATAGATTTGTAAAGTCTGAAGACAAACAAAAAAATGCTTTCTCCACAGTAGCAAAAAAAAAAAAAAAAAAGAAAACAAAAAATTTTCCATTTATTGGGTTAAGGAAAGAGTTATAACTTTATAAAAAATATTTTTTAATGGACTATTATATTTATAGGGAACAGGAAAACTGATGTTAGTTATCCAAATACTAATTACCAGCCGTAGGCAGCACAGGCAGAAGAGTTAGTTCTAAAGCCCAGAGAAGGTGAATCTTGGCTTTGCCACCTGCTCTCCCTGTGACACTGGGCAAGTTAGTTTCTCCATGTCTCAGTCACCACATCTGTAAAGTGAGGACAATACTACTACATTTGAGATTGCTGCTGTGAGGACTCAGCGAGGTACTTCCTACTACATGCTTGGCATGGCACATCCTAAACTCTGATTAGATGTTAGTGCTACTCCCATCATTATTATTTAGCAGGTTGCCCAGTAAGAATGGATATACAGTCATCCTTTGGTATCTGAAGGGGACCAAGATCCGAGGATGTTCAAGTCCCTTCTATAAAATGGCATAGTGAATAGTGCTGCTCTGAACATAGAGGTGCATGTATCTTTTTGAATTGCAGTTTTATCCAGATATATACCCAGAGTGAAACAGAAACAGACTCACAGACATGGAGAATAGACTTGTGGTGGCCAAGGGGGAGGTTGGGTGGGGGAGGGATGAATTGGGAGCTTGGGGTTAGCAGATGCAGACTATTATATATAGAATGGATAAACAACAAGGTCCTACTTTATAGCACAGGGAACTATATTCAATAACCTGTGATAAACCATAATGGAAAAGAATTTTTAAAAGAATGCATATATAACTGAACCACTGTGCTGTACCACAGAAATTAACAACACTGTAAATCAACTACACTTTAATTAACAAAAAAAAAGCATGGTATTTGCTTTGGATGCTAATTTGTTTGCTACACACATCCTTTCCTATACTTTAAATCATATCTAGATTACTTATAATTTATAACACAATGTAAATGCTATGTAAATAGCTGCCAGCACATGGCAAATTCAAGTTTTGCTTTTTGGAACTTTCCGGAATTTTTTTTCCCAAATACTTTTGATGTGTGCTAGGTTGAATCCATGGATGTGGAACCTGCGGATACGGAGGGCCAACTGTATACTTATTTCCTTATTTAAAAAAACTAAGGTGAAAAGAGAACCATAAAGTTTCTTTTTTCACCCAGCACTGACATCCAAAGGGCACAAAACTTTAGACAAAACAAAACCATTGAAGAGGTTTGGATTAAGTAATACACACCAGTAAATTTTTACTCCCTCAGTACATGTCACTTGGGGAGAGAAGTTATGTCTATAATTAGCAATTCACTGTCTGAACCCTTGATGGGAAGTCCTCAAACTTCTTAGGTGATACTTCTATAAATTTTATTCAAACCTCATGAATAGCCCCCAAATTTGCTCAAAGATAGATAATGTACTGGAGTCAACTGTGCACCCACCTTCCCGTGTGCTATACAGTCTGTATAGATCGTGAGGATCCATATGCCATACTGGAAAGTTGTGCTGTATTTCACCTTCTTGGCTACATTTCCCTAGAATTCTCAATGATACATTGTCTTATTCACATAGTCAAACTCCACCTAACCTAGAACCCTGATAGAAGTACCAACTACAATCAAGCAAAAGTTTTCTTAATCCTATCCTAAGAAAGTGTTTTTTTTCTCAAAATGCTGCAGAATATAAAGGCAAATAAAATTTTTTATATAATATACACCTATTTACATATATATATACATATTTTACAATATCCCCTCCAGTTCTAAGTTACTGTGTCCTAGCTAAGCATCAGGTGTACCAACAGAAAGAATGAAGTGATGACAGTAGAGGTACTGCTCAGAAACTATTTTGATTCACTGACAAATTCTACTTTAATAGCTACAGAAACTGAATGATTAATATTTTCTCTTCTGATTAACTAGCAGCAATAACAGAGTCCACATATGCAAAACTGAGTTTAAAAAACCAAAACAGGTCTTCCCTAGTGGCGCAGTGGTTGAGAGTCCACCTGCCGATGCAGGGGACATGGGTTCGTGCCCCGGTCCGGGAAGATCCCACATGCCGCGGAGCGGCTGGGCCCGTGAGCCATGGCCGCTGAGCCTGCGCGTCCGGAGCCTGTGCTCCGCAACGGGAGAAGCCACAACAGGGAGAGGCCCGCTTACCGCAAAAAAGAAAAAAAAAAAAAAAAGTGAAAAACCAAAACAAATCCTGAAATTGATCAATATTACAAGAGACAACTTCTCTCTTAAGACTTTCTTATTTTAGATTATTGGTGAATCTAGACAAACTTATGCAAAACATTCTAAGGCTCAGATTCTGAAGAAGCTAATTTTTAACCATTAAATCTTGACCACCTATAAAATATAAGTTGCTGTAAAATAGATGGTTGTTCTAAAATGCAGTGGTGAAACAAAAACAGAAGAGTCTGTGCGAGACTCTGGTTTAAAATGTGGAATGCATACATATGTAACTACTGAAAGATGGAAAAATTATAGAAAAGACCTTATAAATTACGTTTAGCTTACTTTGGGATGCAAACTGCTTGGGGATGAAAGAAGAGGAGGAGGGGAGCCCCCAGAAGATACATCTATGAAATGAGACCAAGTCGAAGTGGGGGAAATGTTTTAAGAAATGTGAAAAGACAGAAAAAGCAATCTATGATGTATGGAAGAGATGGAAGATGCACTACACTTACGACAGATGGAGACCATTGGATACTAGATACAGCAAGGGCCGCCATCAATATACATGAAGGGATGAGCTGATGGCCTTTGGAGAACCAATGTGACCTCATATGACCCAGGACAGCAATGCTCAAAGCTTGGCAGCACCTATGTTATGGCCTTCATCCTGTAGTGGGCAGAATGAGGCTGTGATCATGATAATATCTATTACAAAAACCATCAAAAGAAAGGAAGGGTTAAATGAGTTCATCTTTAGAAATGTTACTTATTTTTGTTTTAAAGGATAATAAATCCAGAAATCTCAACTTTATGTTCAGAAGCCCAACCCAACCTAGAGGCCAAGAACTACATTAGGATTTTCATCTTTAACAATAAAAATACCTAATGCTGTAGGAGGCAACCATCTCTTCTTGTTTTTCAAAGATGGACATATTTAACTAGTAGTCACGTCTTTTTTAACCCAATATACTAAATATAGTAGACTCTTTAAATACAGTAGGCACTTTACATTAGGAGCTCAGATGCATCGTCTTGAAATGAATTTCATGATGTAATTTAAAAGGAATCAATACAAGTACATAAAATCTAAACTGTTATATGCAGATATACTCTGAATAACTTGTTTGTGGTTTTTATGATCTGATAGTATAGAAGTAGAAAAATATATTCCTTTGGATGGGAGTAAACTATTTTTCTATAGCCCTGTATTATGAATTAGGGTCCCAAAGGTATAACAGATTTACTGTATTTAAGATGGAATTCCCCTTTTCTTGTTTCTGTGCCTATTATATAAATTAGCCACCTAAACATTACTGCTTGGAAATACTTTTGGAATGAAAAAATACCTAAGAATCTACTATAATTTCATAAAATTGTGTGCCAAGCAATAACACTAATTTTATGTACGGCTCGCTACTCTCTAAACTGTGAGATTGCATGTTAGAAATCATAATAATAGCTATTCCTTATAGCACATCTACTATGTGTCAGGCACTGTCCCATATGCTGTATAACTGTTAACTCATTTAATACAGAAACACCTATGAAATATGTATTGTTACCATCCCCACTTAACAGATGAAGAAACTGAGGCAGAGAGTTACTTGCCAAAGGTCACAAAACTAGTAAGAAGAACCAGGGATTCAGATCCAGACATCTGCTCAAACCCTGTGCCTTTAACTTTCATGCTAGATTACCTGAGCATTGAGACAGTTAATGAGAAACTCTATAATTCAATCATGTGACAGTGATAAAACTTGTCAGCCAAAGGAATTTTAAAATATTAATTTCTGTACCAATTACTTGAGGCAGGAGGTGGTATTAATTCAACAAACTTATGAATCTCTAAGCCTTCTGTGAATGATCAAGTTGATGTATCATTTCATTTAAAACAAAAACCTCTTTCTGAGGTTTAAAAAATAGTTTTTAAATTGTTTAAAAAAATTAAAAATTGTTTAAAAAAATAGTTTTCCAATTTTCTTAAGACTTGGATATTTGGAGTTTTTTCCTGGAAAGCAAGTGAGTTATAATAATAATACAAATAATTAAAATCTATTATTTCAAGGAAAAGTGTATTATTTCAAAAGTCCTTCAAGATAACAACCTGTTTTTGACTTAAAGAGTAGAAATAACATTATGGACTTAGTGTGTACTCAGCTTTAAAACTGTTTAAGAGGCTACTCATTTAAAATAGTCTTTACTTAATATCTGGGGGGAACTCCCCAAATTCAATTAGTAATAGATTAATCATGTTATCTTACCAGTCCCTCAAACTGACTTAATACTATGGATATATTTCAAAAGCGAGAATGGGAATGAGTTTAACAAACACAACACAACAGTTATGGAAGTTACATTTTTCTCTGTACAGTCACCAAATACAATTTAAAATGCTAAAAATGAGTGTATGACTAAATGTTGTCATTGTTTCTAAGATAGGAATGTGACTAGGGCAATATTTTGAACTAAAGATATCTTCTATAACATTATTCTGAAGGTCTCATTTGAGACCAGACAGCAGCTTAAGAATTAAGAGAATCCAGCTAAAGGAAACACATGTAGAATAATCATAGGATATGGAGCTCTTAGGCATATCCATATGCCTATATCCATAAATCCATATCCATAAATTTATCAGTCAATATCCTTAATCCTTTAATTACACACACTAATACATTCGACTCCAAAGCCTAAGAGAAAACCTCAGAAAGCACTTAATGTAAATGATTGTGCCCCATATTACAAACTACCTGCCTTATTTATAGCCATAGCCCAGCTCACAAGATGGATGGAACTCGAAGACTTCAGGAATCTACTGGCAAAAGACACCAGGGAAATATAACTGTTGGATGCTAAAACTTGCATATTGTGTGGCTCTTGACAGGTTCTCCCTATGGCTGTGGTAAGTTTCTTTAAAACGCAATCTAGGGTTCTGTGTCCCTAAAGAATAGGACTGTTTTAACAGAGTCCCAACAAAGAAATGAGCTACTTGTAGTCTTTGAAAAATACAATCTATAAAAGCTTAAAATCAAAGCGATCTCTTTTTTACCAAAAATATGAATTCATTAAGCATCATTAAAAGTAATGTGATTTGTGTACTCTTAAGGAGTTTTTAAAACCAAGTTTATTCTTTTGATTACATAACAGGGAAACTAAACCTAGCTTCCTGGAGAACGATGAACACTTGTATCACTAGAATGCGTGACTATAGATGATTACATGATAACGGTCCTATGTTCAGTGTGCTGAATATAACTCACATAGGTCTGAAATCCTATCCATTTCTGAATTTTTTCTTTTACAATAGACAGCAGATAATATTAATCCTGTCAGTGCAGAGGACTGAATTGAGCGGCCTGCTGGTATGACCACTAGCTATCTCCTTGCCTATCTCTTCCATTAGCTTAAAAGTTCCTCAAAGGAAGGAATTAAGAATATTTTTCCTTTATTACAGTGCCTAGCATGATGCCTGACACACAGTAAGCCAGGTTCAACAAATAAGCACTGACTCGATGCATTTGTTAAATAGAGCCAGCTAAAATGGATATTTTTACTCCCAAAGTTTTGTTTAATTTAAGGCTCTCAATTTTTGCCTAGATTGGATGATTACAAATATTCTCTTTATTATTATTATTATTAGCCAATTTTGGTTCACAATACAGAAGTAAAAAGCAAGATGCTTATTCTATTCTAAACAGTTTGGTTTAATTTGGTTCAAATTAAACTTAAACCTAT
The DNA here is from genome assembly GCF_963455315.2 of Globicephala melas. Classification (NCBI taxonomy): domain Eukaryota; kingdom Metazoa; phylum Chordata; class Mammalia; order Artiodactyla; family Delphinidae; genus Globicephala; species Globicephala melas. The sequence goes on from NC_083330.1 coordinate 36,017,279, forward strand.
TTTCACTGTTTGCCTTAACATAAGCTAACAACACTTTTCTCTTTAAAATATCCTTTAGAATAATGTTTGTTGGGTAAATTAAATGACCTGGAATCTTCCTTTATTTAATACTTATTATGGCAATAGACATTCAGCATTCAGGGATTAGCAGGAATTGACGAACCTAAGTGCAAAGGAAACTTTAATGACTAGGAATCATTTTAATAAAAAAAATAATGTGATCAATAGCCAGATAATATACTTCAAGTTTTAAATATTTGATAATCAGCCATGGATGATAATGAGGCCAAAGTCACGAGCTTAATCTGCACACAGGTAATTAGTTTTGTTTTTACAGCATGGACTGTACCCTAACCTAAGCTAGGTAGCAGGTGTGGGGCTAAACACATAAGAAAAATGAGATGAGAGAACAGGGGTCAACACAAATCCATCTCCATTAAGTTGACTCAGACTGTATATACAAGTAGTGGCCAGCAACGTAAATGACAGTAGCTTATTATTAATTTAGGAAAAAGTCCACAGGCCTCTCAAAAATTATTTCAGGTTCAAATTTTCTTTCCATGTACTTGGGATTACATTCTATTTATAACCCCAACAATTCCCAAATCTCAATACTAAATACGGCCACATGTACACATTCAATTTCTAAAGCACTGCTATATTAATAGTCCTGTAAGTTACTAGAATTAATAAAATCACAGTTAAGCCATCTAAGTTAAGGTCATGGAAGAGCTAAATCTATATCACTAATTTTCAAGTGGCAGTGGGCAAACTATAGAGCCCTTAGGTCTCTTCCTGGAAGCGTTTAGAGATAAATTACTCTCCAACACTAGGGTGCAGCAGAATTCCCCGGAGAGCTTGCTAGAAGCTCCAAGCCCACTCCCAGAGATTTTGTCTTTGCAGGTTGGAGACAGGGTCCAAAGAGCTATTTTATGAAGGAGCACGCATTTTAGTGATTCATGTGAAATTCTGGTCCAGCTTTGAAGCTTTGTCATAAGCCCAAAACATTAACCTAGAAAAGGAGTTTAATTTTTGTAACTGCCTCTTTCTATGCCAATCTGCCTAACAGACAAGACATATTGGAGGATATAAAGTGTTTATTGTTCTACAATTCCCTGTATAGCCTTTATTTTTGAAAAGACGAGTTAAAAATAAAATCGGCATTAATAGCATAAGAAGTATCTGTTCAATATGTCCATCTGAAGAAAAGATACCTAACGCCACTGGGTCTGGATTGACAGGACTCTGCTGCCTGGAGTGGCTGCTGCTACCGCTGCCGCCCTTTTTTAAGTCCTCAGCATCGCTGTACCGCCGGATCCAGTAATTCAATTCCTCCCGGTCCGCTTCCTGACATCGCCTTAGTACAGTGAGAGATCGCCTTGTTTTTTCTACCATGTCCATTATGCAGTTTAACAGCTATGGAAGAAATGGGCAGGGGGAGAAAGGAAGGATATATTATCAATCACCACAACTCATAGACTTTGGTGGGTAATGAAACAAACTATTTTAGGACAATGAAGAATGCTATTTTATTCTGAAGCCTTCCGTCTAATATTTTCAAAGGTTAGATTTGGCACAGAGATCCAATAGATGAGTTAACTCAATAGGAATGAGAATAAAATGTGGGAGGCATGACAGGGATATTTCAGCTGAAGTAAACCCATCTTTCCAAATACTAATCCCATTACTGGATAAAATAAATAACTCTCTACAAATAAAACAGCAGCCCACTGATCTGGCTTTAGGGAATCCTTTCCATGATCTAAACACTTCTCTTATATAAGTGGCCTTGATATCAATTTAGAAATCAAATCCTATATTCTACTTTAAACATTCTCATTTATTACTTTTTCAAGGATGGCAGAAAATACCTTCAAAGCATCCCCACACTTTTATCATGTCACCTCACTCCAGCTGTTTTCAAAACATTTTTTGAAATGATTACCAACATCTTACATGGTCAAGATGTTTCCATTCCTCTGCCCATTCTCTGTCTGTCAGTCTGTGATCAATCATTTCTTCTTGACGTGTGCCATGCAACCCTATAAATATAAAGAAGGTTGAATCACCCTAAAACATTAAGGACATAATCCATGTGTGCATAGGCACTTAGCAAAGACTATGTGGGCAAACTAAAGGATGTGAAAATATATTCGATTTTTGAACGGAGGCATGAGTCATATTCAGATTCAGAATTACCTCATGGGTCTCTCATAGAATGATAAAATGTTAGAAAACTAGAAGGAATTTTAGAGGTCATCTGGTCAGACCATTTCTTTTACACATGAAGAGATACCAAGCCCTGAGCCAGTTATCCATATAATGTTCCCTAAGTGAAAATATAAATATATCCTGAATCTTAATAAATACAAGAAACCACAAGTATACATTAAGTGGTTTCAAAGTGTGACTTTCCTGAATTAAAAACGAAGATAGCATAAATTGTTTTACATGAATAGGGATATGCTTTTCTAAAACAAGCACGGTAAAACTATTCCACATTTCAGCATAGTATAAATGAACACAATCCTATTACATACACCTTCATGATAAAACTAGGCCATGAAGAGAGGGCTTGCATAACATAAAAGCAAAATATACTCATTCAATTTATCAAAAAGTAAAAAATAAAAATAAATTGGACATCCTCTATGAAAACAAAATCAACATACCAGATATAATTTTGGACAAATACCATAAATCCAAGCTAAGAAACTAAAAATCCTAATTTGTAGTCCACAACATAAATATTAATGCTCTTTAGCATCACAGTTAAGATGCTACCATGAAAAGGTAATAAGGAAACACTTACCAAGTGAGAACAATAGTAAGGAACATGAGCAATTAGCCAGGATGCTTATCAAAATAAAAAATTAATGTGTCTTCCTAAAGGGACAGGGTGAAAGAAAGGGTCTAATCAGAGATACCTAGAAACGCGTGGCTCTTCTGACAAATTGTGTAAAACACCTCATGTTCTACTATCAAGGAAAGGCACTAGGCTATGGCAAGATTTTCCATTTTAAACAATTAAAACTATTTATTTTAGTTGCCAGTTCTCACTGTTACTCTGAATAGCAAATTAAGTTTGACATGGTTTAGGCTTCTATAGACACCTAGGCTCTTTTTCTGAGGGAGTTATGTAGGAGTTAAATGACAATAAAAGTTATGAGACACTGCATTCCACTTTTTGTGAAATCTGAGTGGTTAGAAATCCCCTTTTAGCTGATTTAGGGAAATAAAGATAATGAGTCATATGACTTTTTTCAGCCAACCATGAAAATACAATTTAATTTATAGCTGATGGAAGTGAGCACATACATGTCAGCTTTCTCAGACTAAATTAAAAGCTAAATATAAAACACTGCACCATTCCTCTCCAATTAGAATATATTCTGAAATACATTTTTAAAGCTAAAATTGTCAATGCCACCTATTGGTAAAAAAGTAAAATTGCAAATAAGCTTTAATAATTTGCATAATAGAAAAGACATTGGAGAAGAGTAATATTTAGTTATTTCTCTGTTGTGACAATTTCAAGTTGAAATGTTTGCAAATATGTTATTTTTATTGACTTATTTTTTGCCTGTGTTTTAGGGAAAAAGCACTACCATTGAAATGAGTCATCACAGAAAACAACTGGAGAGTGATAAAGATATAAATGCGGTGTTAAGATTCATGATGGAGGCTTCTTACTATATTGGCCTATATAAAGACCAAGAACTTCAGAAGTCTTAAAAGTTTCAAAACTTCAGCAGATTAAATCAATGGTGATATGAGCTCTACCACCGGGAATAATATTAACGAGCAATAGGATGTCTGTGGCTAATGGGATAACAGCATTTATGGAACAGTGCTAAGCATCATCTCACTTAACAACAATAGAAAAATAATAAGTACATTAGAAACATGTTTGAGCCCAAGTACTTGGTGAAAAAATACAGGTCTCATATGTTTGCTGCTTTTGAGCTCTGAAGGTCATTTGTTGGATACAGCCAAATCTTTAAAAAGAAAAAATAAAACAACTCAAATTTTTACATTTATTAATTTTTCTATTTCAGATACTTAAATATTCATCACCACACAGTTTTTATTTATATCCATAATACCAGAGGGATGTACTAGGGGAAAGCAGTTCAGACTCATTAAAACACATTTTCATTTGTGGGCAATCTGACACTAATGTTGAGTCTTACCCAATTCCTAACTAGGCTGAAACTCTAAGTTTATTTATAAACTAATGCTGCCTGTAAAATTATTTTATTAAAAGATTCTAGTGAGTACACGTCTCGGCAAATATGTCTCTACACATAATGGACATTTATAAATCGTACCAGACTAAGTATACATTTATGACTATTTTTATATTCTCAAAATGGCGGTCTGATGTAACACCATGATTTGTTACTCATACGTCAAGGTTTTACTTTACTTTAACACATAATAAACTAGGCCAGACTTCAGGGACGGTTAAGTAGTTGCGTATATTTATAAAGATTACCACTATTAGTTTTATAAGCTAATATAATTAAAAGGTAAGGAACATGGTCTGATAAAAAAAATCACATAAAACCAGTGGGTACAGATATAACCCATAAAGGAATATTTTATATTACTAGATGAAAACATAATCATTGAATATAAGCATAATTAGTTCCTTGTTGATTACTCTGTAGTGTACTGGAACTAATATTTCATAAAATAGAATCTGCTGCCTAAGAAATAGGCCATTTCCTGGCACTTACAAAGTGGGGTATCTGGAGTTGGTCTTACAATGACCTGGTAACTCCACTTCTATTTGAAAATAAGCAATCATGGTTTGAGGGCATTAGTCATAAATAAATGGCGAGGCTTTTGCTTTGAAGGGAGCTGTTATCGCATTTGATTTCAGGGTCAAAATATCAGTCCAGACTGAGAAATAACATAACCATTTTTGAGAGCTCTTCGAAATGGTACCTGAGAGAACATTAGACAGATTGGTTATTAAGAAAGAACAAATTATATGCTTAGCCATTTGTCTGACACACTATATAAATGTAGAAATGATGTTGTGGGGAAGTGAAACTACTATTTTACTATCTCACATCCAGGGCCTCCATCGTCCCTCCCCTCAACCTGACTCTCCCTTTCTGCTTTCTAAACATTTGGAGGGTTGTGTTTTCAAGCAAAAGACCCTACATATGGAAGCCCCTATGTCCTACTAACCTAGTTAGAAGTCTAACATAAACCTCTGCTCACCACAGGCTAAAAAAAACGTTGTCCTACTACTCAGGCAGGGAACTGGCCGTGCTTCCCAAGTTCTGAGCCTTCAGCTCTGTGTTCTGCTTTTCTACTTGGACTTCGTCCTGTGCTGCTTCCAGTATCTTGTCCACCAAACCGTCCCATGTCAGGGAAGTTTGCCAGCAACCAGCTAAGAGGTAAAGGCAGTCCTGCTGCTGGACAGCATGGATTCAGGGGACAGAAAAAGACTAGAGAGAGGGCTGACTATTGCTCTCAGTTTATCGCTAGGTTGACTCGCGAAAAATCAAGAATTCAAGAAGCCCCAGGAACAGGAACAGTGCTCTAATGCTATCACCTCAAACACTGATCATGTATCAAAACTTACCTATTCGTCTTCCTTCTCATTTTTCATGGTGACCACCTGTTCTTTAGAAGACAGTGTCTCCTAAATGCTTCACTTCCAACAGTTTTATGCAAAGAAGGAATGAACACAGGCAAACAGAACACGTATTTACCCAAACTCATTCCCTTCTTTGGTATTCTGATCTTTGACACTAAATTGTCAACACTAAATTGAATCACTGACACTTCTAAGTTGGAAAACAAAAAAAAGTACTAAATCATTCCTCAAAGAACATCTGTTGACTTAAACCACAGACATAATAATACCATATTGTATTTTTCAAATACAGACTATCACAGAGACTGGAAAACTCCAAATGAACTTTGAGACTATCTGAAATAAAAGATAGAATGAAATAAACTGATTTTTTAAAAATACTTGTGGCAGACTAACTACATACGAAATCCCTCATATTAAAAAAAAAATTAGAAACTTGTTTTGCGTATGTTAATACAGTTCAGGAGGTTGTATTTAGATGCCCCCCTCCCCAAATAATAACCTGCTGTCCCAAAGAACGTGAGTAATTAAGAGAGAGAAAGCACAGCTGTTAAAGGACACAGTAATACCAACAAAGTTTTCTCATAAAGGAGACACTACATAAAGAAAGGGAATTTTTACCCCATCACAGATATCAAGCCTCAAGTTTAGCTGAGAAGTAATGATGCAAGTCTTGAAGCATACAGTCCCCAAAGAAGTGAAGAGATCCTTCAGTCTTACCCATAGGTCTGTTTCTGTCCCTGAGGTCCCTGTGGCTGGGGTGTCGATAGGAGTCCCTGTAGTGGTGGGCAATGGCCATATCATCCAAACGGTAATGCTGAGGTGGAGGAGGGGTGGGGTGAGGCAGGCCATTGGGCTGGTAGGATAAGCCATTATTTGGACTGTACCGCTGGCCTGGGCTAATAGTGCATGGTCGCTTGCTTGGATGTTCTGAGTGCAAAGGCTCTCTGTCAAAGCCATTTTCTTTGGTTCTGAGGGAGGAAGAAAAAGAGTTTGTTTCATAATGTACTCAGAAACCAGCATAGTTTGGACACTCACATTTGAACTTGTAATATAAACAGAATATTCTTTTACTGGCCAGAAACTTTCTAAACTCAGCTTCCTAGACCTGTGGGAATTCACTAAAACCCATGCTGAGGCCTAAATGATCACATGACTGCACAGGAGAAAATGTTCCACTTCTCATCAAATTAGCAAACATCTTTCAGTTGAAGTTCATGTGGTTCGGTCACAAATAAGAGGAAGCCTGATCTCCACTCTGCAGATAACATTTTCACTCAAAAGCAAACACTTGATTTCTAACAAATTACCCTTGGATTTCTAACAAATTACCCTTGGTGAAGATTCATCAAGGTACAACAGCGTCACTCTTTTGGTGAATTCTTCAGGTATACCTATTGCACCGATCCAAGCTATGTCTGACTTCCATGTCAGAGGACATCTATGAGCTGTGTTGTTCAATACAGTAGCCACATGTGGCTGCTTAAATTAAAAGTGAATTAACAGGGATTCCCTGGTGGCGCAGTGGTTAAGAATCCGCCTGCCAATGCAGCGGACACGGGTTCGAGCCCTGATCCGGGAAGATCCCACATGCCGCGGAGCAACTAAGCCCGTGCGCCACAGATACTGAGCCTGTGCTCTAGAGCCCGCGAGCCACAACTACTGAGCCCGCGTGCCACAACTACTGAGCCCGCGTGCCACAACTACTGAAGCCCGCGCACCTAGAGCCCACGTTCCTCAACAAGAGAAGCCACTGCAATGAGAAGCCCACGCACCGCAACGAAGAGTAAACCCCGCTCGCCTCAACTAGAGAAAGCCCGCACACAGCAACGAAGACCCAATGCAGCCAAAACTTAAACGAATAGATAAATAAATTTATTTTAAAAAGTGAATTAACATTAAATAAAGTTTAAAATCCAGTTCTTCAGTAGCAATAGCCACATTGCAAGTGTAATCGCCACCTGTGGCTAGTGGCTATGGTACTGGACAGCACAGATACAGATCATTTCCATGATGTCAGAAAGTTCTATTAGAAAGCACTGATCAAACTGAATTAATTAACTTAATTAATGCAATAAAACAACGTAATGTCTGGGACTGACATTACCTTGGGCTACCAAGATAATCAATCAGCAGTCATACAGAGCTAGCTGGGATTAGAAGAAAGATTGGGGCAAACCCCTTTCTTTTAAAGTTGAGGAAACACATGCCCAGAGAGCACAAGTGACCTGTCTGAAGTCATGAGATCTTAGGGCAGGGCAGGCACACCCTGACTGCATTTCATCATGTGATACACAAAACTGTACTTGTCTTTCAGAAGGAACACATTCTATAAATGAGACCTGTTAACTGCTCCTAGATTCTCAAACAGAAGTAGGGTTAAAGAAATATTTTCTGACTGAACGTATCTCTAAGAGACGAACTCAGTGTAGTCTGTAAGATAGGAATGCATCACCTCCACTTTGACTGCAAGCACAGCTCCCCAACTAATTTTTTACCTCGCAGCTGGCTCTCCTCACAAGACCAGCTCTCTATCCTTAGACCAGTGGCAGCATCTACTTTCCCTGGGAAATTTCCCTATAAGAATTCCACCAAATCACAGTAGCTACAGATTTTTGAGTGCCTTTTTTTTGGCCTTGCCCTGTGGCTTGTGGGATCTTAGCTCCCCAACCAGGGACTGAACACAGGCCATGGCAGTGCCTAACCACTGGACTGCCAGGGAATTTACATCTGCACACCTTTTTTTGATTTTAGGTTGGTTAGGTTTAGATACTTTAGACACTTTTCCCACTTTCCTAGTGCCCAGGGCTAGTCTTTGTCTGATAAAACTGGAGGGATGTGAATGGAAACTGACTTGACAACAGAGATCATTTAGGGGCTAGAGGATTCTACAATGAATCACCCTTTATGTCCCTTTAGGGTAGAACCCCAGTGACAATTTGCACACATCAGATTATAAAGGACAGAGAAGTTAGAGATAGAAAGTACAGGCACACTAAGAACTGAGGGAAACTGCAGAGTTCAATGGGAAATGAATATATGCCCAGGACATGCTGGTGAAAGATGTTCTGGAGCCAGGTGACTGTCCAATCCTGGAAATGCCAGCAGGGCATGGTCCCCATGGGAGTGTCAAACAGAAGTCTCAATGCTGCTCCTGTCAAAGTATCTACAGTAAAATATTCTGACTCCGTACATATTGATCATTGACCAGACTAAAATGTCTCAAACGTTACAATGCACTGCTTCAAAATAATTTTTAAAAGTGAATGGAAACATTCTAGATATATATCTTCGAAGAGGATATTTATGTGATTCTAATCTGCATTTCCATATCCTACACATTTCTGAATAATACACTTCAACATTCAATGCATAAACATTTCCAGCATAAATCAGTTGGAAAATACTCAAGACTATTAGTAGCTATGATATAATGTCAACACAGCACCTACCTTACTGGCAGTGTGGTGTAGTGGAAAGAGCACTGGACTGGGAATCAAGAGACCTGAGATTTAGTCCTGGCTCTTCCACGACTAGCTGTGTGACCTTGGGCAAGTCACTTAACCTCTCTGGACCTCAGTTTGCTCATCTGTAAAATGAAAGGGTTGGACTAGATCAGTGGTTTTCAAACTGTGCCACTTGAGGTGCTTAGGGATTCTGCAGGCAATAAAGAGCTTTTACCCCAAACAATCAAGATTTAAAGGGCCAGAGGAACCCACTTATCATTCTTATCTATTTTAAAAGTTGAGGTTCCACCTAAGGTTTCATTTCTGAAGGAAAAAGCTCTAAAATCAAGTTTGAAAACCACTGGACTAGGATAATTTGAGGTCCCTTCTAGTTTGAAAACTCTGCAATTCAGTTATTCTATATTTATTTCTAAATGTCATTTGTACAGCACAGGGGATATAGCCAATATTTTATAATAATTTTAAGTGGAGTATAACTTTTTTTGTGCAAAAATAAAAAATATTCTCTAAATACCTTATAGCAGCCTAAATATATAAACATCAAAACATTTCTAAATATCAAAACATCTTTGATCCAATTGTGTCAAACCAACTCAACTTACTGGTTTTGTGTCTCCTTGTTCAAAGATAACAAGAACATTCAACACTGGAAGAATTCTTACTATTTTCAAAGTAGTTAGATACGTTATTTATCTTTGCTGTCAGATCAACCCTCTGATCAGTGCTATTACTTCAATGAGCCTGTATTGAAGCTTTTTTCCCTCCTAAAGCAAGGACAGTAATGTCCTAAGAAGCAGGGCTAGCTCCTGAGTCTGTCCTCTCATTTCTATCATGTCCTTGCAGAGACAGTCCCTATTCTGGGTCTTATCACTCTTGCAGCTATTGAAATAATAAAGCTCATCACCTCACAGAGGGAGGTATATTTCAGCAGCAAAGCATTCAAACGGCCCACATAAATAGTTATGAGAAGTCTCCCTGTGCTTCCTCCAACCACTCAAGTCTACCTATAAAGCCAACCCTATTCAAAGGATGTATGTCCAGAAAGCTAACCAAAACAACTTAATTGCTATTTGTTTGTCTGCTTCTTAGAAATGCCTAAAACTATTGAAAACCTCATTTGCTTGGGGGCAAATTCCAAATCTGAATGTTTCTTACCTTCTCACAATGTATTAGGCAAAACTAACAAATACTTTTCATTGTCCCATACCAGCATACTCTCAAAATAACTCAAATTCTAGTGGGAAGTCTGTCATGTCTCATGGGTTTCTAGAAGGCATTTTTTGGTTTGTTTTTTATATTCTATCTCCCTTCCAGGAGAAATGTTCCTCAATATAACCTAACTACTTCAACAATTAGATCCCAATCACTTCTCTCTCAGGGTCTGATGTCCTAAGAGTAGAAGACTGCTCAGGACTCAGCTATGTGACCCTGAGATAACCTGGCTTCAGTTTCCTGCCCAGTAAAATGAAACTGATAGGAAACAATACGTGTTTAAGAAAAAAAAAAAAAACACTTAAGAGACAACCTAATTTACACCTTACCCCACTTCAGGCTGTTCTCTCTCAGCTCCTCAAAACAGAGGCTGTAAACTGACTTACTTGAGAAAGAAAACAAACCTTTAAAAAAACTTTCCTCTATATAAAATATTTTAAATGTCATAATAGGCTAGTATGCACTGACAATTCCTTAGTAACATGAAAATGGGGAAGAATGAAGAAAGAAATTATTAAGATCGTGGCAATAACTAGAATAAAAGGACCAATCAATTTCTTACATGACAGGAACAGACATAAGTTTTTTTCTAGATTCAAATGTTTTTTAAGTGCGGAAAACAGCACTAAAAGATTGTTCTAGGGAAAGGCAAATTGGTATAGCATAATAAACCTGAGAATGGCAAGGAAGAAACTTAAAAAATTCTGGTATTAGTCCTGTTACAAATAAATACATGCCTTAGGTGCTGACTTCTCCAACTGACCACACGTATTTCAAACGGCACATGTCTAAACTGACCTTGTCTTTCTCTGGTACTTCCTTCACCAGTCAATGATGCCACCTTTTACTTAGCCACCAAAATAGAAACTTGGAAGTCACTCTATAATTTTCTTCTCCAAAAAAAAGTCCTGCTGATGGTCTCATAAGCTTCTCTGGCATAGGTCCTTCTGCCCTACCTCAGGACACATTATCTTGGCCTTATCATGCCCTTGTCTTACTCTGCAGGCATCTCAGCCAGAACCAGGGCTGAGATACTGGCTGAGTCTTTAAAAAAGACAAACAATTTTTTACTTTTTATTTTAGAAAGAAGCATATATCTAAATCTCAGGAGGTGACAGTTCTGTTAAAGTAAAGCCCAAAGACATTAATAACTTAATCTTAAACAAAGCTTTCTTCCCTTTTCTAACACATGCAGTTTGTTAAGGCTTCCACAGAAAGACTAGACACTGAATTAAAGGGCGGGGGAGTGGTCATTTAGGGCATCATATTTTCAAAACACAACTCAGTAAAAGGTCTCTTCAGGAATTTTTAGGAAATAGATTGAGTTTAGATAAGAATTTTATATACACCCTATATTGGTGTCGAATAATGTATCTGAAACAAAATACATTACAAATTCCCCTGCTTCCTTAAAAAGAAAATCAAACCTGATTCTTCATGGACAACCTGCAGTGATTTCTATGTTTGCAGAAATGTCACCCTGCAGGAAGTGGGATGTTCAGATGGTGAAAAACAAAGCACTGAGTGACACAGGACCAACACTACTGGGCCACATGGAAAGAAGTGCCTTCCATCTCTCTCTTGCTAAACCACATCCTAGGAGATAACTTCCTAAGAGGCGGGCTAACACCTTCTGGAGTAAAAAAGATAGATGCAGGTAGATGTTGGCCCCTCCAGACAAAAACAAGATACCTGGGCCCTTAAGGATTACAATATGTGGGTTCCCAGAGCCTTCCCTCCCCCAAAGAGAAGGTGGAAACCTTCAGGCACATGTCCCTGGAGCTCTCCATCCGCTGAACAGTCAAACTGACTGGGAGCGGCTGTCCCCTTGTCTTCACTAATTTCTGACCACTGCTGAAGTATTCAGTTGCTACTGCTCCTGCTGTCTGGAACCACATTGTTTTTATTTTTAAACACATCTTTATTGGAGTATAATTGCTTTACAATGTTGTGTTAGTTTCTGCTGTACAACCAAGTAAATCAGCTATATGCATACATATATCCCCATATCCCCCCCCTTGAGCCTCCCTCCCACTGTTCTTATCCCACCCCTCTAGGTGGTCACAAAGCACCGAGCCGATCTCCCTGTGCTATGCAGCAGCTTTCCACTAGCTATCTGTTTTACATTTGGTAGTGTATGTATGTCAATGTTACTCTCTTACTACATCCCAGCCTCTTCTTCCCCTTGTCCTCAAGTCCATTCTCTACATCTGCGTATTTATTCCTGCCCTGCCAGTAAGTTCATCAGTACCATTTTTCTAGATTCCATATATATGCGTTAGCATACGGTATTTGTTTTTCTCTTTCTGACTTACTTCACTCTATATGACAGACTCTAGGTCCATCCACCTCACTACAAATAACTCAATTTTGTTCCTCTTTATGTCTGAGTACTATTCCATTGTATGTATGTGCCACATCTTCTTTATCCATTCACCTGTTGATGGACAATTAGGTTGCTTCCATGTCCTTGTTATTGTAAATAGTGCTGCAATGAACATTGCGGTACATGTATCTTTTTGAATTATGGTTTTCTCAGTGTATATGCCCAGCAGTGGGATTGCTGGGTCATATGGTAATTCTATTCCTGGTTTTTTAAGGAACCTCCAGACTGTTCTCCATAGTGGCTGTATCAATTTACATTCCCACCAACAGTGTAGGAGGGTTCCCTTTTTCCCACACCCTCTCCAGTATTCATTGTTTGTAGATTTTTTTTAACATCTTTATTGGAGTATAATTGCTTTACAATGGTGTGTTAGTTTCTGCTTTATAACAAAGTGAATCAGCTTTATGTATACATATATCCCCATATCACCTCCTTCTTGTGTCTCCCTCCCACCCTCCCTATACCATCCCTCTGTGTGGTCACAAAGCACCAAGCTGATCCCCCTGTGCTATGCGGTTGCTTCCCACTATCTATTTTACATTTGATAATATATATAAGTCCATGCCACTCTCTCACTTCGCCCCAGCTTACCCTTCCCCCTCTCTGTGTCTTAAAGTCCATTCTCTACATCTGCGTCTTTATTCCTGTCCTGCCCCTAGGTTCTTCATAACCGTTTTTTTTTTTTTTAGATTCCATATGTATGTGTTAGCATTCGGTATTTGTTTTCCTCTTTGTGACATACTTCACTCTGTATGACAGACTCTAGGTCCACCCACCTCACTACAAATAAATCAATTTCATTTCTTTTTATGGCTACGTAATATTCCATTGTATATATGTACCACATCTTCTTTATTCATTCATCTGTCGATGGACACTTAGGTTGCTTCCATGTCCTGGCTATTGCACATAGTGCTGCAATGAACATTGTGGTACATGTCTCTTTCTGAATTATGGTTTTCTCAGGGTATATGCCCAGTAGTGGGATTGCTGGGTCATACGTAGTTCTATTTTTGGGCCCATTTTTGGATTGTTTGTTTTTTGGATATTGAGCTCATGGGCTGCTTGTAAATTTTGGAGATTAATCTTTTGTCAGTTGCTTCATTTGCAAATATCTTCTCATATTCTGAGGGTTGTCTTTTCGTTTTGTTTATGGTTTCCTTTGCTGTGCAAAAGCTTTTAAGTTTCATTACGTCCCATTTGTTTATTTTTGTTTTTATTTCCATTTCTCTAGGAGGTGAGTCAAAAAGGATTTTGCTATGATTTATGTCATAGAGTGTTCTGCCTATGTTTTCCTCTAAGAGTTGTATAGTGTCTGGCCTTACATTTAGGTCTTTAATCCATTCTGAGCTTATTTTTGTGTATGGTGTTAGGAAGTGTTCTAATTTCATTCTTTTACATGTAGCTGTCCAGTTTTCCCAGCACCACTTATTGAAGAGGCTGTCTTTTCTCCATTGTATATTCTTGCCTCCTTTGTCAAAGATAAGGTGACCACATGTGTGTGGGTTTATCTCTGGGCTTTCTAGCCTGTGGAACTATGCTTTCTTATTCTAATCTGTCATCTACACATTTCAACTGGAGCCCTCTAATTTTTTCTTTTTAGTGAATCAATCATGGCACTTTGTTCCTGGCTGCTTTCATGGCTGTAGGTGTTTCAGAGAAACACTTTTTAAAATGACAGAAAGAAAGTAAACAAGAAAGCAAAAAAACTCTTAGGGGAGAGGGCCATTTGCTACACTACTAAAAATGACTGTATTAAGTTTAATTTTGATTATTTATTTGTTCAACTAGTGTTTTGTTGTTGTTGTTTTGTGGTGTTTTGCTTTGTTTTGTTTTAGATAGCCGGTATGTGTAACATGCACTATCCTGAGCTTTACTGGACATACAAAAGTAAGCAAGACATGATCCCCAACACCCTCCCCTAAGATTACGGTTTAGTAGTAGACTTAAATGCTTTTTGGAAGTGTGCTAGCAAGAAATATTTTTACCATAAACCCAGTTTAATTAGTGGTACAAGACTTCCATACTGCTACGCAGGACCTGAACTCAGCAGCTACCATAAAAAGAGTAAAAAGTGGTATGGGAGATCAGAAGGAGAAAAGATCACTACATTTGAAAGAGCAGGGGCTATGGAGTTGGCTTCAAATTTTGGCTCTGCTATTTGCTGGCCATATGAACTGAGGAGGCTTAATCTCTATGAGTCACAGAATAGGGGCAATTATTTCAGAGCTACTGAGAGGACTATATGAGAGACGCTACATAAAGAGCCTAACACATATTTGGCATTCAACAACTTAACCAAAGCACTTATTTTTCAAGCTGAGGCGTTCAGAGGCTGGGGTATTACAAACACAGTTATAAGAGTGCGGGCATTCAAGTCAGAGAACCTAGGGTATAGAATCCCATCAGTGCCTCTTACAAGCCATGTGACCTCAGACATATTATCCAGCCAGCCTGAACCTATGCAATAGGACTGTCAGGAAATAAGTGCTGTGTGTTCATATGTAAATTATTTAGCATGGGCCTGGCACATCTTAAGTGCTCAGTAAATAGTAACCATTATTATAATATTCATGATTGGGAAGCCTTCATTCAAATAGTAGAACCTGTCTTGAGTTAGCTTGCCAAGTATGAATAGAATTATTATACACAAGAACTGGGGCAAAGAACAGAAACCATCAGTCAGAATACAGACTAAGGCATGAACAATGTTCAGCAGAGCCAGACCCTAGGACAGCAGCAAAAATAAGGCTAGCAAGTTTACGCTGAGGCTGGAGTATGGAGACCAAAATGTTCTCTACAGCCACACAATCTTTCTCATCATGTAAATGCAACTTAATGCAATTTCACTAGAAGCCTCCACAATTGACATGACTAATACAAAAAAGAAAAAAATCGTTTCTACAGGGATGATTACTCTCTTCTTGAAACCGATGAATGCATTAAAAAATGCAACACAAAACAAGAATGTGTGAATATAATATAAATCCCTTATATTTTTTCACAGAAAACTGAATGCGGCAGACAATAAAAATTTAATTCTTATTTGCATAGTCAATTAATTCTACCATTCCTTATAACTTTTCTTTTCTTTTTTCTTTTGGCCGTGCCGCGCAACATGTGGGATTGTAGTTCCCCGATCGGGGATTGAACCCGCACCTGCTGCATCAGAACTGCTGAGTCTTAACCACTGGACTGCCAGGGAAGTCCCTACAATTCCTTATAAAGTGCACCTATCTTTTCTCTTTAGAAAGACAAAAATATTGAAATCTCATTCATTTTGCAGAAAAGGAAAAATGGATTTAATAGGTTCAGCTGGTGTGTGCTTTGCTAACAAATCTTATGCATTCAACCAACACGGTTTCAAAATGACTGCCTTATGACCCTCCAACATTCAGTGTTTTCTAGTTTACTCATTAAGCCAGGAAATCTGGCTTACTGTGAATCCTCTATCAGTATAAAAATTTATAAAACCTCAGAATATTATACTGTTGCATTTGCCCACATAAGCAATTACAGAGAAAAATAAATGAGGGAAAGTAAGGAGGGAAAAAGACACAATTCTTAGTTAAGCTTTCCTTGTTTACATTCTGCACATTAAATCATATTTTGTGCAACTGGAAGATTTCAGGTAGGTAAATTTCTCCACTAAGAAGCTCTGTAACTTTAAGCAAGTTCTTTCATCCTTAGTTTTCTTAAGATAAAGGATTGGCCTCATAAATCTATAAGATTGCTCCCAGCTAACAAATTACATACTTCTAAAGCTCAAGAAAATCTTTTTAGAAAATAATGTTTAATAATTGAGGGTGGAGGAAATACATATTAATGCAACCATGTGGGCTTCATAATAAAAACCAAGATGTGTTAAACTGAGAGTAATTTAAAGCATAATTACATTAAAATGATTATCTATAAATATATAGATATAGAGATAGATAGATGAAGGGGATTAATATTTAACATAAATCACTTGAAACGGGGAGGAAGGCAGTGGAGACAGTGTTACCCATACAAAACCAATGATCATTCGATTTGATTTAAGCCGGGAAGATTCTGAGTCAGAAAATCGGCATGACAGGTGAGAGCACAATGTTAAAGACAAATATAACAAAAGCTGCAACATCAAAGCTGTGAGAAAAGACATCAGATGATAATTAACAAAAAAAAAGTATCCTTTTAAACATAGTAATTTTTAACTATTTTTGTACTCTCAAAAAAAGGCAGCCTTTGTCTAACTGCTCTTTCCCTCCTCACTCCATTTGAAACTGTGTTTTCATAACCATCATGGTGAGCAGTTTTAAAGAGGACTCTCAACTTCTAGTCTCTGTTTGCAAGTGGTCTCTTCATTTAATCAGCTCCAAAAAAGGTCTGTATTCCCTTCCTCAGCTTTTCCCATCACAAAATGGCAAGATAAACAATAAACTTTTACATATGAACAAAGAATAGAAATCAGAACTTTCTATTAACTTTCTCTAATATTTTAGGAAGAAAATAGCACGATTTTTAAATGAAAATTGTCTCTTTCTAATTTGGGTTCTAAGTTATTCTACCACAGACCTACAAATCTAGTATAGTTGTTCAGGGACTCACCCTAGATCTATTTTTAAAAAGAAGTAGAATAAATTTTACTGTTCCATACAGGAAAAAAAAAAAAAAAATCATAGACTTCCCCAGAGTATTCATTTCTCTGTAAATAAAAGTAATGCTTAAAAAAAGAAAAAATATAACCAGTGACAATCACATTTAAAGATGAGAAGTTACATTTGCCAAAACCCATCCCTGAAATACGTGAGGACTGTTTAGTAGATTAAATCAGCAATCATCACAGAATTTAAGCCCGAAAGTTGTAAACAAAATATAGAGCGCTCTTTTGTTCGTGACATGTCATGAACAAATTATCAAAATGTGTTTTCTCCTCAGGTGTCAGTTTTTCCCTCTTTTAGTGACTGATGGTTCCCAGTGTTATTACAGAAACAGATTGATCTTTTTAATGAGCCAGTTTAATAGACTCCAAAATCTCACCGTGGCTGCTCATCCATGTCAGACCATATGCACCAACAAAACATTCAGTAAAACAACAAAAAAAAGCTCTGCTGTCACACAGCTCCATACTCTATAAAATTTCATATAGTAGATCTGGATATACAGATAAATAACCAGAGAAGAGGAAAATGCACATGCAAACAAGATGAAGAAAATATATGCAAAGAAATAGTAGAGGCCCATATTTTCTTGGCTCTGATCAAATTCCCACAAGATACAAATGTATTTACACAACATATTCTCATTACCCTTCCTCCTAACTCTAAGGAAATCCATTTGCCATCTTTCCATTATAACGCACACTTCAGGGTTCCACTTGAAAAAGAATGTTCCACCCAAAGAGCAACTGTGTGAATTCTGACTCCAGCAACTGTCTATGGATAACCAGAGGAAGAACACTGAAGGCTCTTTTAAAAAAGTTCTACCTGACTGAATGCAAACATGCATGCACACACAGCTACAGATCATCAAAACAAAAATGCTGATTTTCTGTGGAATTTATATGAAGTTTCCATATCAATGTTAGCACATTGCCAAGGGCTTACCTCAGCACTGTTCAAGGGAGGTCTAAAGTCACAGTATATTCACATATAAAACACTGGGAAAGAACCAGTGGAGAAAGTGCTGGGAATATAGAGAAGTGGATAAAGCAAGTTTTCATTCTGCCTGTTACGGTTACTTAGCAGTTAGAGTTTCTAGAATAGATTGTGTCCATTTCCAATTTTGCCTATAGGATTACCTTTACATTTATCACAGCTATCTAAACCTTTCCCTGTTATCCTCTCCTCCACCCAAATAAATGTTCTTCTTCCCAATTTTCCATCTAGTCTCTCCTTAATTTCCTTTACCACGCTATCTTGGAAAAATGGAGCTGAAACATCTCAATACCAGCAGGTAGTACTGATTCCCTGCAGGGTAAATGGTTAGGATCAGACAGGAATACACATGTGAATCATCTATCTTTGGGCTGCTTCTTGGTTTTTAGTATCATGTGGACACACCACTCAGACACCTGGATTAAGCAGGCGCCTTTAAAAGCTTAAGTACTAAATGCTTAAGTACTAAATATGATTATGGAAATACAACTTGTGAAAATAAGAAAGTAGCACTGTTGGTAGGTCATGTATGGAGGCGGGTCTACAGTGCGTCAGAAGTAAACTAACGTTTAATCTTTTGCTTTAGGCATTTTAAACTATTAAGAGATCCTATGTCAAGAGGAGAAAAATTCCAGAGATTGTAGCATAAAAACTGCTTAACAGAGGATTATGTAATAACTGTATGTAAACTGGCTGGCTTTTAATAACATTCTGATTTGCAAAGCAACTATACATTTAAGGGTAGCTAAGTTGGTCACAGATAGATGTCTCTGAGCAGCTCCAAGGATCATAAGCTCCTAGGAATCTGTGCCAGGTTGTTAACCTCTCAAAGGCTGGTCTACGCTTCCCTGATAAAATGCAGAAGGAGTGAATGGATAAGTAGAAAAAGGAAACAAAGCATAGGACAAACAAGTTTCCGAATATAGTTGCATTTTAAGATTCTCCATATTTTACAAATACTATGCAAGATGCTGATAAGACTTTATATTCCTGGATTAGAAAATATTTATATATGAGGCTGAGGTATTCAGGAAAATTATTTTAGTAAGGTACATTGGAAGTTTCATGTGTATGCCTTATTCAACAACTAATTTGTAAGGTTTAATGGAGAAGGGGTTTTATTTTACATTTCTTAGAATTCTCAGTTATTAGAGCAGAGTACCTGATAGAATGAATATTGACTGATAAAAGTTTTCAGCAAAAATGTCATCTATAAGTTCTATTACTTAACTCTTATCTTCCCTCAGTCCATCTAGCTTCCCAGAAGTTTTCTCTTAGTTCATATAAAACCCAAATTAAATAGCTACTGCATTGTGCTTAGGCCAGCTTTCAAAACCATCATGTTTTGAGAAAACTTAGAATAACAAATTTCCTAACACTGAAGGGTAAAATATGTGGTTGGGATGAATTACATAGTAAATGATAATTTTAATACAGGGATACCCTTGGAGATAATGTATGTTCAGTTGCAGACCACCATAGTAAAGCAAATATCACAATAAAGCCAGTCACACCATTTTTTTTGGTTTCCCTGTGCATATAAAAGTTATGTTTACACTAGACTGTAGTCTCTTAAGTGTGCAGTAGCACTACGTCTTAAAAAAAATGTATATACCTTAATTAAAAAAATACTTTATTTGTAAAAAATGCCAAAACAACTACAATAACATTAAAGATTACTGACCACAGATTACCATAACAAATATAATAATGAAGAAGTCTGAAATATTGTGAGAATTACCAAATTCTCACAGAATTACACCGAGACACAAAATGAGCAAATGCTATTGGAAAAATGGTGCCAATAGAGTAATTCCATGCAGAGTGCCACAAACCTTTGATTTGTTTAAAAACAAAAAAAAAAAAGAAAAAGAAAGAAAGAAAGAAAAGCAGTATTTGTGAAGCACAATAAAGTGCAATAAAACAAGGTATGCCTGTATTGACTGCGTGTCTAACAACCGTCAGTGGCACTTGGCATATCTGAATATCATTCATCTTTACCTTTTCCTTTAATATTGCAAGCAGTGGTGGTGACCATTTGTAATGTATAGAAAAATCAAGTCACTAGATTGTACATCTGGAACTATCATAGTGTTGTAGGTCAATTAAACTTAAAAAAAAATTACAAGTAGCAAAGATTAACCTGCACAAAAAGCTAATTGACACAGGCCAGAGACTCATCACCCTGTAACACCCCAGGCCAGAGCAAGATTCCCTAGATGGCCACTCTAGCTTATTATTATTTTGCAAGAGGTGTCGGTCAGCAGTTTAAACATGACATGAAACATGTCCTCATACTGCAGGTCTGGGGTCCTCCTCCCTCTCACCTGTCTGGAGTTCGCCTCTTCCCGTTTTCGTTCACATCGAGAAGCAGCTCTGAGGAGTCAACAGGTGAGGTGGTGCTGGCATCCAGAAGCAGCTGTTCATGCTGGGCGAGGTACTGGGCAGGGTTCTGTTTGGCCAGCCTTGCGCAGTGGAGGAGCTCACGCTGCAGAAGTGGCAAGTTGGCCTGCAGGGGCATGACAGGAATGAGAGGATAGCCCAAAGGCTCCTTTTACCCAGTGGATCTACTCCACTTTTCAAACACTGGCGGACCGGACCCCACAACCTGGCTAAACACAACGCCACTGAATGCATGCAATTCTCAGGCACAACTCTCAGGACTGGCTACAGCGTTAGCCTCCCTCGGGGCCTGGGTTGGGTGAGATGTCTGAGGGATATCTCACCTCTCCCACCTTCAGCCCCTTTAATAACACTGGGAGTGTCTCTTATTTATTTTACGATCCCTTCATACTCAAGCATCATAAGC